>NC_085064.1:2804166-3143333 GCF_963662255.1 Cinclus cinclus
ATTGTGACACAACTGTTTAAACTCATAACTCAAAACAAAAATAATTAATAATAGATACTAAGGGGGAAGAAAGGGAAACATAAAAACTTACCATGTAATAAAGGTGAGCTGCTGTCCTGGGGTCTGCAGGAGGATAATGTGGTGGATACGGGGCCTGGTAAGCATCATAAGGATGTCTGTAGTAGTAGTAAGGGTTCTGGGGTGGACCAAAGGCTTCCTGAGGGGTCTGAGGAGGGGGTGGACGCTGCAGGTCTTGCTGCCCGTTGGGTGGGACTGCCTGAGCAGTGGTAGCAGGAGGGGCTGTGGCAGCTGGAGCACCTGGAGGCTGTTCTGATGCTGGCTGCTTCCCAGGACTCGTCTGGTCGTACCTTGGCTGGGCTGAACCTGCCTCTTGGGGCCCCCCAGGCTGGGCACGGTTGCCCAGCACCTGGCTGTCCCCCTGCTGCATGGCTTTAGCCCCTGTGGAAATCTGAGAGTCTGGAGGAACTGAGGACTGCCCAGATGTTGGTGGCTGCATTTGAGCTGCTGCTTGCATTTGAGGTTGAGGTGGCAGCGCTCCCTGTGCTACAGCCTGGTGCTGCACATCTTTTGTCACCTGTTGATAGAAATGTTGTTTGTCAGGCACCTCGGGATGCACCTGAGCAGCACCACTGGATACCTGTTGGACTGGAGCACCAGAAGGTGACTGACTGTGCACCTGCACTGAATTACTTGCGCTGCTTTTCTCCAACGTCTGTGACACTGTGAAGTCCAACACTCCAGCAGCTTCTTTGCTACTTGATTGGTTTGCAGAATTATTAGCCTGTGCTATGGAATTAACAGGGGGGACTAGGCCACTTGCAGTTCCACTGGGAAGATCTGTCCCAGGAGAAACAGATGAGTTAGACCCTGGCTTGCTAGCAAACTCAGGAGCAAGGCCTTCCATATTAACATTCTTTTGCCCTTCTGGAGTCAAGTTAAGAGGAGTTTTCATAAGCAAGTTTGCAGGCTGATTAGCAGCAGCATCAGAAGAATTACCAGGACTTTGTAATAAATTATGTTTTAACAGATTAGTATTTGGAAGTGCATTAACTAACAGAGATCCAACTTGCATTACAGGTAACGGCATGTTTTCCCCACCAGCATGTGAAGTTTGGGGACTCATTGCAGGCTTGTCCCCAACTCCAGAGTCCTTCATTGGCTGATTGTTTTCATTGTTGCTTAGCTGATTAGATAGAGAAACAGAAAAATTAATTGGCTGAGCCAAGTTATAGCTTTGATTAGGCTGAGCAATCAGGATAGGCTGATTTTGCAAAGACTCTGTAGGCGGAGAAGACAATAAACTTGCATAACCAGAACTTGCCTGAGACTGAAGTGCTTCCTCTTCTCCCATTTTGGGAGGATTCTCAAGATTTTCAAAAGTTAGATTTCCATCCTGGGAGTGCTGCACAGCAATAGTCCCTGGTTTACATGGCTGCTGATTAGACAGGCCTTCTTCCGGTGGCTGGATGACTTCCACAGTCTGTTTGGCAGGTACATACACTGCAGGAGCAGCAGGAGCTAGGAGAACATTTCCCCCAAAATTTGGTAACTCATTGTGAGCCCATAAGGTTGTTGCTGGGCTATCACACTTCTTAACTGCTCCCTGAGCTCTGGTTGAGGACCGTCTCTCAGATACTGACTGTATATTTTCCACAACAGGCCCCGAGTGCAGCGTATTTCCAGCTTCCCCAGTGCCTGCAAGAGGCCCTGGGTGTACCTGAGGCATGTAAATTGTTTCCAGATTATCTGGTGGCTGTTCAAGATTGCCAGGGGATGCAGCAGGCACTGCTGCGTTCTTCTTGATATTCTTTTGGTTTGAATGGTTCTCTCTTAATTCAACCACCATCTTTGCTTGGTCAATCTCTGCAGGTTTTAGACCAACTCCATGGGACCTCACAGGTTCAAAAGAACTATTTGCACTTGTCTGAAACACTCCTGTAGGCTTAGGAGGGCTTGGAGTGGGAGGCTGGGATAGATTGCCGTGGTAGCTCTTGCTCAGGTTTAGCTCACCTGAATCACCTCCCAGAGGAGAGGAGTCAATCTGTTTGAAGAAGCTGGCACAGGATTCCTCATCAGGCTTCCCAATTTCCTGCTGGATAAATGTACCGACCTGCTCTGGGGGCCGTGCTGAGCTGGAAGTGCTCCTGTGGCTGATGTTGCTGTAGTTGGAAGAGACACTGTCAGGTCGGACAGGGTGAGGTAAGGAATCAGGTGCCTCCAGGTTTGGTCCTCCTTCAGCATGGCTCACAGCAGCATTCTTTGGAAGCATCTGACCCGGGAAGGATCCGTACCTGTACGGATCGGGACCAGCAGCAGGGGAGGAAGTACTGATGGCCTGTGGTTCACTTGGCAGCACTTCCTGATTCTGAATGCACTCCAGGTTCTCCACATTTTCATACTGGGACCCAGCAGCTGGGTCACCTACCTGTGCCTTGTCATCACGAGCAAAGAGAGAGTGCTTAGCACCCTGTGCCTCCTGATGGTTGACTAGTTTAGGGAAGTACTGGCCATCCATTCCTTTCTGTACCATCTCACCAGCTGAGCCTGTAGCCAGCTGTGCCTGAGAGACAATATTGGTTGCCACCTGCTGAGGATGCACAGGCTGGTGATACAGGGAGGCCAAATTTTGCTGACAGGCATCAAACTCTGTTTTCTCCATTACATAGTTTTTCTCAGATGAAAGTATTTCTTCATTTTCTGCCTCATCCCCTTTAAAAAACATGGAGAGAGTTCCTGGATCTCGATCTGTATGAATAGATCTATTTGATGTTTCAGACATAGCTGGAGACTGGTTTTTGGGGTTGTTTTCCTGAGCTGTGGGAAGGACAAAACCGGCGTCTTGCAAAGGTGGCTGTGGGTAGAACTGCTCCTGGTAAGGTTGGCTTAACCAAGGGCTAGCCATTTCTGTGTTCTGCCTAAACACACTGCCAGGCTGGATGCTGTTCATGTGATGACTGCTGTTGGCAGGGCCATTTTTGCCATTCTTCTCAAAACCAGCAGGTAAAGGCGCTTGCACAATGTTCTGTGGAATCCCCTGGTGTCCAGGACCCTGTGGGACATTTGTGTGTGGAGGAGGGTGAGAAGCGCTGCCGGAAGGCTGGGAAATGTTCTGAACATCAGTCTGAGGAGCTGGCTCAGGATAGGGCACAAAATTCCGAACTGGAGACTGCAGATTCCCTGGGACAGGCCTCCACTGGGGCCCAGGCTGCTGGGGAGGTGGTGGGAAGAGTGCTGCTGTGTTGGGTGCTGCAGGTGCATCATTTGGATCCCTGCCAACATCCTGCCTAGCTCCAGGTTTGTTCACTGCAGACACCATTCCAGGATGCACACCGAAAGAATTTTCCACTGCTGCTCCTGGGTTATAATGCAACGGCACTGCAGGCCCACGGAGTCCGAGATCAGCGTCGGGATGCCCTTCTGCAGCACTATTTATAACATACCCCAGGGACGGAGAAGGAACTGGAACATTAGAAAAGGTACTGGTGCTGATCCCGGCCTGAGACACAGGAGCTAACAGAGACGCGTGTGGTCCGTGAGGGCTGTCCCCGGCGCGGGCGGGCGGGGGATGCACCAGGGCTGGCTGCGGGAACGCCGGGGCGTTGCCCTTGGATGGATTATCCAGAGGAGAGCCCTGGGGGGTTTGCCTGCCGAAGGCAAAGGGGTCTGTCACGGGCTGCACCGGCGGTACAGCTGCGACGTTTGCCCGCTTGCTCAGCGGGCTGTTCCTCCAGTACATGTTGCGAGCCACGCCGGCGGGAGGAGGAGGAGCCGCTCCTGGAGGGACGGGCTGCGGTGGCTGCTGCATGGTGGCCTTCTGGCAGGGTCACACGGTGACAAACCGCCCGTGGAGGCAGCAGAGAGATTTCTTCTTCTGCCCTGCTGAGATAACACACGTACAAGTCAGTTCCCTTTCTCACAGTAAGTGAGGCACTTAAGCAGCTTTTATTTTAGAAATAAAATCACTCGAAGAATTTGAAGTGGAAAATATCTCCCTTTTCTTCAGAATGCATAAGGAACTGACACACTCCGCACTTGTATTTCTAAATCCAAGTCCAGCATTAATGACGTGTAAGGCTGTGTAGTATCAATGCACGTTATTTAACAATTCTATTAAATATATCCAAGTAAGACTAATGAAACACAGTTCAGACCTGTACTAGTATCAAACCCTCCAGTGGCATCCCACTGTAACATTTCCCAGAAATATGCATCACAGACAGGACAGCAACCAGCCTGGAACAATGCCTGCAGCACCATGCCCTGCTCAATTTAATTATCAAGAAAAGTCATTATCTAACTCTAATTCTGTTACAGATGATCTTCAGCCCTGCTGCACTGGCACTCCACACGAATGGACCTTTTCACAGGTAAGATGAGAAGTATCCTAAGAAGTAATTCATTAGATGTTATCACCCTCAATGGCCCACTTTTAGTTTAACTAAGAAAACATCGTGTGGCAGAGCATGGCTATTTATTTTGAGAAAGGCAACTGCATCTTCATCACAAATATTCTCTCTTCCAGATGGATGCTGCATAGCAAATCTGCATTTAAGGACAGAAAAACAACCAACCACCCCCACCTATCAGTGACCATTCTCACTTTAACACCAGTGGGACTCTGGCACAGTATCAGGGTTACAGCTGCACTTCAGGGTGGAAAGGACACGCTCAGAAGTAATCCAACCCCAACTCCAAACAATACCAGGCAGGAATCTGTACACAGGAAGTTCAGCAAATTCATCAGGGTGTCTTTTTCAATTTTATCACCTCTTAAAAATCTGGGGAGGATGGAGGCTGACAAACCAGAGGAATTCATCAACAGTTATCCAGTGGAGCTCAGTGAAGCATTAGCAGCATATGATAATGATGTTTTCTCATGGTACACAAAAACAAATATTGTTTACAATATGCAGAGTGAAGTACCCACAGCAATTGCTCCACACCAGATGCACTTTTGCCTATAAAAGAGAAAAGCTGTGCAATTCTTCTTTGGAGTTCTTCTAAGATTCAGCATCTTTGTCTTAAGAGTAATAAAACGGGAAGCCAAAAAAGTCAGATGTTTATAATCAGGACAAAACTGTAAGAGTTATAGAGAAGTTCAAATGCAAAGCTCTCTGGTTTCTTGTTATCAAAAATCCTGCATGTATTTCATAAAGATTTACACCTAAAAAATTCTAATAAAATCATACTGACAATACTACAGCCCACAGACTTTACTGGACATCAAGTAGAAGAAAAAAATGTCTCCAACAGCCCTGTGTATAACCCAGGTCCCTCTTTCAGAGATAACAGGACTCTCAATTTCTCCCCTCCATCCATATATTCCACAGACATAACTAGAATTAAGACTCCATTAATTTTTGTTTTATTAAGATGGGAAGGACAACACAAACCAGATTTCAACAGAAACATTAGAGCTCCAGCATTTTCATGCATTACTTGCATGTGCCTTCACCATTCTTTCTAAAAGCACAGCTGCTGAATTCCATCAAGGAATGCTCACAGAAAGGTTTCAGGACTTTGCAATGTTTTCTCCTGTTACAATCCTGAGGTGAAGGTTTTCCAGCTGGCCATGCTTACCAGCCTTGCTGCCAACCACCTTTCCAGGAGATCCTGCCCAAATACCCATCCCAATTTCCACAGGCTTAAGGAACTTCTGGCTGTCCTGAACATCCCCATTTATTTTTTTCTCCTGTTCTTTGTTGTATTAACAAAGATAATAAGATCTCCCCTTCAAATAAATGCATGGGTTTATGGGACATACTTTGTCTTGGGAAGGAAAAAAGCCAATTAAACCATCTGCCAAGGCATTTATGTCCTGGAAAGCACAAACTTCACAGAAGGAAATATTGGTATCTACTAAATAGCTCTGTTTTTCATAGAAAAGTTGTTTCTGAAATACAGCTGAGCACAAAAGCCAACCTAAATACCCACTTCCAAATGTCTAATGTGGACTTTACTCCTTGCAGTGTCTTATTTTAAAAAAATCCTAATACTTCGCCACATTTTTGTAACAGCCTGCACCAGTAATTAGCTAACAAAAATAAATGTAAAGTCCTACTTTAAGGCAGAACTTGCCATTCTCTAACAGGATCTTTGATGATGCATGACAGAGGTTCAATACAAGGGATCAGCTTCCTCAGAAGCAAAGTTAATATTAACAGACTGCACACAGTATTAAAAGCAAGCAAGACTGAGGAATTGAGTCCAAATAAAATGAATGTGCCCATGTCAACTAATTAAACAGAAGATAACCCAGTGCTACTGACCCTCCCTTGTGCCTCGTCCAGGATTAAGAGAAATGCTGATTTTAAGGAATTTAGAAATAACTACACAGGTTAAGAGCAATCATCTCTGCTTTATCTAGTTTGGAAATTCTTACCTTTCAGCTGGTTTATTAATTGATAAAGCAGGGCAGCCTGCTAAACGTGAGTCATTAGGAGGAACAACTGCAGAAGGTGTTTCCAGGCATGCCAAAAAAACATTGCCAAAGAGGAAAAAAATATTAAAACCCTCTAGACAAGGTCATAAAATTAATTCCACCTGATGAGCTCTATAGCTTCATCTATAAAGAAATAATTTCTCTGGGGGCAGTTAATTTAAACCTAGCTAAATAAATTACTC
This sequence comes from Cinclus cinclus, assembly GCF_963662255.1. NCBI lineage: Eukaryota > Metazoa > Chordata > Aves > Passeriformes > Cinclidae > Cinclus > Cinclus cinclus. The sequence continues at coordinate 2,810,812 of NC_085064.1, forward strand.
TTAAACAGAATAACTATGCCCATAGAGCAGGTTACAGAGGACTAATATTAGCTCTCATCTTCACACATGAACTAAACAACAATGCGTTCATACACAGATTCCTAATAAGAACAAAGTGACAAAAAAAAAAACCAAAACAACCCACAGCAATCTTAAATACAGGATCAGCTGGAAAATGAGATTTGCAGCTTTAAAATCAGCAACTGCTTTTTCCAGTTTTATCTTACGCAGGCAGCTGCACACATGTGGGTGACAGATTGAACACATTCTACATCAGTCATGCCCCTGACAGATTCCTACCAGGCTTTTCCTAAACATCAGCCAGAGTTAGAAATGTTATCTTGTTATAATGTAGCAACAGGACGAGGGTGGGGGGGAATGGCTTTAAAGAGGGAGAGGGAAGGTTTAATGAGATATCAGGAAAAAATCCTTCCCTGGGAGGGTGGGCAGGCCCCGACAGGGAATCTGTGGCTGCCCCTGCATCCCTGGAAGTGTCCAAGGCCAGGCTGGGGTAGTGGAAGGTGTCCCTGCCCATGGCAGGGGGTGGAATTTAATGCTTTTTAAGGTCCCTTCCAACCCAAACCAGTCTGTGAGCTCTTTGGCAATCAAAAGCACAGAAGCAGCACAAAGCATTCCCGTTTATTCCGAAAGGATCCTGACCACCAGTTCTTCACCGCAGCAGGTCCCGAGGCTCTCAGGCAGCCGCACTCCTGAGTCAGCACCAGTTGCACAGACCTGTGGCACCTGACAGCTCGGAAAAATAACCCCGACCTGGGACCAGCGGCGTCAAAGGGTATCCGTGATGGCCAAAACCGGACGGAACCTTCTCCCTCCCGCACCCCACGGAATAACCTTCGGATCCCCGCACAGCGTCCCTGTCCCGCCGCCCCTCTCGATACCACCCAGAGCAACCCAAATCCTGCGGGAGAAGCCCCGGGCAGCGCAGCCCGGCGATTGCGGCAGCGTCTTCGCCCCTCTTTGCGGCACCACAGCCCGCCCCAGCCGGGACTGCGGGACCCGCCGGTTCCCTGCGCTGCGACAGCCCTGAGGCCCAGGCTGAGGCACGGCGGGCTGGGCACCGTGAACACCGGGGCCTGCACCTCAGGCCCGGCGCTCCTCACGCAGCCCACCCGGGACCCACGGCCCTCCCTCCGGGCGCGCCCCGCGGTACCTAGCAGCCCCTGCCGGCCGAGGCCCCTCAGCAGCGGGCGCGGGCGCCACCGCCCCTCGCGGCCCCAGCACCGGCCGCCGCCATCTTGGCACATCCGGCTCGGGGTTCCGCCGCCGCCGACGTGTCACGGCGCGGCGCGCGATGACGTCACGGCGGCGCGCGCGCACCCGGCGCTGCCACCGTTCGCCAACCCTAACGGGGGAAAAAAAAACAGAGGCGTGACAGACCGCGGGTTCGAGTCCCGGCTGGGACGGCTGCGGGATTGAAGGTCGCGCGTTCGAGTCCCGTTCGGGGCGTCTCGTCCGGTGCCGCCGCGATCTCACCCCTCGGCCGGGGAGCGGCGGAGCGCGGCCCCGTGCGGGTCCCGCTGCCCTCGGTTGCCCGGTGCAGTGACGCTGGCGGCCGCCAGGGCGGGACAGAGCTCCGCCGGTCCGGTACCGGTCCGGTGCCGGGGGAGCGGGGCGGGACGGCTCTGCTGGAACTGAGAAATCCGTGTTTATAGACACGGGAAATGGGATTGTGCCTCACAGAGCGGCCCTGGCCTTGCACATCCGTGGGGGGGTTTAATTAGGAAAGGCGCATTAATTGGTGTCCAAAAGCATCAGAATCAGACACGAATCCCAAAATCCTTAAGGCTGAAGAAGCCCTCTAAGATCACCCGGTGCCGTGTTCACCGCTAAACCTCGTCCCCGAGTGCCACGTCTGGGTGCCCTTTGGAACACTCCAGGGATGGTGATCCCAGCACTGTTCCAAGCCTTTCTCTGATTAAATTTTCCCAAGTCGCCAACCTAAGCCTCCCCTGGCACAATTTGAGGCTGTTCCACCCTGTCTCTTGTTCCCTGAGCCCCTCCTGTGTCCATCCTCCTGTCCTGGAGATGTCCCTGCCCACGGCAGAGGGTGGAATTAGATGATTTTTAAATTCCTTTCCAACCCGCACCAGTCTGTGAGTCCCTGAAAACAGCTCTTTGGGAATCAAAAGCACAGAAACAGCACAAAACATTCCTCCTTTTCTCCAGGCTGAGCTCCCTGAGCTGCTCCAGACCCTTCAGCATCTCGGTGACAGATCTCTTTATCTTTTTAGGGGAGTGAACCCCCTAAAAAGACAGCGCCAGAAGAATGTCTGTCATTCGAGCTGATACAGTCACACCCTGCACCCAAGAACAAGCCTTGGAGAGGAAAACACCAGCACCTAAACAAACATCTTAATCAAGGGTCGTTATCAGTGCTGTTCCTGCACGCTTGATCATTAAAGCAGGGGAATATCCTCAAAGCCCTGGCCAAGCAGGGGAAGCAGCACTTTGATGCTGGTGTGGGAACCAGAGGCAGCACTGTGATTTTTAAGTGCCTTTCATCTCCCTCTTTTGTAGGAACATTCTTATAAACCAGCTTGTCAAATACAATTTCCCTGCGCAGGAATGAGTTGCAGATAAAGCCCTGGTTCTCCCTTGGTATTTCCCCCCAACAGGTGTAATCTGAGGAAACATGGTTTTAATTAGCCTGATTGGCTTTTTGTGGGCTAAATACCGTCAATAGCTCACATGTGTGTCTATAGTTAGACATTTATGTTACATATTTAACCCCCTTATGCAGGGGTACACAATGCAAACACCAACAATGGGATCTCACCTTTGCTCTTCTCTTGATAAATTTGTGGTTATGAAGAACTGCCACGTCAAAGCATTCAATCTCTTTTTAACCTGAAGTTTTCTGGCTGGTTTGCTGTACTCAACAGTAGTTCTGGACTTGAGTGACCCAGTATAAATGGAAACCTTTGCCAGTGAGGACAGTGTGTGTCCTTCTCTCCTGCTTCACAGAATGGTTTGGAAAGGACCTTAAAAATCATCAAATCCCACATTCTGCCACGGGCAAGGACACCTTCCACCATCCCAGGTTTCTCCAAGCCCCATCCAACCTGGCGTTGGATACTTCCAGGAATCCAGGTGCAGCCACAGCTTCTGTGTTCCTCAGCTCACCTGGGATACAACACAAACGATTCTGAACTTTTTCTGGTAATTTATTCAGTCTTCAGGTTGCACGCAACCAGAAACACAACCTTGCCCCATTGGCATGCTATGAAAAGGATCATTCTTTGAGTTTAGAAACACAGAAAATGCTAAAGGAGGGTATCTCTAACCCATACCAGTATTCTGCACGGTGTTGGCCAACTGGACAATCTGAATTTTATTTATTTACTCATTCAGTTGCTGTGATTATTCAGACTTCCCCAGCCACATTAACCCCTGTGTGATTTGAACAAGGCTAAACCCGAGATGAATTTGGCTCCTCTTGTACATTCTTCAGGGGCTGATTTCAGCTGCAGCAACAATTCCTCAATCAGGGCTGGAGCAGCTGCGAGCAACTTTTGTGAGCAAACACCAACAGCCTGGAGGAAGAAGCAATACAGAGTAGCAGTTTCTAAATGTCCCATCTAATTGAGCAGGAATAATGAAAACAAAGAGTGAAAAAAACCAAGCCCTCCAGCATGTAAACAAATATTTCAGGTGCAGGGATTCTTCAGAGCACCAACATACCTGCCATGGCAATAGCCAGTGCTAATCTTGTTTTACTCCAGCACTCCTGAACCCTTCCCACGGTGTGGGGTGTGATTTTAGTGCTTCTCAGCCTTTTTCACCTGTGCTGAGACAGCCGTGCTTGCCGTGATCCAGTCACGCCTTGGCTTCTTCTGGTACTGGGGGAGCTTGAAATTTCAGCTCCCAAAAATCTTTACCCGCACGAATTGGTGAAAATGAGTTTGTAGTGGGACAACCTCGTGTGGGAAGAAGCCTTAAGTGTGAGAGTTTGAAACTGGGGCCATTTCTCTTATTTCTTGTTTAACTTTGCCTGGATCCCTGCTGGATCTGTGGCACCACAATCATCTCAAGTACCCACAAGTTGCTTGGTCACCAGATACCTTCATAAACCTAAGTCATTTGGGTCTAAACACTTAAAACCTATTTTTTTTTGCATCCTTACTCCTCCACTACTTAAAAACCTTAACTGACTTATAGTTTCAATTACCTTGTGGACAATTAATTAGTAGCTATCCATTCCATGGTATTTAGCCCCCTCTTTCCTCATCCTGTCCCTCTGACCATTCCTCATGGAACATCCCATGCTTTGCAGCCCCTCTTGTTAAACGAGCCACATGTGTTGCCTCTCGCAGTGTCACATTGTCATCTTTTCCCACGTCCACATTGTTTCCCATGTCCTCATAACCCCCCCTTTTTTTTTTTTTTTTTCATCTATTCCAGGCCAAATTTCTGCCTTGCCCACGACTGACTTGCTTTTACACTGGACCAGGCAGGAGAAGATCCTTCAAATGCCTCCTCAGTTTGGGATGAGCCTCTCCCAGCCCCGCTGGCAGCACTGGGCTGGTACTGGGATGGGAATGTGTGGGAGAAGCCTGGAAGGCTGGGCTGTGTGGGATTCGTGAGCAGCTCGTGTGTGAGTCACGCTGGAGGCAGACAAGCTCCATTTAGTGCAGTCCTGATGGGATGCAGCCAGACTCAGGCATGACACATCCTGGCAAGCCCATCTCCAGGATGTCCCTCTGGGTATTCAGATCCTCGCTGGTGACACATTTTGCAGGGGGAAAGAGGGGTTTGTTCTCTGTTAAAATACCCCTTTTCACGGAGTTTGCCGTTCCCTTTGTTGGAATGTCACTGCTGTGGGTGGCACATAAAACCCCACTGTCACAGCAGCAGAAGCTGACCAGGTGTGCAGCAGGTTTTTGGTGGCCCTGGATGTGTCTGGGGTTGAGCACACACAAGCCCTCTCCCTCCTCAGCCAAGGAGTGGAAAATACCAACATTCCAGGCTTATGTGATTTGGGAGGAGGTCAATGGCTCTGCTATTTATATCCAGTTATTTGGGGACTTTGCAGCTGCATTTGCTCTGCAGAGTCCCTGTGGGGTAGAGAAAGAATTAAATTAAATTAAATTACCTTAAAAATCTTGAGCACAGCAAGGACAGCAAACATTTCTGGGTGGTGTTTGTGCCCACAGTGGCACAAGTCAAACTGTCCCTCTGGTGCTGCTGTTCCTGATTTTTTTTTTTGTTTTTTTTTGAAGATGCATGAGGGACATTCTTTAAAATAATTTTTCCATGTTTCCCCTTTTAGATCTTGACTCGATGGCCTGAGGATATCAGAGCACCCACAGCAGGTGAAGAGCTACCTGAGCACAACTCCTCCCACCTTGCTCAGGTGTCTCAACTCAGTGAGAGTTTAGCAGAAATTAAAGAGAAATTTTTATTGTCCAAAGCTCCTCTTTGAGTTTTGACACAGAGAACAAGAGGAAGTTCCAGCCCTCTGTGCAAGGAAAGACAGCAGGTGTCAAATCCAGAATTCAAGTGATCCGTAACAAAAACACCAAGTTCCAGTTTTAGTAAAATCTAGACGCCCAGAAGCATCATTTATTGCAAATCAGTTAACCAAAAAAAAATACATCATTTTTGCAAACTACAACTTTGCATGTAGATAACTTTATTACAGAAGATATCTTTTCTTAAACTACACTCTAGTTTATAAAACATAGGAAGATTCAACACCACGTGATGTTTATATCACTCATATTAGGCGTGTCACAATAACAATGGTCTGAAATGTTAACTATGATGAGTGCTCAGCAAGGCGCTGTGCCTTGAGAAATATCCATTTTATTTGGTGTTCTAATAGAAAAGAATGAGGAAAAGGAACCCTTTTCTTAGGTTTTCTTGATTAACTGCTCTCTATCTGCCTGTCCCATACACATTACCTACTCTTAGGGTGTCTGCTTGCTTTTGCACCCGAGTGAGTGATATTCCAACACCTCTATAAGGTGATATATTTATGATATATTTAAGACTTGCTCATTTAGATTTTTGAAACAAAATCCACCATTTCTTGATTAAAAAACAAAAAACAACCCCCCCCCCCCCCATATTTACAAACATTAAATCTGCCACAGGCTTATACTATATTTTACATGATACACAGAAAGAGTGCACATCAGTATTAAAAAAGATGCATCACTCCAGGCTAACGTCACAGAACAAAATGTCAACGTTTCACAGCACAGCTGTGCTGGCCCCTCGCCCTCCATGTTTGGCCAGTCAGCTTCCCACCAAAACCAGCAGCACATCTCACTGGGCACCCAGTGAGGGCTCTGCCAGAGGAGCTGGGGCCGGGCGAGCACATGGGGGTGGCAGTGTGATAATGCTTTGTAATCTCACTCAGGGTGTCTGCACTGCCAGACACACCTTCTTTTAAAAAATAGGCAGGCCATCCTTAAAATAAGGATGTGGTTTACAAAGTTTATATTGGCATTTATTTCTTAAAACAGTTACTCAAAGGCAAACACGAAAATGAAACAAACAAAAAAAAAATCAGTAAAGATATTCAAAGTAAAATTAAGTCTCTTTTGTGTATATACTCCATAGTTATGGGCTTGCTCTCTTGGAAGTTTGGCAAATACATTTCTTTTTGATGGGGGACAGTATTCATGTTTTTGTAAGTTTTTTTTAGCTTTGAAACTGTTCTTACAGGTCTATAATCCTGATTTTCTTTTTCTCTTTCTTTAGATCATAAAAATCATTTAAATATATATATTTATATATATATATATAAAAACAAGAGAGAACAAAAATTTCTATTATCAAGGCAAATGTACAACTATATAATACTGAAATTTAAACAAAGATTCATGACTGGTACCATAAAATGTCCTCTCATGTAATTGCAAAGGAAACATTTTAAAGTACATTTAAAAAATTTGTCCATACTTAATTTTTTCCCCTTAAGGAGTGGCATTTTTAGTCAATTTTTCCTTCCCCTCTTCTTTCTTACCTCTCTTTCTGAGTTGAAAGAGAAAAAAATAAATTAATGGCATTTCAGAATCACAAATCGTTGCTTATAGCTTTATATAAACATTTCCTCTCAAATCAAACACAATGAACCCCCCCAAACAAAAGAGAACGTCCTATAAAAACCTAATTTGTTGATTTCTCAAAACACAACTGGTGTCCCACATTGAGTTCTTAACAATAGAACATATAAATAAAAAAGGCAGTGTTCTCATGTAAAATAAAAAGTACATAAATAAATACTAAAAAAAAAGGAATTAATTAGTCTTTTTCTTTTCTTTTTTTCTTCTTTTTTATAAAAACATATTTAAAAAGGATCCTTTAATAAAAGCATCCGACGTCCTTTTAAAAAAAGATTTCCCTTGAGCATCTGGCTCCCGATGAGCGTCTCTAAAACACTTTTTTAAATTTTTTTTTTCTTTTTTTTTTACTTGAAGGCCTCGGGGATGTGTCCCATCTGTGACTGCATACTCGTGGGGGGGCTGGAGATGCCCTCGGACCAGTCGGACACGTTGGAGTGAGGAGAGGAGCTGGACCACTGGTCCGGCGATTCCGGCGACGGCGTGAGGAAAGGGTGGTCGGGCACCTGGAGCTGGTGGCTGGGGGTGTTGTCCAAGGGGGAGGAATAACTGTGTTGGGAAGGTGGGGTCAGGAACTGCGTGGTGGTCATGGGCTGGGCGAGGGAGGAGGGCAGGGAGGTGGGCAGCATCTGGGAATCCTGCGGCAGGATGGTGTGCACGGCCATGGCGCTGCCGCTCACCGGCTGCAGCTCGGGCTGGCTCAGCTCCGTACCAAGGAAATTCTGGCCCATGTGGCCGCTCCCGTTGGAGCTGGGGTTGTGGTGCTGCTGTGGCTGCTGCGGCTGCTGTGGCGGCGGCTGCTGCTGCTGCTGCTGTGGTGGTGGCTGCAGGTTAGGCTGCTGGAGCTGCTGCTGCTGCTGCTGCTGCATCTGCTGGAGCTGCTGGCTCTGCATCAGGTGGGGCTGGGATGCCAGCCGTGTGTTGGGCATGGCCTGGTAGCTCATCATCTGTGACAAGCTGGTGGTGGGCAGCCCGTTGTGCAGCGAGGTCATCATGCCGTGCTGCAGGTTTTGGGGCTGCTGGTGAGCCCCGGGCTGCAGGTTGCCTCTCAGGGGGTTGTACTGGCTCTGCACCATCCCGTTCTGCAGCCTTGTGAGCCAGTCACACTGCCCGTTCAGCCCGGCCCCGCTGCCCACCGAGAAGCTCATGGGGGCACTGCTCATCCCCGTGCTGGGGCTGGACACCGGCAGGTGGGACAGGCGTGGTGGCACCGAGTCGAAGCCCATCCTGCTGGAGTTGCCCATGGCCATATCCTGCTTGCCCGCCATGTTGAGGTGGTTGATGCTCAGGTGGGCGTCGGGCATGCCTGGCAGGTGGTTCAGAGGCATGGAAGGGGACTGCTGGAACGGAGAGGTCATCAGTGGGGGAGAGGCCACGTCCGAGAGGTACCCGTGCGGCGACTCCAGGGAGTCCACTGGAGACAGCACGCTGGAGTTGTCAAGCAGACACCCTTTTCCATCCTGGGACTTTTTCCTCCGGGCTTTGAGGTCTTTGGCATCCTTGCCATTACAGCTCAGCCCCTTAGTGCTCGGCTTCCTGGCTTTCTTGCCCTGCACGGCGGGTTTGAGGTTGCCGATGTAGCTGCTGGGGGAGCAGAGCGGGGGGGACAGGGTGGGAGCCCCCAGGGGGCCGTTGTGCAGGGTGGGGCTGCGCACCAGGTTGTACTCGTCCAGCAGCCGCACGATGTCGTGGTGCATGCGCTCCTGGGCGATGTCCCGCGGCAGCCGGTCCATGTGGTCCGTGATGTCCCGGTTGGCAAAATGGTCCAGCAGGACCTTGGCGGTTTCGTAGCTCCCTTCTCTGGCTGCCAGGAACAGTGGGGTCTCCTCCTGGAAAGCCAGCAAGGTTTGGTTAGGGTTGAGTTCATAGGTTCTGCTGGCTAGCACTGCACTGAGCTGCACACCCATGATGCTCTGCCATCACCTCTCCTCTGATGAGGGTTTGCTCCTTCTTTTTCCTACCCTGCTGAGCCATCTACTGATACCAAACCAGGAACCCTGTGAGTGACCCAGAATGGGCTGGAGGTGGCCACAAAGACACTGCATGGCCCCTCAACATCACCCCTACAACCAAATCCCACAGTGCTCCTTTCAGCTGAATCCAGCAACTTCATTCACAGCAGAACAATCAGAGTCTCAGTGCCAGACATTTGTGTTTCAGCCAGAAATTACTCTTTAACAGACTCCCCAAATGGTTCTTCCCTTGCATATATCACCCTAGGAGATCCTACCTTATTATTCTGCATGTCCTTATTGGCACCATTCTTCAGGAGGACCATTGCAGCTTCCACATTATTCACAGCAGCTGCCCAGTGCAGGGCTGACTTGCCTGGAGAGGAAAACCAGAAAATACAACACACAATAGGGAGTGCTGAGAACGACAGCAAGCAGCCCTTTTGTCCCATGCCCATGTGAATGTCCCATGTGAACTGGTGTTTTAGCTGCCTCAGTACCTAAATCATCCACGGCATTGACATCAGCGTGGCAGTTGATGAGGTCATCCAGCATCCCCTCCACAGCCAAACGAGCAGCCAGGATCAGGGGAGTGGTCCCGTCATGCATTCGGGCATCCAGGTCTGTTGCCCTGTTCCTAATCAGGATCTGCCACAAGAAAGGCCAAAGCAGAGGGAACACAAACGTTAGGAGGGGCAGACAGCAAGGCACTGCAGGTATCCAGCTCTCAGGACCTGCAACACCCTTCCAAAGGTTCATCTCTCCAGCTCTGCTCCCAGTCCAGGGCTGCTGCCATGCCATTGCTGTGCCAGAAGACAACAAGGGCTTCATTCCTTACAACTGTCACCCCACACCTTGCCCAGGTGAGCAGGATAAGACTGCTCACACAGCACCACTATTTCCCCCTGAAAAAACCCCAAAACCAGCGGCCAAAGAATCAATTACCTGGAAGACTCCTTGGGCATCGGCAGAGACGGCGGCGTGGAGGGGCGTCCGGCCCATGTTGTCCTGGATGTTGGCATCAGCGCTGGCCTCCAGCAGGCGCTTGGCAGCGTCCGAGCGGGAGTACCTGGCTGCCAGGTGCAGGGCGGTCTCGCCCGTGCGGTCAGTCTGGTTGTGCAGGCTGGCTCCCTGGTAGATGAAGTCCGAGATGACGGCGGGAGCATCGTCCTCCTCCTCGCTGTTGCCGGTTTCCAGCCCTCCTCCGCTGCACGAGGCGATCATGAGGGGGGTGAAGCCATCTGAAAAGCACAGGGGAGCCCAGGGAAAAAAGGTTTTTTACCGTCTGTAATGCAGGAGGCTCAGTCGAACGCTCTGTTTGCGAGAGATGCTTGTTCTCCTGGGTGCGCCGAGACTGAGCTCCTGACTAGTTCTGAACATCAAACGCAAATATGCTTCCTCTGGTGTGGATCTGAAATTCCTTAGTGGTATCTCACTACTCACTGCTTTCCCTATTTCATCTGCTCCGTGTAAGGTGCAGTTTGTACAGAAGGCTACTCAAAGCAAATAGAGCATGGCAAATACCTTCATTATTTCAGAGGACAATTTCACAGACACGGGGAAGACCAAGTGTTTGTAAGAATTTAAAAAACTATTAACCATTATTAAAAACCTTAAAGGAAGACTGTGAAATGCACAGTTGGGTGGGAGGAGAGGAATACAGGAGCAGCAGAGAGATAACCTGGATGATTTAATAGGTACTTCTGTAATTTCCATCTCAGTCACTGAACAAAAGAGCTCTCATGGAAAGCAAAATGTGACAGGGTCTCTCCCTAAATCACACACAACAGCAACCCTGTGGTACAGAGCTTGTAGCAGTGACTCTGTACCAGCAAGGGATGGGGAGGGCTGTGGGGCTGCTCCTCTGCAGGGGCTGAGGGAGGGTTTGACATGAGCTGACAGCCAGTGCAGGAGCACAAGGGGTCCTTACCCGGCCCTCTGACGTTGACATCCATGCAGTCAGCATCGATTTCCCCCTGTGGAGGCGTCGGGGCCATGGAGGAAATGCGCAGGTCAGCGGCGTCCAGGTGCTGCTGAGTCCACTGCCTGTGATCTGTCTGGTCATCCGTGTCCGGCAGCATCGCCTGCTCCTCAAACTGAGGGCGACAGCAGGGAATGAGCTCCCAGAAAAGCACCCCGGGCTGAGCTCCAGCCTGGGAAGCTCTGGAAGCTCCAAGGTGTGTGTTTGTCACAAAGGAGCTGAGAGCAGCAATGAGGGGCCCTGAGGGTCTCTCTGCTCCTTCTGTGACAAACCAGGAGCGCCTGCCTGCAGCTCAGGGAATGTGGCAGAGGGCTTACCCTGAACTTCTTGGGGTCCAAGGTCTCCTCATCACCCCACTCATTCTGGTTGTCATCCATCAGCGTGCCGTCTGAAGCATTCTTGAGGGGTCTTTAAAAATAAACCACATAGAAAAGTTATCTCCTCTGCAGGAACTGTTTGTGATGTTTGTCTGTGTACAGGCACAAACTGAAAGAAGAATCAACCAATTTCCAGGAGGTTCCCCTCAGGTTGCATTTCATTTTTTAACCAAGTACAAAATTATTACAGAGCACAAACCAGACGGAACACCGTTTTGTTTTTTTTTTTTTTTTTTTTCTTTCCCATGCAGAACTTTAAGACCCCTGATTCTTCTCCTCCCTGCCACACCACAATGACCCACTAGACAACAAAACTCCAACGGGCTCTCTCAGAAGAGCCCTGAGCAGCCCTGCTGCACCACGCCTGTCGGGTTAGCAAGCAAATTACTCACTTCAGTCCAACAGAATCCTCCCCAAGGGGTTCCCGTCGCTTCTTCTTGCTCGACTCTGTCACTTTGAAGCCTTCTGGGAACCAAAGCTGCCCATGCTCCCTGCGGCGCTTGCGAGACACCAGCACCCCCAGCCCGATGAAGGCGAGCAAAACCAGTGCAGCCCCCACCACGTACATAGGATACAGCTGGGAGTTCTTCGTGGGCTCGGCTGTTTCACCTACAAAACAGTGGGGCACAAAGAGATGCTGAGACATTAAGCTGCATAGCAAACCAGGGACAGAGTGGAAATGAAGGAAAATTTGTTAATAGAGGTACCTAAGTCTGATCTAAATCAGCCCCCAGCCCCCCCCACCTGCCCCCCTCCCCAAAATAAGGTCATTTTATACGCTATTAATCAGAATTGCAAACTATCGGCAAATTCTCGGCTGCACAAGGCAGCCTGCACCAGGAGACAGCTTCACTTTTTTCTCCTTTAAGGAAAAGGATTAGCAAACTTCAAATCATTGCGCTTGCATTGAGCTGTTAAGACAAAAGGATTTAGGGGGGATTTTCAAGATACAAACTTCAACTCCTTGCATGTCACTGATTGATTGGAGCTGCTTGGGTTTACTTTTTCTTTTCTTTTTTTAATAACTTTTAGAGTGATAATGATTTTGAAATAAAACCTGGAATAAGCAAAAATAATAAAGTGGGCTTGCAATTTTTTTAAAGAAAAGACTTAAAAGGAAAAAAAAAAGTGAAGTTATTAAAACCAGACTGTGCTCAAATACAGCCAATTGACAGATAACTAAACTTAGGGAAAGCTCAAAGTTTTGGCTCTCTCTCCTCCCTTGCTGACCAGCTGTACTTACTTTTGACAGCTTCTATTTTGTAGGGTATGTTCAGGTTGCCAAGGGAGGCCAGGGCTCCCAGGAATGCTGCCACATCTGTGGCACTCTGGAAGCACTGGGAAGATGACTGGATGCACTGGCGGTTATCAATTTCCAAGTAGACAATGGATCTGAGAGAGAGAGAGAAGAGTCAATAAGGAACAGGGAGCGATGACCACACCGAGGACACGGGCGAGCCCCATCTCCTTTCACTCTTTAACCCACATCAGTGGCAATTAGAAGGTGGGAACCCATCTCCTTGCTTCCCTGTGGCCCTGTGCAGCTCACACTTATGGTCTGTTGGATTTGCCTCAGTGAATGCTGTAAAATCCAGCTCTTTGTCTACAGGAATGGAAGGGAGTCTCTGCTTCACAATGTTTCAAAATTACCCAGACACTACAGAATCTTAAATTATGCTGTTTGGGAGCCTTCAGATCTTCTCACATCAGCTCTGCTGCTCTAACTCCTTTGCTTTAAAGGGTTTCTGATTGAGTCCATGGAGAGGGAGCAGGTTAGATGTGCATGTTTACACCAAAGATCTCCAAACACAGATAGCAGTAATTGAGTTTTACAACAAAGCTCTAGAAAGCATTTCCCAGAGAGAAAATGAGGCTTAACTTAATGACTTCCTGAAGTCAGACAGTCGGTCAAGCCAACTTCTGCTTCCAGGTCCCACCCAGCCCAGCCCCGGCTCCCAACAATGCACAGGACTCCTTCAATCGTGAGAGTCGGCGCAGCATTGTACCAGGGATTCCTGAATGATCACTCCATTTTCCCACATGAGAGCAAAATCCGGTTTCTGTTCACACAGAAAGCAACATCTAAATAAAATTATCTGGCCTACATCCTTCCCTTCCTAGCGTGTTACTATTATCAACACAGAAAACACACTCTGAGTGCTGCTCAGAGCAAATGGAACCCTCTTACCCTCTGATGTCCATCTGGTCAAGCTCCCTCTTCTGCCTCCTGCCAGCCCTGGAGTAGAGGCTGCTCTTCACTTTGTTGATGACAGCACTGGGCATATCAGACCAGTCCTCTGTGGACCTCTTGATGTAATGTTTTTTCAGCTCCTCCTCATTGCCATAGTATGGGAAGATCATATACTCCCCCTTGGGGTTCTTCTTGAAGACCACGTTGGTGTGCAGTACACGGCTCAGCTCCCGCAGGAAGTTGAAGGAGTTGTTCTTCAGGTTCTCGGGGGTGATGAGGACCACCACCACCAGTGTGCCATCAGCCAGCTTCTCTGGCATGTTGTTTGCACAGTCCAGACCATCCCACTCACACTCAAAATTGTTGCAGCCCTGGTCGCAGTGACCATCTGAGAAGTGATCTTTGCAGTATTGGTCATACAGAGGGCTGGGTGGAGGAAGAAGCAAGGCAGAAGGAAGAATTAGACCAAGTACTGCAAATAACACCTATCTGCTGAGAAAAGCAATGGTGGTCTCTCTTTGGTATAAATATTCTTCACCCTGACAGACACTAAACTAGTTGACACAGAAAGCAGCTGTTTTATGCAGCACTGTGGAGCATTCACCGCTGCAGGTGAGAAAAGAGCAGCTGTTAAATTACAAAAGAAAAAGGGACAAATTACTGTGACTCAGAGAAGGCATGGGGACACAGAATAGTTACTAAGACCACAGTTGGTCCACGAATCTGGGACTAAGTTCCTGCTGTTGCCAAAGACAATGTTTGGGAAATGCTTGAATGTTAACATCATCATGTTTCCTGGCTGCTCTTCCATATGGGATCTCCCTGCTTTGAAACCGACTGTGTTACTGCTGTGAGTGGGAGAATCCACTTCTGGGGAATGATAAAAGCAAGGACAGGGAAGCCATCTGCAATGAGTCAAACGCAGAGACCTTCCAAGTGGATGTCAACTTAGAAGGACCACAGGGAGATGTGAATGCTTGAGTTGCAGCCCCACAGGCAGCAGAACAAAATGTTGGGAGTGAACAGCAGGCCTGAGTCAAGGAGTTTTACCAGATACAATCAGAAGAGCCAGAGGACCACCAGAGACGGTGACTTTCATGGGCTTTAGAACAAAAAGGTTTTAAAGAAGCCACTTACTTGCACTGGCCCTCGTACTTTTGGCAGTCAAACCCATCGTAGAGGCAGCCAGCATTATTGCACTGAGAGTCACACTTGCCATCATTGAAATACTTCCAGCACTGCAGAGACTGGGAGCAGTTCTTCCAGGGGTCATTGAAGTTGAGGGAGCAGTCGCCCCCGTCCCAGCCACAGGCGTGGTTGTTGCATTTCCCATCGCAGATCTTGTTGCCGGCGTACCCCGCGCACACGGCGATCTCACACTTCTCCTCGATTTTGGGGGGGATGATGTCCTGCCCGATGCCACCCTGGAAGTCGAAGTCGAGGATGTGGCAGTTGAGGCCGTTGAAGTTGGCGGGGCAGTTGCAGCGGTAGTAGGGGGAGGCGTCGCTGAAGAACTCGCAGGTGCCCCCGTTGTAGCAGGGGTTGGAGGTGCAGGGGCTGCTGGCCGGGTACTGGCACTCAGGGCCCGTGAAGGCTGGTGTGCACATGCACTTGGAACTCTTGTGGATGGAGATGCAGGTGCCACCGTTCAGGCAGTGCAGGTTCCCACAGGTGCGGGAGTCGTTCTCGCAGGTGGCACCCACGAATCCCTGGGGAAGGCACAGCAAGGAGGGAGTCAGAACCACTGATGCTGTGCTACAAGCAGCATTAACACACGTGTGCTCTGGCAAAATAAAACTCTCCCTCTAAGACTGCTGGTGGGCAAGAATAATCTTGAATGTAAAGCTCGTTAGAGCATCCCTTCAAAGTGAAGGGAGCTCTTCTCCACAGCTGCCTGTCCCACTTGGTGTGGTGCACGTAACATTCAGCCTGTTCTATCCTCAGGCCGGAGCCATCTTCTCCTTAACTCTATTCCAGCATCCTTGCAAGAGTGGAGAGTGCACACTTATGGATGCACCCACAGCAAAGCATCCTCCCATCCATGCCTATCCCAGCTGGGGAAGCCTCAGGGGCTAAACTGGCCTTTTGACCACCCTTCTTGCCCACACAACATTCCCTGCTCAGAGCTGGACAGGCAGACACCTACCGGGGGGCACTTGCAGATGAAACCACGGCCTGTGTTGCTGGCAACAGCACAGGTTCCCCCATTCCTGCAGGGTTTGCCTTTGCAGCCATCCACCACGGTGTCACAGCGACGGCCTGCGAGGGAGAGGAGCGCGTGAGGAGCAGACGAAGGCGTGCAGGGATACCTGGGTAGGGCTGGGGGGGCTGCAGGCTGGACCCTGAGAGCAGAGGACATGCAGTGCTCACCTGCATAGCCAGGTCGGCACTCGCACTTGTAGTCGTTGACCCGCTGCACGCAGTTCTGGGTGCCGCGGGCGTCGCAGGGGTTGGACAGGCACTCGTTGACATCTCCCTCGCAGCGCTCCCCTACAAAGCCAGGGGGGCAGATGCAGCTGTAGCCACCTACCCGATCCTTGCACTTGCCATTGTTAAAGCACTTGGGCCCCAGGGTGACAGGATCAAAGAAAGGGCTGCAGTCATCCACATTGATCTCACAGTGCACCCCTAGAGAGAGGGGGGAACAACCCACACAGCTCATCAAACAGTATCGGGGCGCCCGCTGCTCCCCTGTGTGAGCCTCCCCTGCCAAGGGGCTCAGCCTGACCACGTCAGTGGCAGCCTGAGCCACCTCTCGGGCAGCAGGGACGTGGCACCACGTGGCCAAGGCCGCGTGGCCTTGATGGCTAAGCCCACAAGCAAACACAAACCTCGCCCGCTGTGTTTGCTGCTGCCAGCCCGAGCAGCTAATGAGCAGAATCCAAGGATATCTGCACTCAGCCCACTAATGCCCCAGCCTGGGGAATTAATTTACCTTGAGTTCCTCTGGGGCAGGAGCATTTGTAGGTATTGATGAGATCGATGCAGGTTCCTCCATTCTGGCACGGGTGGGACAAACACTCATTGATCTCCTCTGAGCAGTTAACTCCATGATAACCAGCCACACACTGCAAGGAGGGAAGAGGGGAACTATCAAAGAACTTCCTTCCATTCCACATGGCTCTAGAAGCACAGCCAGCACTCCACTCTCCAATTTGGTAACGGCGCATCATGCAAGGGCAGCAGAAAGGCAGTTAACTGAGGCTTTTTCCCTGGGAATTCCTGCTCTCCAGGCACCCACCTCGCAGGAGTAGCCTCCCAGGTAGTCTGTGCAGGTGGCTCCATTCTGGCAGGGGTTGGGGGAGCATTCATCCACTTGCTCCTCACAGTAGCTGCCGGTGTAGCCGGCTTGGCAGCGGCAGAAATGAGTGTTGCCAGTGTCAACACAGAGCCCCGAGTTCCTGCAGAGATGTGCTACATCGATACCTGTCAGGGAGAGCAAAGTGAGATGCAGTGACACCCACACACCACAGAGCCACGTCCTGGCCACCACACATCCCACAGGGAACTACAGCCTTGGGGGCACATTGCTAGAGCAATCCTTGAGATCACTCTGTGCCAAAGATCCCCCATCAGGAGAACTGGCCACATTCCTGCTCAGTGCCCAGCACAGGGGACACCTGGGGACCCCACCCTGCACACATCGTAGGGCCTTACCTTGCTGCTTAGCAGCCACCTCACAGGACACACTGGGGACATCGCAGTAGAGCCCTGTCCAGCCGCTGTTGCACTCACAGTGGTACAGGTTGCTGGTCTGCCAGCACTTGCCTCCATTTTTGCAGGGTGAGGAGTCACACCAACGCACCAGGTTCTGGGGGAGCAGAGCAAGAAATGAGGGTGAGGACCCAGCAGGGCTCCTGCAGGAGTGGAGACTGCAGTGAACCCCAGATCTCCACAGCAGCATCCACCCAAACTTCCAGTACCTGGCAGTTGAGTCCGGTGTATCCCTGGGGACAGGTGCACTTGTATGTCCCGTAGCTGTCCTGACACGTGCCCCCATTCAGACACGGCTTGGAGTCACACTCGTTGATGTTGTGCTCGCAGTAGCTGCCCGTGAAGCCGGGCAGGCAGACACAGGTGAAGGTGTTGATGCCATCCACGCACGTCCCACCGTTGAAGCAGGAGCTGGGGACACAGACATCGCACCCCAGTGAGTCACCGCTGATCGTGGCTAAGCCAAAGGCTCCTCACACCAACCCAGGGCTCTGGGACAGCACAGGGACCTCAGCTCCTTGTCCCAGCTGTCAGGACTGTACCTCTCTGTGCAGTCAGGGGTGTTGTTCTCGCAGTGGATGCCGCTGAAGCCGGAGGGGCAGGTGCAGGTGTAGCTGTTGACGCAGTCAGTACAGTTGGCCCCGTTCTTGCAGGGGTTGCTGGCACACTCATTGATGTCCTCCTCACACTTGGGCCCACGGAAACCAGCCAGGCACTCGCAGAAGAACGTGCCAATGCCATCAGAGCAGGAGCCACCGTTGTGGCATGGATCTGGAGAGGAGGGACGTGCATGTGAAGATGTGATGGGTCCAGCTGGGGTGCAGCAGCCCAGCCCAGGAGCTGTCACAGCACTGTCCCCATACACATTCCCTGGCCACGTGGAGGAATGGGACTGAGCCCATGGACTGGGCAGAAGCCATAACAATCCCACCAGGAGACTGCGCATAAGGAGAACCCCTGGCACACATTGTCCCCCAACCTCCTTCCTCCTGCTCCCATCTGGCCTTGGACTGATACAGCTCAACAGGGACATGCGTGAGGTGGCCCCAAAAGCCAAGCAGGGCTCGCAGCACAGCCCAGGCCACAGTGGCAGCTCGGGCTGATCCGTGCATGGGGAGGAGAATCCCAGCCCCAGGAAGGGTGATGAGGCTCAGGGCTGGGCTGGGTGCAGTCTGGGGCAGCCCCTGCCCTTACTGGGCTTGCAGTCGTCGATGTCGGTGTCGCAGTTGCGGCCGGAGAAGCCGGCGCGGCAGGCACAGCGATAGCTCCCGTTGGTGTTCTGGCACGTGGCCCCATTCCTGCAGGGGCTCTTCACACACTCATTGATGTCAATCTCACAGGTCTGACCTGGGGACAGAGCAGGAAAGCCATTGTGTGGGCTGGGGGTGCTGGTGAAAGCCCCAGGGGTGACAATGACATCTTGGGCGCTGCTCACACCAGGGCAGAAGCCAAGGGATGCAGGCAATGTTGTGTCCCATCCAGCCAGCTGAGCCATGGGCAGGTCAGGACCCTCCCCAAAGCCTGGCTTCCCTTCCCTGAGCCTTTCCCTCCCTCAGGGGAGCGGGGAGTTCTGACCCCCAAAAGGGCCATGTCCATACCTTGCCAGCCAGGGGGGCAACTGCAGGAGAAGCTCTTGTAGTCCTCCGACTCCTGGCACTCACCACTGTTCTTGCATGGGCTGCCAGCACAGGGGGCCAGCACGTCCTCACAGGTGGCTCCTGCAGAGGCACAAGCACCCACTGACACCCTCCAAAATGACAGGTGGCCCAAGACCCTGCTATCCCTGTCCCCTGCTCTGGGCTGCTGCCACTGTGGGGAAGGCTCTGGACTTCCCCAGCACCCCATGGCAGCCCAGCTGGGGCTGTCTCCTCCATTCCAGGTTACCCATGACCCTGAACCCCCACAAACTTTTAAGCCCTGGCTATCTGGACTGCACAACAGCACTGCACACTTCCTTTGGCAGGGAAGTGCTGCTCGGGGTGTCTTTTCCCCCTTGCACTCCCTCCCCCCTTCCCTCTCTGCTGCTTTTCCTGTTTATGTCCAGCCAAGGGACACGTTCCCTCCGAACCCTTATCTTCCCTGTCAGCCAATATCTCCTGAACTGGCCTTTGCTATTTTCCAGAGCCTTTCCCTCCCTGCCTGCCCAGTCCCCGTCCACCCCCCAGGGGTTTCTATGGCCACTGGTGAGGGCAGGAAACAGCTCATGGCTTCCTGCAATTGTGCTGGGCTGCGCGAGCGGAAGCACAGGGCCGGCAAACAGGAATTGGCTCAGCAGAATCCCCCAGCCCCTCGGCCTCGGATCGCCTTTTCCAGCACGGGTATCATGGCTGGGGAATGGTGGGGTGTGAGTGGGGCAGCCCCTGAGTGCTGCTGCCCCCAAGCCACCGCCCTGATGCCCTCCAGCAGCAGGAGGAAGAGGAGGAAGGGAGGAAGCTGCGGTTGGCAGCTTCCCAAATTTCCTCCAGCTGTGCCGTGGAGAGGTGGAGCCGTGGCTGTAGGCAGCCCCTCAGCAGGGCAGAATGAGAGAAGCCTTCATGCTTAGTGCCAGCTCCACTGCATGTGCTGGGGACCAGCTTGGTGTCACACATGAAGCAGAAACTCCACAGAGCCATGGTGGGACTCGGGGTGCTCCCCTCACCTGTGTAGGGCAGGAGGCAGTTGCAGGTGTAGCCAGCAACATCATCAATGCACGTGCCCTGGTTCAGGCAGGGGTTGGAAGCACATTCGTTGATATTGGTCTGGCAGTTGGGGCCTGTGTTAAGAAAAATAAATAGATAGAAGTGGCTGTGATTGAGGCGTGCTGGTGGCAGGGGGCTGAGGGTACAGTGGTTCAGCTCCAGCCCTGAACTCTGCTGAAGGTCTCCAGGATGGCTGCACTGCCACAGCTCCCAGCCACACCTGGGGCTCCGCTGTCCCCAAAATGAACCCCCCAGCGCACCCAGCATTATGAGAACACCCACCCACAGCTCCCATGCAGGCCTCGGTGTGGGGGAAACACAGCAGCATCCCTGCAGCCTTAGAATCAGGGAATCACAGACTTGTTAATGCTGGAAAAGCCTTCTAAGCTCATCAAGCTCAACCATTAACCCAGCATCACTATGTTCCACATCCCCACCTCTTTTGAACGCTTCCAATCATGATGACTCCACCACTTCCCTGGGCAGCTTGTTCCAGTGCCTGACCATCTTTTCCAGGAAGAAAGTTTTTCAGAATATCCAATCTAACTGCCCACTTACCACTGAAGCCCTCCCTGCAGGTGCAGATGTAGCCACTAGTCATGTCCTTGCAGGTGCCACCGTTCATGCAGGGGTTGGATTCACACTCGTTGTTGTTAATGTCACAGTTTGTCCCACTCCAGCCAGGGTCACAGTCACACTTGTAGCTTTGAGGAAAAATTAGGGCATAAAGAGCTGGTCCATCCTGTCCCTCTAGGCTGCACCAGCCATCATTTATCCAGCAAATCCTTCAGGGAAATATCCCACGGCACTGGCCCAGAGCATGGGCAAGCACCAGCTCAGGGGACAGATGTTTGCCTTCCTCTAACCTTGACTTTGTTGGGGACCCTTTGGTCCCTGCAGCCCCCCAGAAGCCCCTGCACCCTCCAGCCTACCCATTCAATCCATCGTGGCATTTCCCATGGATGCAGGGGTTGCTGTTGCACTCGTTCACTTCGGACAGGCACTTGGGGTCGTGGAAGCCCTCAGGGCACAGGCAGGTGAAGCCATTGATGCCATCCTTGCACGTGCCCCCGTTGTGGCAGGGGTTGCTGGCACACTCATCAATGTTGATGTTGCACATGCGCCCTGGGAAAGGGGGAGCAAGGAACAGTCACCCCATAAGCATGAACAGCATGGTGTGGGGAGTGCACCCTCCAGGCAGTTCCCCCTCCAGCCACCCAGAAAATGTCTGCTGGAGGCTGGGATGTCTCTCAGGACACAGGGAATGTCTGCTGGAGGCTGGGATCACAGGACACAGGGTATGTGGGCTGCAGAGGAGTGGGCTCCCCTGCAGGCAGGGTGACTTCACACCCTGCATTGCCTGCCTGCCTTCATTAAATGTGACTGATTGGGAAGAGGCCGTGCCCTGGGCTGCCTTGGTCCAGGAGGGGAACACCGAAGGGAGGAGGTTTCAGCCTGTAACCCTACCTGCCATGGCTGACAAAGCCAGGCTTTATTTCAGCTCCCGAGGACAAGGGGCCGTGCGAGCGGGGAGCGGTGGGGGCTGCTCCCATCAAAGCCCTCCACCATTTCCAGCAGCCATCAAACAAACCAGTCAGACAAGGCAGCAACCTGATACCCATGGGAGTGGGCGCAGCAGGAGTCAAATTCACAGCACCAGACACCCCTTTGATTTCAGACTGAGCCGGGGTCACCCTCCTGAACAAACAGGAGCGCTGAAGGGTGTAAAACCTCCTACAAACAGGATGGCAGCATCCCCCCTCCTTATTGCACCCTTGTCCTGGTTTTGTGAGGCACCAGCAGCTGCAGGTCCCCAGGGTGTGAGGCCCTGCTCTCACCTGTGTACCCCGGCTCACAGGTGCACTCGTAGCCATTGATCTTGTCGATGCACTTGCCGTAGTCACAGGGGTTGCTGGCACAGTCATCCAGGTTGATCTCGCAGTTGGGACCTGGGGAGGAAACGGGGGTTGTTAGGGGGTCCCCAAGAGGAGAGGGGTGCCACTGGGAGGTCCCCAGCCCTGTCAAAGCAATAAAACAAAGCCCGCTGGCACCAACTGCCACCATCACCCCACAACAAAGCGCCTCCGCCGTGGGCAGCTCCTGGCTGGGCGCGGTTCCTGACAGAGCTGGGCACCAAACCGGGAGAACTCGCCCTCACCCAGGATGCCCCAGGCCGGGCCCAGCACCAGGACGGCCGCTGGTGGTGGCCCAGGGCCAACCTGCCCCCAGGAGGAGGATGGGAGCGGGGCACTGCCCACCCATGAGCAGCCCTAAGGGCTCCCCCTGCTCACCCGTGGTCCCTTTGAGGCAGATGCAGTTGTAGGCGTTGTTCCTGTCCTGGCAAGTCCCCCCATTTTTGCAGGGCTGGCTCTGGCACTCGTTGATATTGATGTCACAGCGGTGGCCTGTGTAGCCGGGCTGGCAGAGGCAGGTGAAGGAGGCGATGCTGTCCTTGCAGGTCCCATAGTGGCACGGGTCAGGGTCACACTCATCGATGTCGACCTCGCAGTGAGCACCTGTGAAACCTGGCACCAGCAGGAGAGACATGGGGTGAGGATGGGGGACACGGGATGAGGATGAGGGACACAGGGTGGGGATGGGGGATAGACTGTGGGGATGGGGCACGCTCCTTCCCACCCTGTCCGGGTGTGAGGCAGTGCACTGGGGTGGCTTTACCTGCCCCACTACGAGCTGTGGGACCCCCAGGAGCGGGGTGCAGGCAGGGAGCACCCCGATGTGCTGGCAGAGGGGCTGGTCAGACCCCAGCCCGGGGGCTTTGTCCCGGGGTGCACAATAACTTGCATTAAAGCCTCCTTGGCTGCAGAGCGGGGCCCCGCGCTCGCCCGCGCCTTGTCCCGGAGCGCACGGGGGTGGGGGGGGGCTGGCTGCAGGCACCCCCGAATAATAACCCCCCCTGGCAGCTCCTATTCTCCTGGCCGGCTCCCTCCCCACCGGGTTTGGGGGTGGAGAGCTGAGGACAAAGTACAGCTTTGACTAGACCCCGCCAAGCCCACATAGCAGCTTTTCATCGGGGCTTGGCATTAGCAAGACACTAATTAGAGGCCATTCAGCTGGAAGATTTCTGGCGGGAGCTGCTCCACAAAAGAGCCACTGTTTGCCACCAGGGCTCAAGTCATCATTTTGTGCAACTGCTCCTTGGGTTTCGGTCGGTGAGCCCCCGCAGTCCTGCACCTTGCATCCCCATAGAGGCAGCTTTATTCCTTCCTTCCTGCCTTCCCCCTCGCTGCCGCCCTGGCGGGTGGGAGCACGGTGGGACGGCGGCTGCGGGGCCACACCTAAGGAGTGCCAGGATCCATACACCTGGCTCCAGGGCCAGCAGGCTCCAGAGCTCGACTTGTTCTACCAACACCAGGGAAAGGGACATCCTGCCCCCACGGGAGTCACATCAGCAGGAACTGACCCCACTGACAGACGGTTTGGGGACACCTGGCACAGCAGGTGCTTGGAGAGGTGGGCACTAAGCGATTTTTTCAATGCGGTTTTACGGCACATCACGGGGCAGGAGCCCCGCAGCCCCCGCCGGATCCCCTCACCT
This sequence comes from Cinclus cinclus, assembly GCF_963662255.1. Taxonomy (NCBI): domain Eukaryota; kingdom Metazoa; phylum Chordata; class Aves; order Passeriformes; family Cinclidae; genus Cinclus; species Cinclus cinclus. The sequence goes on from NC_085064.1 coordinate 2,834,352, forward strand.
TCAGTGCACTCGCAGCTGTAGGTGTTGGGGCCGTCCACGCACTTGGCACCGTTCTTGCAGGGGGTGCTGGCACACTCATCGATGTCAAACTGGCACAGGTGCCCGTTGAAGCCTGGAATGGAGGGAGAAGTCACGTCCCTGCGCACGGCAGGACCCGCCAGGTCCCCTCCCTGCCGCCGCGGGATGGGGCCCCCCGCATCCCGGCTGGGGCGCCGGGTTTCCATGGGGACGGCTGCTGGGGGCCCTGAATACGGGGCTGCGACCCACCATTGAGAGCATCTTATTTACATCTCTAGAGGAGCAAAGTCTCTGAACTTCAAAACCTCCTTTCACAGATTAACCGTCTCCCCATTCTCTGCTCCACCCCGTGACTTTGACACCGCATTCAAAGCCGCTGGTGCGGGCCCCCACAGCCCCCAGCCCTCCTTCCCAAAGAGGGGCCTTTTCAAGTGCAAAGACGTGGGGTTTAATCCTCCTTCCCCTCTCCCATGGGCCAGAGCTGGAGCAGCATCTCCTGCACGGGCTCAGCCCCTCATCACAATTGGAGAAATCCCCTCCGAAGCACCAAGAGGTGCTCGCTACACTCTCCCCATTTCGGAGGGCTATGAAATTTAAGGATCCCGTTCTTGGCTCGAGCCAGGATGCATCCTGGCTTTGTTTCTGCCACAGTGGCAGTGAGATGGCTGCTGGCAATGGGATGGCTGCTGGCAGTGGGAGGAGTGCCACGTACCAGTGGGGCACTCGCAGTGGAACTCGTTGATCTTGTCCAGGCAGTTGCCGTTGTGCAGGCAGGGGCTGCTGGCGCACTCATCCGTGTTGATCTCGCAGTAAACCCCCTCGTACCCTGCCGAGACACCCAGCACTGTCAGCACCATGGCACAGGGCTGGCACAACCCTACACATGGTGGGATTTGATGCAAAAGCTGCTCCTTGGATCAACAGGTTTTGGTTTGATTCAAGCCAGCAAGGTTGGCAAGAGGAGGAGTTAGTTCAGTGTAGGGCTCATGGTGCCCAAGTCTCACTTCTTGTCCCCTTACCACACAGCCTTTACTGAGCTCTTTCTTTTCAGTGCTGTCCCCAGGCACACAGGAGCTGTTGACCCAACCCTGCTCCAAGCTGAAGCTCAGGGGAACTCAAAACCCTCCCACTGCCCACCCCCAGCACTAAGGCTGAGTCCACACACCGGGCATGCAGATGCACTGGAACTCCCCAATCTGGTCCAGGCAGGTGGCATCATTCTGGCAGGGGTTGGAGAGGCACTCATTGACATCAATCTCACAGCGAGGGCCTGAGTAGCCCTGCAGACACTGGCACTGGAAGGACCCTTGGGTGTTAATGCACTTCCCTGCATGCTCACACGGGTTGGCTCCTGTAAAACACAAGCACAGCTCTCAGGACTTGCTTCTGGCTGTGCCAGAGCCTTCCCCAGCTGTGCTGCTGTCACCCATGGGAGCTCACCCAGCGAGCACTCGTCCACATCCTGGTTGCAGGCTGGCCCCATGTACCCCGAAGGACACGTGCAGATGGCTTTGCCATTGACGGGGTTGGTGTCGCAGTTGGAGCCCTCGTTGCAGGGGTTGCTGATGCAGGCGTCGTCCAGGTGGCACAGCAAACCTGGGCAGCCAAAGGCAGGGGCACGTCAAGGATGATGGGCACACGAGTCACTGTGAGCCAAGACTGCAGCAAGGAGCCAGGGGACGCGCAGGGCAGGGGACAAAGCGGGACAGGCCCTCACCTGTGCGGCCGTGGGGACACTCGCAGTAGAAGGAGGCCACCCGGTCGTGGCAGGTGGCCCCGTGGAAGCAGGCAGCCATGGCACAGTCATCGATGTTCTCGCTGCAGTCCTCGCCCGTCCAGCCATTGACACAGACACAGTTGTAGCCACCGTGGTTGTTGTGGCAGGTGCCACCGTTCTGGCAGGCGTTGGGCATCAGCTGGCACTCATCCACGTCCTCAGTGCAGTACTGACCTGCCAGGGGACAGGGCAGCTGCATGAAGCTGGCACTGACCGCTCCCCATGTGAAGCAGGACAGCTCTGCCCACACTGTGCCCAGCATCCCCCCCAGGCAGGACCCGTCCTCCCAGCCCTGTGCCACCCTCATTCCTGGCACTACCTGTCCACTCAGGTGGGCACTGGCAGTTGTAGGTGTTGACGCCATCCACGCAGGTGCCCCCATTCTTGCAGTTGTTGCCCGGACAGTCGTTGATGTTCTCCTCACAGTTCTGACCCGTGAAGCCTGCACAGAGGAGACACCTGCCATGATGCCAACTGCCCCACTGGCTGTGTCACCACCTTGCCCCTCGCCACCCCCCACCAGCAGGTTGTTCATTATCAGGTGATGAGTGTGTACCAGGTGGCTTTGAAGCAGCTGCCTGGTTTCATCTTCATCCCCACTCTGCCTCTGCTGAGGCCTGGCAGGCAGCAGCTTCCTCTGCACAGGGCAGGGTGTCCCTGCTGCCAGATCCTCCAGCTCTGGAGGTGCTTGCCCCAGGCAGTGGAGGATGTGACTCCACACAAGCCAGAACGAAGCAGGGCTGCTCCCACGAAGGCTTGTGGCACCCAGTGCTGAATCACTAGCCTTTAATTTCACTTGTAAAGAGCCTCAGCAGCAGTGCTTGCCCCTGAGGGGTATCCAGATCCTTACCAGGGCGATCCACCGTCCTACACGGTGCTGGGCTCATCCCATCCCACCTCCTGCTTGGGTTTGTTATCACCTGCAGCTGATAGCACGGAAACCCTGCTGTCCCCAGCCTCTCCAGCAGGAGCAGACCAGCCAGGACATGTCCTAAGCCACCTCTGACTGGCATTTCTGTTTAAAGCTGCATTTATTGTATCAACCTCAAAGCTCTTGACCCGATTGCTTGGGGTTTGGGATGGCAGTGCCAGCCCACTGTGCCAGTGTCCATCTGCAGCTCCCTCAAAGTCCCCAGGGCATTCCACAGGTCCAGACCAGGCTGCTCCCCACCCAGGCAGAACAAAATGTCACCCCCACAGGTAAGAACCAGGTGTCCACACTCATCCTCTGTGGGATGGGCCAGACCCTGGCCCAGCTGGGAGCTTTCCCCTCACTCTTCCCACGATTTCCTCTCCCCAGCCCCATCACATGGGGAGCAGCCACAGGTTTTTTATGATTGCTGGTAGGATTCCAGAGCAGACAACACTGATTTGCACTTAATTTTTAAGCAGCGGGGCTGAGCCTGAGCAGCAATAACTTGCAATGTCCTAGATACCATGATTTACTCATTCTGAACCGTCCAAATGAGTAATTAGTATGGCAATTACTTTAAACTCAGGGTTACATTCTGCAGCAATGGCATGATAAAACAGCCCAGATTAGTTTAACTCGAAGAAACCCGGTAGGGCCAGGCCTCTCTGGGAATGAAAAGGGGACATTGTTCCAGGTTTGCTGTGCCACATACCAGCATATCAATCACCCCCTTATCAAGAAGAACAGCCCCCTGTCCCCCTGCCTCTGCTGCTGGTGAAGCTCCTGCCTCGTATGGGATGGAGGAGGTGCTGAGGGACCCCCTGTTCCCTGGAGCAGGGGCTGTGCCACCCCACGGGAGGTGAACCAGCTCCTGCAGGATGCAAATCTGGAATCAACCCAGGGAGCTGCAGATGGGTGTGACAGCGTCGATGCTGCCGGGAGCAGGGCTCTCCCCCAGGGCTGTGCCTCACCTCACCATGCCCGACGCTAGGGCTGCTCAGCCAAAGTGCCTCGTCAGCAGAATGGCAGGGCAGGGCCAGCACAGCTCCTCCTGCCACCTCCACCTGCCCATCCCTGCGGGACAGGGCTCGGAGCTGCTCCAAGGCAGCATCGCCCCCGGGAGCTCATCCTGGAAGGAAAGGTTCCCAACCTGGCACTGCTCACCTGGTCAGCCCCACACCTCGCTGTCCCTAAGGACAGGAGCTTTGCTGCAGCCTGGGTGAGCTGGGGTGGAGGTGAGGCAGCAGATCCCGCAGGGATCTGTTCCGGATGTTTCATGAGGTTCCTGAGGTACTGAGGCCAAAAGCTTTGGGAAGGGGATGGAACCTCTGAATGTGTGTCAGGCATCAGGACAAGATCCCCCACACAGCTCACAGGGATCACTCACCTTCCCCTAAGCTGGGCTGGGCTGCCAGCAGGGTGTGGGTGTCTGTGCCATGTGGGAGACACCATCCCCACCCTGAGGCCATGTCACCAGCAGAGATGGGGCAGGAGCTACAGGGAGGGAGGCTGGAGCTCCCCATGGCAATGCCCAGCCCTGCCCAGGGTGAAGAGCAGAGAAGCCACCCACCCCTCATCCTGCTCTGGCCACTGCTGGGCTATGGGAGACCAGAGGATCAAACCAACCCCACAAGAGACTCCTCAGGCAGTGCAGTGCTGCCCACAGCTTCCCTCCCAGGGACAGGGCGGGTGCATCCCCTCCACATCTGCCACAGCTGGCGAGTGTGGCTGGCTTGGGTGAGGAGCAGCACTCATCCAAGGAAACAGAACCTGGTCTGAGCACGGCTCTGGGTTGAAACTCCAGTTTCATTTCTCCAGCTGACCCAGGGACAGGGGGAGTGTGGAGCTGCTCAGTCCCTTCCTCTCCCTGCCCTTACTGCACTGCAGACCCAGTGTCCGAGAGCAGAAGTGAAAGGGCTTGCTGGGGTCAGGGGGCCCTATCACAGCTGCTCTTCTCTGGGGTTTGCAGAGCGCCAAGCTCCTTTCCAGGGTGCCAAAATCCCTTCCAGAGTGCTGAGCTCCCAGAACAGCCCCCACCAGACCCCTCCACAGGAGCTCTCCATGCCAGAGGCTGCCATCCTGCTGAGCTGCTCCAGAGCTTGCCAGAGGGAGCAGCAGTGAGCACAGAGAGGGTCTTCCTTCCCCAGCTCCATTAGCACTCGGAAACTTTCCAAAATAGCTATTCCTGGCTAATTATTCCATTCTGGAAGTGGATTAAGCTAAAGCGGAAAAAGGCACTCTTATTCTGGAATATGAGCATCCGCACAGGGGCCTCTGCTCAAACAGTTGTTATGGAAGAGCTATTTTGGTGAAACACAAAGTATATAAAACCCCCAGCTGAACTCTCCTCCTCGGGCATCGCTGCCCGACATCTTCCCTAAAGCACATGGCACAACGAACCCACAGCCAGAGGGTTTTTCCCCTCCCAGAGACAGGAAATTCAGGAAATTTCCTCCCAGGAAATTCAGGCACTACTCATTTAGAGCGCACTAAGGTGCTGGCCCACGCCTTTCCCTCCCTACCTGGCAGGCAGGTGCAGTCGTAGGTGGTGTCCCCGATCTGGCGGCAGGTGCCCCCGTTCTGGCAGGGCGAAGGGTTGCAGGGCACGTAGAGGTGCTCACAGTTCTGCCCAGTGTAGGCTGGCTTGCAGGAGCACTGGTAGGTGCCCACCTCGTTGGTGCAGCTGCCCCCGTTCTTGCACACAGGTGGGGAGATGTTGCACTCGTTGACGTCCTGCTTGCAGTTGGCGCCGTGGAAGCCGGCGGTGCAGCGGCAGATGTAGTGGGCTTCGAAGGGCACGCACTGGCCCCCGTTGGCACAGGGGTTGGAGGCACAGGGGTCGGCCTGCTGGCAGGTTTTACCTGGGGAAGGCAGGGAGGGAGGGTGAGGATGCAAACAGCAGCTCAGCTCTTGGTGGCAGTGATCTGCACTGGGGTGCAGGGCTTTGGGACTGGCTGTAACTGATCCCTCACCTCAAACCCACATTGTGCGGGAGGGTCGAAGCTCCCTCAGCTGCAATCCACCCACCCCCAGTCAGGTTTGCAGGTTACCCTCCCCACCTCTCTGAAGCCAAAATCACAGGCACCTCTACACCCAGAATTCACTGAATTCACAGAATTCACAGAATCACTGGGTTGGAAGAGACCTTCAAGATCATTGAGTCCAACCCACGCTCTAACACCTCAACTAGATCACGGCACAGAGTGCCACATCCAGTCTTTTTTTAAACACACCCAGGAACGGTGACTCCACCACCTCCATGAGCAGACCATTCCAGTACTTCATCGCATTTCCTTTTCCTAATACCCAACCTAATTTCCCCTTGACACAGCTTGACCCCAGGGGGCTAACCCTTATCACAAACCACCCCTCCCCACCCGGGCCGTGTCCCCATGTGCCAACCCTCACCTGACCAGCCGGGTGGACAGCGACACTTGTACTCGCTGAGGGTCAGCAGGTCACAGGTGCCCCCGTTGCGGCAGGGGTTGCTGAGGCAGACATTGTCCCGGGGTGTCAGGCACAGCTCGTCGGTGAAGCCCAAGCGGCAGGCACAGGTGTAATCCACGGTGCTGCCACGCACCAGCGCCGTGCAGGTGCCGGCGTTCTTGCAGGGGGAGCTCAGGCAGGGGTTGGGGAGCTGGCAACGCTCGCCCACGTAGGCACCGCTACACCTGGCAGGATTAAAAAAAAAAAACAAAAAAAACCATCATCAGTGAGATGGCCCCGAGTGGCCAGAGGGCACTGGATGCCCTCAGGGACCGGCCCAGCCCTGCATGTTGGGTTTGGCAGTAGTGAGGCTCTGCCCTGGCTGCTCCAGGCTGGGAAGAGGAAGATGAAAGAGGTGCTGGGAACAAAGGCGTCCCCCATAGAGGGGCCTGTGCTGACTTGCACAACCGCAGCCGTGGCTGACATCCTGCGTCTCGTCGCAGGGAGATTCTTCTCCCTCCCCTCCCAGATGAAGAGGAAATCGAGGCACAAGGGACACATGGTGGGAGCAAGAGGTGTATCCCCATACCCACACCAAATCCATGGGGCCAGGCAGCACGGGGACACCCGTGCCCACACTGGAGTCTCTGCTTCACTAGGGCTATTTTTATCCTCCCTTCGTCCCAAATCACTCAAACGCAATTAAGCAGGAGCTCGGCATTGGCTGGCAACAGGTGGGACAAGTTCCTGCTCCTCGCAGCCAGCTGAGAGCTTCCCCTAAGCCAAACCCTGCACAAGGAGGGTGAGTGGCCCTGGCTGCTGCATCCCTCTGCGTGGGGGCCCTGAGAAAAGAACCCCCAGTGCCACCACCAGCTTCACCATCTGTCACCATTGGCCACCTGGGCTGGAGCAGGAGTGGAGCTGGCACCAGGGATATGCCTTTAGTGCAAATCCCACCAGCCATCCTGGTGGGCCTGGGCAGGATGCGTGGCTGGCAGGACCCTGCAGAGGGGGGAAGATGAGGATGGAGCAAAGCTGTGCACCTGACACAAAACAATCCCAGAGATGAGGCACAAACCCTCCCGCGTGGCATCTCTTGTATCCTGTCTGCAACACGCAATGCCACCACCACCACGGGTTTTGTCCCCATCCAGCTCTGCTCACATTACAGCTCTTCCAAAGAGGGATGTTCTGTCCTGGCTGTGCTGTGCTGAGCAGCCACGGTGAGCAGGGCATGGGAGGAGTGAGACAGTGCTGGCACTCTGCTGTGCCACACCATGATGGCAATGCCACCACAGCGTGCACCACGCTCAGCTCACGGGCATCTACCAGAGGCCTTGAGAGCAGAAATGGATCTGGGATCTTGCATGGCCAGGAGCCTGGGGTAAGGCAACCCCAGCTGGAGGTGATGGATAGGGAAGGTGACAGCACCTGGGCACTGGGGAACTGTGGCAGGTCAGGCTCAGGGCACCACGAGCTCACACTTGCTGCCATCAGATCTGGTGGGACATCGCATTCCCGAGCCTCCTGCATGGCCTCCAAAGCTCCTGCGGCAAGGGGGTGAGCGGGGGTGGTCCCAGACAATGCTGCAGAGCACAGCAGTCTCCTGCAACCCCCAAAACAAGCCTGTGGGGCTCCTCTGGTAAAGCACAACCAGCAAACCCCACCCTCACCCGCCCCAGCCCGGAGCCACTGTGCTTTGCCAACAGCAAGACCACATTTCAGCCTCGCTCCCCCTCTCCTCCCTCTTCCCCTACTTTCTCTCCCCCCCCCCTTTTTTTTTTTAACCCAATTCTGATTTCATTGTCGGGGGATTGTGTGAGAATTTGTCAGGATTCGGAGACATTTTTTTTTTTTTTTTGAGTTAATGAGACGGCATTATCCAGGCCAAATGAAAAAGAAAATGTGTATAATAATAAATCAGGGGCATCTGCTCGGCACACAAAGGGCGGCGGGGAGCAGGTGTGCATCCTAATGAGGCAGAGCAGCTGCCGGCGACCGCGGACGGTGCCCGGCTCGCCGGCGGCTCGGAGCCCCGGCACCGACGGCGCTTCTGGGTGGCTGAGCTGGGGAATGTGGAGCTTGAGAAGGGTTCTTTGTGCGGGGCTGGGTATAGGAATAGGAGCGGGGAGAGGAGCAGGGAAAAGCACGCCGCTCGCCTGTGCAGTCATCTGGCAAAAACTCGCCGCACCGCACACTCGCGTTTTTGTGTTTTTTTTTTTTTTTTTTTTTTTTTTACTTAAAACAATCTTCTCCTCTCCCTGAGCTATGGTGGCGGATGGGGGATAGAGGAGAGTTACGTGAGTCTCTAATTGGAGGGAAAAAAGAGGAATAAGGAGTGGAAAAAAAAAAATTGTTGCTGGACAAAGAGCGGTGGTGGCAGCGCGGGAAGCGCTGAGTGCGGTGGTGACACCGTGGGACAGGGACATGGTGCTGGAGGACCAGGAGGGGATGCTCGGCATCCCAGGTCAAGGTAGGAGGGCAGTAGGGCTCTCTGGAATCGGGGTTCCTGCGCTGTGAGGTCGGGGAGAGGGGCACACAGCCCTACACCATCACGCCCAATTAGTTTTCGGACCGATCCTCATTCCAGGCAAGTGGGGGTTTGAACACATGGATGGGAAACCAAGGCAAATCCCAGCCTGAATCTGGGCACGGCTGTTATCCAGGAGGTTAATTAATGATTGGAAGAACCCTGAGGGACAGGGAAGCCCCTGCCTGAAGGCACAGGATGGATTGGGGTCACTGGCACTGCCCAGGTTGGGGGCTGCCTCATGCCTGGATGGACTGCTCAGGTGCTTTCCAGGCTTGTGCTTCAGGAAACCCCTCAAACTGGTAGATTATTAAAAAATTGATTTCTATTTGTTTGTGTTAAGAGCTGATTTATGGCCACAATCAGCTCCAGAAAATGAGGAGAGTGCAGCAGATGGCAGGGAAGAGTTCAGCTTGGAAGGGCTGAGATAGGCACATGTGGGCCATCAAGTCCAGGGTACACTCATGCTCCATATTTTTCCTCCCAGAAAAGGGGCATTCCCAGGAAATCTTCAGGAAAAAAACAACACAGCACAGGCACCCTTCCAACCAGCAGTCACTGCTCTAACCCCAGGAGGAGTTTCTGTCGTGCCACGTGGGGCTGTGCAGCACAGACCCTCTGTATGAGCCCAGCAACTCCCAACCTCACGCACCCACTCCCAGCGTGGGGAACCTCCCAGATCTTTCCATGGTTTCAAAGTCATCTTGGTTTCTCTGTGCCCAGGACATCCTCCTCCATCACACCTGGTGGCTTCCATGCTGCTCCTGCATCTTCTGGAGATGCTTCAGCACAGAACAGGTCTGAGACAAGCAGGGAAGAGCACATTCCTAGCTATGGATGAAGCCACAGGATGAATTTCACTGTTCCCTCCCCTCATGGTCCTGGATCTCACTCACAGAGACTGGAGCTGCATTTCAAAGCCCAGCGACCTCAGCAGATTCAGAGAGTCCTGGCTGCAGAGGAAAGCCTGGAGACAAGTCTTGCATGCAAAGCAAGAGATCAAAAACCAGGTGAAGGATCAAGGTAATCCAAGTTGTAGTTATTTTTCAACGTTTCCAGGTCTGGATTCAGCAGAGCTAAATTCAACTCCCAGCTATGCTACAACCTCATGATGCAGCCACTTTTCTCTCCAGGAACTAAAAACTTCTCCTAAAGCTCAGCCCAGGGAGCTGAGCTTTATTTTCTGTAAAAAACATGAGGTGGTGTCAGGGATTCCAGGTGAGCAGACATGGACGATGCGACATCCCCGCAGGCTCAGCCAGGTGAAGATCACCCTGTGGTTTTTCCTTTGGCATTTCCCAAGCCAGGGCTACCCAAACCAAACCCCAAGCAGCTCATGGAAATTAGCATAGGAGACATTAAAGCTCGGCTTTAATTACAGATATATGTGTTGGCAGAGGACAGGGCGGGTGCTGCAGGATTAAAACAGCTCAGGAGGGCCATTAGAAAGCAGCTTTGAGGCAGTGAAATGTGGCCAAACTCCCTGGGGTCCTGAGGAGCCTCTGTGAAAGCCTCAATTAGGCTGGTGTGGTCACAGTCCCAGCTCCAGGCATGACGAGCACCCCTTTCCCAAACCAGGCAGGAATGGCTAAAAATACCAGTGTGTCTCCCTCACTGTTTCCATTGACTCATTAATGTGCTGAGGAGGCATCAAATGCTCCATTTTAGCGACTGATGGAGGGTGATGGCATCCCAATCCCCATCCCAATCCTCATCCCAAACCCCATCCCAAACTCCAACCCAATCCCGATCCCAGCGATGGCCAAGCCCTGCTCCAACACACAATGCTTCCTCTCCCAGCACCATCCCAGCAAACAATCTCACAGCTCCACACTTTTGGGGTGTGCTCCACCAACAGACCAGGAAGGACAGGGGACAGCAGCCAGTTCCCATCCCTGGGGATGAGGGCGCTCCTTGCAGGGATGAACACACTGATTTACACCCCCTGGGTGTCTGGGGCTGCTGGCCATCCTGGTGGCTTTTTTTGTTTCTGGGGGTCAGGCAGAGGCTGGGAGCTGGATTCCCACAGCACCAGGCTGAGATGTGTCTTTCCCCTCAGAATGAGCATCCGAGTGCAAACTGTGGTGAGGGGGGACACGATTAATAATGCTGTGAGCTGCCAGCCCATAAATCTGCATGATTCATGGCCAGTGTGAAGGGTGATGGAGAAGGCCTTGTCCAAGGTCAGACAGCAGTCCCTGGGGACAGCCTGGGAACAGCAACAGTGGCCCCAAATTCCCACTCTGCTCCCAGCACCAAGCCTGGGCCAAATCTGGATCTACTCATCACAGCCACGTGCATTTGTTGTGTCTGCTGCACATCCTTAAGGAGTTACAACCAGTGGCCCAACGCTGCAGCTATTCCAGCAAGGCTCCAGGAGATCTCAGCAGATCACATAATCAAAAGCATGAATGGGCTGCAGGAGTGTCAGAGCTGCTGCCTCAGCTCTGCTCTACACCTCTGCTAACACCTCTGGCCCCACCAGCAGTGCTGGCAGATTTGGGGTGCCCATCCCATCCCATCCCCTCCAGCCTGAGGGTTCTGCTCTGGGTGCTCCCCGTGTGTGGCTCTGGTGCTGCCAGCCCTTTGTTCACTCTGTCGTGCAAGGCTTTTCCTCCAAGCCACCAGCAACAGGTTTTGTCCCTCCGCAGCAATGCGGGCACTGAAAGCATCCCGAGGCAGATGTTTCTGCGACCTCTGACCCAAGACTAATGTTTTCCTTTCTGCACTAAGCTGCCATCTGCCACGGCCGGCACAGATGACACCCAGGCACTCCCGCAGCCCCAGCACGGCTCCCGAATGGCAGCACGGGGGCTTTGTTTAAATTTGGGATGCACAGCCCTGCACAAGCACAGCCCGAGGGCAGGGCGTGTCTGGGAGGTGCTGGATGCACAGGGATGTGCTGGATGTGGGGGCTCAGCCTGTATAACCTCTCAGCTCACACCACTCACTGCTCTCCTGCCTGCTCCTCCCAAGGGACCCTGAGACCGTGGCAGGGCTGGAGGTAAAACCCACTCTGGGCTTAAAATGCACAAAAAAAAAAACCAAAAAAACAAAAAAAAACCAAAGCCAACAAGCAAAGTGGAAACCAGGTGTAAACTGGAGCACATGCACGGGCTGTCCCCCACGCCCACCCTACAGAGGGGCAGGTTCAGGGGTCAGCCCCACATTGCAGGAGGGGACAGGGGGTTGGCAGGGAGCCCCATCCTGGCCCCTAGCCCCACATCCAGGCTGCCTCTTATCTGCTCTGCTATCACCTAACCTCTTCCTCACCCTCAACTGCTGGAAGTACAAACGGCCGTGGTTGTTTTCCCCAAGGTATGAGCAGCGTGGGAAAGCTGAGCAGAGCAGGCTCAGGTCTTTACTCAAGCACCGTTTTGGGGGCACTTGAGACTTATGGGACCAGGACACTCCCTGGTGCTGGGTGTAGGGTCTCCCACCATGAGGAGAGGCCCCCACCCCAAGAGGCTGGGCTGGGGGATGCCATTCTCTGCTCTGTGGCTTGGAACAGCCACCTCAGATGAGCCCCTGAGTCTCAGGCAGAGTCACCTCAGCACAGGGAAGGTTCAGGACCACAACTGTGACCTTGAGTAGTGCAGAGGGTCCCCCCGAGGGACCTTCCCACCCCCAGAGCCCTGTGCAGCAGCAAATGTGCTGCGTGACCTGTGGGTGGCTGTGCCAGCATGGTCGGGACCCCATGGAGCGAAGCAAGTGGCTGAACGTGAGCAGGACACTCAGATTTCACATGTTTGCTGGCAACAGCTGAGGGAAGGAGGAACAACCCGCAGGACAGCCTCCCTTAGCTGCACAACAGCCCAGAGCCACTGCAGGCTGCTCCCAGGTGCAGAGTGACACAGCCCTACCCTGCTGCCCCCACACCTCTTGGGGTAACCATCATCCTGGGGCTGACAACGGGAACCCAACCTCCTGCCCCACACCTTCCCCTGCACCCCAGCAGCTGCACAGCCCAGGCATCAGGGAGCCTGCTTTCCATCAGGCAGCCACGCACAAGAGTCACCTTTCCAGTTGTGCCAGTGGCTCCCTGCCTGGCCCAGCCTGGGAGCAACACCCCAGCTTTCTCCTGAAGTTACACCCTTCCCCGTAAGACACGTTTGCTCGCTGCCAGCCCAGGGGACCGTGATCTCCCCTGGCTCCAATCTGACCAGAGAAAAAGGCCAGTGCTTGGGGATATGTCTCCATGTCCCTGAGAGAAGAAAACCTGCTTCTCACTGCATCTTATTCCATTCATTCTCATTCCACTGCCTCCCCAAGAATCCCTCCTGTGATGCATGGAGCAACAGGTGTTACTACTACGGACTCCAGGATGCCTTGGAAATATCCTGCTGACACATGAGCACACTCTGGAGCCGGGGGAAGGCAGGGAGGTCTGGCAAACGATCCTGCTGGAGAATCGGAGCTCAGGACCCTGCTCTCTGCCCCCACCTCCCCGCCTAGCATCACCAGGAGCACACAGAAAGAAAGGGGTGTAGGGAGACAAGGAATACTTTGGGACGCTGCCCTGACCTCTCTGGAGCACATGGGGCTGTGGCTGCTCCCTGTACCCTGGCAGCCAGAGGCTTGGGGGGGCTGCTTGAGCCCCCTCTGGCAGCGAGCACAGCAGGGCTCACCCAACCTCACTTTTCTCGGTGGCTCCTGGCCCTGTGGCTGTTAAGAAACCAAAGGCTTCACCACAGCACCCAGGAGAGCCAAGGCACGAAGGCAGAGCTGCCCAGCTGTCCTCACCCATGTGGGGCACCCCGACTGGGTGATGCATCCTAAAGCACCAGCACAGCCCCATGCAGCAAAAAAAATTGGAAAAAAATGGAAAAAAAAAAGGAAACCTCCAGCAGCCATGATGGACCTCCTGGTACCAAAACCCAGCACAAGACCTAAGTGGTGGTTTTTTAAGAAGTCTCATCCAGGTCCTGCTTTATTAAACACTCTGGGACACCAGCCTGGGAAAAAGGCAGAGTTTCACACAGGGAGGTGGTTGGCAAAGCAGCAGGTTACTCCAAGTGACATCAGGTTAATAAAGCAAGAGCAGATCTCCACTCTTGTTTAATTAAAAAAGCAAACTGCAATCCTGAGTCTTTGATGTGTTTTTTTTTCTTGTTCCATTTCATTTTTAACCTAGCCCAAGTCATCTAATTGAGATTTTAAGATCCAGACTTTCATCTGGAGAGAAACTAAAGGAATTCCCAAAGCTGGATATACTCGTGGACAGGAGTGGGGAAAAAAACATGCTAGAGCCCTGTTCCTCCTATGAAGGAAAAAAATGGCTTTGTTTCTTAAGCAGACATTAGTCAGGACAGTTTGGGAATCAAAGTTCCCATTGTAATGAAAAACAATATAATCCCATTACTAAGCAGAGTGGCCAGGCTATTCACGGGTGGTAACTGGCTACCTGGGAAGGAGCTGCCTTTCAATGGAGCTTCATTCACAACAAACATGAAAGATGTCGAAGGAAGAACCCAAGACAAAACTCGCCTCATTCCCACCCTCAACAATGGCTGCTATGAAATATTTGTTTTCCCCAGTCGATGTTTTTTTATATCCTCTGTGCAGTAAAGCTGCACAGCCCCATTGTTTGTGGGAGCCCGGCTCACTCTGCTCACCCTGGCCCCTGCTCCTTCTCTTGCCCATTGAGGGGTTGACCACGAAGGATGTGCTTCCAGCAGAGGATCCCCAGGCAACACAGCCTGGGGCTGAGGCTGCCACATGGTCCCATCACCCACCCGTGTGACTTTCCTGGGGCAGGTCCCTCAACAAGCACCCACAGTGCCCATCAGACACTGCAGCGGCACCTGTGGCATCTGAGAACACTCCCTGCTCTTGCCCTCTAAAAATCTGTTATTCTGTAAGCCAGTAGAAGAAAAAGTCAGAATTTGGGGGAGATAAGGAATTTCTACCTCCACAGGGTGCCTGCCAGCCCAGCATTGTTGGTGCCTGAGGTCATTCTTTCCTCCCCACCCCTTTTGGGGTAACTCCTGGTTTTTCCCTGCTCTGGACCCAGCCCTTGCTGCCCGTGCAGGTTGAATTCACTCTGCTGTGCTCTCAGAGCTCTGGCACACACACAGCCCCAGTGTCACCATCTCACTAAGTGATGATGGACTCCTTTTCTCCCCTTTCCCCCTCAAACCAAGTTTTGGCTAAACACTGTCCTGCCCCAGAGCCAAATATGGAAAACTCCCACTCGTGACCCCACCATCCCACTCGTCTAATCCTGACTTAAAACCTACGATTAGGATCTGAACAGCCACCAAAAGTTTAAGCAAGCTAAATTTAGCCCTGATATTTATAAACAAGGAGGAGAGGGGGGTTTTGCAGAGCTCACGGGTGCCCTGTGGCACAAAGCCAATGGAAAGCCAGAGAAATTCCTGCCGGGGATGTTTCAGTGGGATGGGGAGTGGGCAAAGGTGGCAATGCCCAGACAGGGATGGATCCAGTCCCCCTCAACCTCACAGACATGGAGCTGCTGGTCTCCCTTTTTGCAAGCAAAACTCCCAAAAATTGTTATTAGCAACAGAACTCTTGCCCACTTGGAAACCATGCGCTTAAGGACGTAAAACACCAAGAGCAGACGGGTATCAGCTCCTGGGATACAGATCCCAGGATTTCTGCTGCTGCCGATTTCTTCTGCTGAATCTAACCAAGGAAACGGAGAGAGAGGGAGAGAAACCTCTGCATCCGACACCTTTTGCCGGCAGAAATCCCTGTGTCAACATGACGCCCTCGCCGAGGGAGCGGGGACAATGGTGGCGGCTCTGCCCTCCGGCCGCAGCCTGCATTCCTGCCCCCCTCCCCTGGAAACCCCCCTTTTGTGGGGAGCAGCAGGCCCTGTGAAAGGGCCGTCTGTCGCCCTGCCTTTTGACTTGGAGGTCTGTGTCTAACATTTTAATAGGGGCTGGGGGCCAGGGACAGACACCCCTCCTCCCAGGCTGTTCCCCCATGGGGTCACTCTCCCAGCCCGTCCCAAAGCTCCCAGAGGATAGCCACATTTCTCCACCTGCTCCAGAGGAGCCATCCCGTGGGTTAACCATACAGGAGTGCCCTCCGGAGGGTTTCCTCCTGTTCCCCCCAAGCAGGGATGCTCCAGTGGGGCAGGAGTGCTGGGGACACGCTCTCCTCCATGGCTGCTCATTAACAGCAGAAAATTCCTTAAAATAAACCACGGGACACTCACAAATGCTCAATCCACAGCCAGCAGGGAGCGTGTGGCCCTTGGGGTCCCCGTCACCTCACTGACGTGGGACAGAGCAGCTGACAAAGCCAAAAGCTTTGCCAAAAGCTCCTTTCCATGCTCCTCTTGGGGACAGGTGTGACATGCACAGGTAGCATCACATCACACCACAGAGGATGAGGAGGAATTGGCAGCAGGATGCCAAACTCAGTCCTGCCAACAGATCGTGCACAACCCAGAGGGGAGAAGCAAAGCTGGCACTGCCACTCTCAGCCATGGTGACTTTAAATCAAGCCCAAAGCAAGAGGGATCCCCACCCCAGGGTGCCCCTGTGGCACCCAGCCCTCCCAGCCCACCACCACCAGGCCACCTGCCTGCAGGGTGCCCCTTCTATTAAATAAGGGCAACGTTATAGCATCATTAAAACTTAATAAATCCATTTCCCATATAAATACCATTAAATTCAGGTTTTGGGGAAGGGAATTAGGGTGAAAACTTGTTAAAAGAAAATGACTTTGGCACAAATAAATTTTTGCAACTTGACTGAGCATGAAAGTTTCCCATTAAAATGCGACTGGGCTCCCTTTGCTGGAAATATGCAAGGGCCTAATAACCATGGCCTAAACATTAACTGTTTAACTGGCTTTTCCAATATTAACTGCCATGGGGGGAAGGGGAGGATGTGATGGGTGAGAGCTTAAAGCAGACATTAATTACTGCTGTGTGAGGGAGGCACACCCCGAGCTCGCTTCTCACCAGCATCCTGCTCCCATGGCACACACTGGGATTTTGGGCTTGTTCTGTGCAGGGCCAAGAGCTGGACTCAATGATCCTTGGGGGTCCTTTCCAGCTCAGGGTATTCTGTGATTCTATGATTCTCTACCGAACTGATTTTGGGTACAGATGGCTAGAAGTACAGCATGAATTCTGCTGCATGTGAGGTGGTAGGCATGAGTTGGACTCAGTGATCATTGTAGGTTCCTTTCAACTGAAAATATTCTTTCTAGGGACAGAGCTCCCCATATAGCCCAGCCAAACATCTCTTCCCCCATCTCCAACACCTCACAGAGGTTTTATTCCTGCATGTCTCACACCAAGCACTGCATTTACCAATGGGAACCTCCAGCATCATTGGGGTGCCCACAGAAGCTGTGGCTGCACCATCCCTGGAAGTGTCCAAGGCCAGGTTGGACAGGGTTTGGAACCACCTGGGCTAGTGGAAGGTGGGTGGCAGGGGGCGGAATGAGATGCTTAAGGTCCCTTCCAACCCAGACTATTCCACAGTTCCACGATCACCCTATTAACCACCAGCAAATTGCTTGAGATACCAAGATCACAGTACCACAGACCCTGCCCACTGGGGACCTGCCAGCATGAAGAGGTGACAGGAGAGGACCTGACCCACCAGACATGCAGAGAGGAAGGCAGAGTCCAGATGTGGGTGTCTGGCACCATCACACCTGGCCAGATGCTCAGCTGGAAGCAGCACTGAGCTGCTCTACCAGCAAGACCCATGTGTTAAACACTGGGGAGCTCCCAGGTGGGCATCTCTAACTGTCCTGGGGAGCTGCCATGGCCTGGGACCAGCAGGGTGCTGCAAAGACTTCTCAGCATCACACACAGGAGCTCTGCTATGAAGTCCAACACCTCTCTGCTCCTGGGTGCCTCCACATTCAGATACCCAAGAATCAAAAATCCAGCGTTCCCCCTTGACACCAGAGCAGCATTTCTGTCCTTATTCCAGAGCTCTGGCTGCAGCAAATCTGGGGTCATGGGGGCACCATGCAGCAAGGCAGCATCAGGGACTGATGGGATTTGGGCATTGCTGAGATGGGTGGATGCAGCACCATCCTTCAGGCACGGGGCTCAGCACCATGGGCCATGTAATGAGATGAAAACACCATTTGGGAGGAAACTGGAATCATCCCAAACCATCACTTCTCCAGACTGCTGACCTTTCTAACCCTGAACACAAAGCAGGGCTGCAGGAATAGCCTGGCTTGGACAGTGGTGAGTGAGCAGCCCAAGTGGCCCTTGGTGCTGCCCCATCCTTGGCAGGTCCTCAAGGATGGCTGCACACAGCCCTGAGTGGAGCAGGGCACCCTGAACACCTTTTTGGCCACTGGGAAAAAGACAAGACTCAACCAAGACCCCACAGCAGGTCTGCTTTTCCAGGGGGGTTAAGTTATATCCCAGAAGCTCTTGCACTCTGCGGCCCCAACACATGGTGCAAAACCTTCACCTGGCAGCACGTGAACCACAGAGAAGTCTCCATCCAAATCCAGAGCTCACCAGCTCTCCCTAAGTGCACCCTGGGGCTACTCCCTCGTTAAACACGCTGATGCTCTATAAATTTCACATTCCACTCATGTACACACGCCGCCACCACTCGGGACACTGACCAACACGAGCAAAATGAGGGTCACCACACCTCCAGGCCTGGAAAAAGCAGGTTAATTTCCAAACAATGTTATTTTAAAACTTGCTAACTGCCTCCTGATTATGTTGTCTGAGTCCTTAATTGGTGAATAGCCTGGTGTTGCAGTGACTTATACGTGTCACTCTCATGCTACATACAATAAAGCATAATAGCCTGGGAGGGGAGGCCAGGTGTGAGGTATCAGCTGGAACAAATGGACTGCCATCAGGAAAGAAGGCAGCGAGTCAGGTGTTGAGATGGAAGAGATTTTGGTGGAATAAAACTCACCCCATTCCACGGAGTGAGTGACCTCCAGCCCCAGGGAGCAGAGCCCCGTGCACTGCTTCACACCACCAGACCACAGAAACTGAAGATGTCCCTGCTCATTGCAGATGACTTTTAAAGGTCCTTTCCAACCCAAACCATCCTGTGAGCACACAGCTTCGAGTAGCTGCTGGGGAATAGCCCCACTAATCTGAGTGATGAACACCACTGTGAGTTTCTGATCCCCTCTGCATCACCCCATCTCTCCTGCTCATCTCTGTGCTGTGGTTGCTGCTGAGGGACCTCCAGAGTTAACTCCTCTCCAGCATATCCTATGCTCATCACACAGAGGACAACCCTCAGGCCACCACAGGCATCCAAGCCATGAGAAAAACCAAGCAAAAAAAACCTCTGCCCAAGCAATAAAATCCCAAGGACAGAGAGCAGGAGTGAGTGGGACCACCTGAGACACCTTGCAGAGAGCAGAGATACAAACAGATTCTTTTAGACAAGACCTAAAACCCCCACTGCTGTCCCAATGACTTCAGCAGCTGAGCTTCGGTTTCTCTTCCACTGGAATCTGCAACAGGTGACACTTTGGTATTTTTAATCTCCCCTCTTACCCATTTCCACCTTGCTCTTTCCGAGAATGAGATCAGACTCGAAAGAGCCATCAAGAGTTCTCAACATGGCTGAATCACTGCTCGTCTACTTCTTTAAGAGCTTCCTCTGGTTGATTGTTCAACACTCCACCCTCTTCCTCTCCAGCACCGAGACTGCATTTTTTCTTTGTTATTATTTCATGGAAATAATGTTGGGTTTAAAGCACATGAGAAAAACCAAACCAGAAGGAAACTTCCGCCCTTTACAATGAGATAACAATGACTGAGCAGCTGAATAACTTGAAGGGCACAGAAACTCACGGGGCTCACATCACTCCTCTGCCTTCCTGGTTGTCTCCTGAAAGAGTTTTGAACTAAAATAATCAACTCTTCCCACTATGGTCCCCCTCAGAATGTTTCTTCCCATGCTTCTGGCCCGCTGCCCATGGAAGCTGGTGGTGGCAATGGGCACCAGCTCAGCAGCCACTGCACTGGCTGAACAACGCTGTGCTGATTCATAAACAGAGGAAGTACTTTAGCAAACTGACTTTTCCCCCTTTTCAGCACAAGCCCAGTGATTAATTTAACTTATTTTTTCCCTCCACCATGTCTTTTGCATCTCTGAGCAAGAGGAGAACTCAGGCACAGCTCCTCTGGCTTCAGTGGTGAGAGCCTGGTGGAGCAGGGCTGGAAATTCAGCCCTCTTTCAATGCCATCTGCTTTTAACTAGCAGAGCAAGGGAGGTCCTGGGAATAAATGTCACATGGCACAGGGAGCTAAAATCAGCCTGACTCATTTGCAGGGATGCCAGTCAAAAACTAGGGTTATTCAACAGTCTAATTAGGAGCTATCACTAGAAGTCAAAAACGACCTCTTGGAAAAACCTTCTCATTTAGTCTGGGAAAATTCCTTAGTCCAAGGCGAGTGCCTTTTCTGGAATGCCACAGCTCCCCAGAGCCACGGAACCTCACAGCAGCCACCAACTCCAGCCTGGACCTCTTAAAGCTCCATCTCTGGGACAAAAGCACCCAGAGCCTTCAGCTGGGGTCTGTGCAAGACCCACAAAACTGCTGCTGCTCTCCCTGCACTGAAAGACCCTGCCAAGATGGAAAGCAGCTCTGAAGGATCTTAATTAGGGCACTTCTGTCCCAAGCCCTCCAATCCAATGCTTGGTCCCCTCCACTCAATTAAAGCCCTGTGTGCCCTGCACCACCTGGCAAAGGCACAAAGCAAGATAAGGCACCTGAAGCTTTACAAACTACCCCTGTAAAATACTAAAAGGCAGAGAAAGCTCCTGGTCTCGCGCTGGCGGTTCCCTTTCCGTACCAGGGCTGATAACCTGGGGTTGGAGTTATCAGAGTTGGCTCCACGTAACCCAACGAGCTCTGTCCCGCCGCAAGCGCCGGGACACTCGTTCTCTGGAGCAGCATCCCCCTCGTACGCTATTTATTTCACTCCACTTTCTAATTGGATTTGTGGGGGCAGCACAAAGGGGCTTTATGGCCAAACTTTGTTAAGTGCCAGGCCGAGCAGAGATGTGGCCAGCAGCCAAAATGGTGCATTTCACGCAGGCGCCAAAGGGCAGTGCCAAGCTTTTCTGTGTCTGGTATCTTGTGCTCTTGGCTCTGCTTTGTTTAAGAAGCTTGGAAGCAAAGCTCCTCGTCAAGAGATATTCAAACAAAGTGAAAAACTAGGATTTTGAGAGTTGCTATCAGGTAACTTGGGAAGTTGCACCTCCTTCAGTCTGGCTGTACTTCCAGTATCTGCCCCCCATCGCCCTGCACGGGACAAGAGCACACACCTTGTGCTCCTACAAAAATAACTCACGCACACTCACGAAGCATCTGCAGCCAAGAGAGAAGTGGTTACTCATAGCCAGCAACCAAGAACTTTTTTAAAGTTAACTTTTTCTCTTAAAAAAACAATCCACCCCGAGCCTACTTTGGAGGCTTCTCCAAATAGAGCTCGAACACATCAGATCTAATTAGATTCCATCACCATCTGCACATGAAATGTAAATCAGGAGTTGCAGAGACTTAAGAAAAAAAGGAAAGAATGACCACAAGGAAAAGGAGGGGTGTAAGGTTGGGGAGGGGGTGGAGGGTTGGGCATTCTGGGAAGCCATACATGATTAGTCACACAGCATTAATCTGCCTCCCTTAACAATAGCTGCCGAATTTCGACCGAATCCCAGCTGTCGCTCTTTGAATGAAAGAAAACAAGATTTAGAGCGTCAAGCGTTGGTAAGGGCTTCTGTGCAAAAAAAAGTGGCGTGCATTCATTAGTGCCTCACAAAGGGACCCAGCCTTTGTCCATTAAATTGCTCATGTGCCTGATTGATTTGCTGATTTATTTGCACCAAAGGGTTGGGGGGCTCAGCTTGGAGAAGGGGGCGGGAGGTGCCCGGCTACTGGGCAGAGTAACGGCACCCAGGCGGATTTGCAAAAAAGCAACACACATTGTCAAGGGAAACTGCCATTCAACAGGTTGGGATTGGAAATGCCTTCAGGTTCCTCCGCCGAGGACTTCCTATTTGGAAATTTGGGGTGGGTGGGAACGTCTCCCTGCCTGCTCGCAGCTCAGGCCATGTTCAACAGGCAGAGGGGAAATCTGGCCGGAAAGCAGAGCCTTGCCCATTCACATTTCTTTTATGGAATAGTTTTAAAAAGGGAGCTGGAGTCTTATTCATTTCTCTTGGTTATTGTTCCCTGGGAGCCTGGAGTGAATCGGCCATCGCTGCGGTGGGTCGGCTGGTCCTTCAAAGAGTCCCAACGCTTTACACATCCGTTTCCCCACAATCAGCTTGGAGAAAGCCCCAGCCTGGGTGCCAGGTCCCACCAGGAACACCAGGCTAGACCACAGCTTGGCACCAGCACTGGCAGGGCTGCAGGAGGAGGTGCCCTGCTCCCCTGGTGATGCCTCATCGGCCCACGGACACCACTGGGGCAGCTCCAGCAGCCAGAGCCATGCCATGGAACCTGTCTCGAGTGTTTATTGGAGATCTACTGGTCACTCTAGTGTGCAAGGGACTGAAAGGCAATGCTTCGGGGCCAGGAGGGAGTAGCTGGAAAACAGACAGACAGACAGACAGACAGACAGCCTCCCTCCCCGCCCGATGGCCCAAGGAGCGCCTCGGGCTGGCCCTACCTCCTGCTCCATCAGAAGGGCAGTCTGCATAGGCTAACACCAGCAAAACATGGCCCTTTGCCCATGTTTTTCCACCCAGCCAGGAACAAAGCCCGATCCTGCCAAACTCGTGGTGACTCCTACACAAGCAGGTTATTCTTGCCACTCAAGGAAAGAAAACGCATCTTGCCCTATTAAATCCAGAGCCTTCAAAGCAAAGTCAACATGCATGTCAATAACTTTGGTCGGGGGAGATGAAAATCCTGTGGCTGCTCCATACTTACTGGCACACCTCCGTCCCGTTGGGAAAAGTTTCACACTTGCCCCCGTTGAGGCAGGATTCAGCAAGCTGTGAGCACCGTAAACCTGCAAACAGAGGGACAGCATTAGCCACAGCTCAGGACCCTGGTGGCAGCAGGGGGGCTGCATCCCCTGGTGTCACCTGGGCTGGGGACAGGCTCGCTGAGAACCCCAGACCTCCTGCACAGCCTGGTGAGGTGGGGTCCAGCACCTGGTAGCCTTCATCCGAGGGTGATGGATGGGGCAGGGACTGTGTGGCCCCTGCACTGAGAGGCTCACCTAAAAATAAACCCAGGGTGGGTTTGAGGGAAGGCTGTGCCTGCTCCTCCAGCAGGAGGACCGACAGAGAGAAACCGCAGATCAGGCCCTTGATTGACAAATGCCATTTGGGAAAAAAACATCCAGCCCGGGGCTCATTAGTTACCGTGAGGTCGGTAACGAAATGAGTCGCCCGTCATAACTTGCTATGAGTAAAGGTTTCATTGTCTGGCCCTCAGAGCCAAATTCTGCAGAGTTACCACAGCAACTCGCTGAAAGTACCCAGAATCGCTTCCGATTTCCACCCCGGCTCGCTCTTCCCCTTCTCTGCCCTCTCGCTCTTCACGGTAACTGGTTCTGCGACACGCGTGTGCAGCCGGGGCAGTTTCACATTGAGCGACTGCAGCTTCGCACCGCCACCACCACAACCCAGATCCTGCCCCGGACGGCTGCCGAGCCCCGGGCTCACCCCGCTGCGGCTCCGTGTCCCACGGCAGACGGACTGGGGGGCTGGGGATCACTCCAGCGGGGGTGCTGGAACTCCGACCGGGCACAACTTTCTGCAAACTTAGCCTTCGACGGCTCCCAGCCTTGTTGTGGGAGCAGCACCGCTGCTTTCGCTCCCCCAAAATCCTCTCCGGGTTCTCCCCACTAGCTCGGTCCCGAGGCAGGGGGGCACTGCAGGGTCCCGACCCGCCCCGGGATGGATTGTCCCCCACTCCGTCCCGCATTCCCAGCCGCTTTAGGCGCTCTTTTCCCGCGCCCCGACCCGCTGCCCCCGACGGTCGCGCAGCGCTTAGCGGCGAAGCACCAGCACCCGCCCCGGAGGACGGGGGCCCGAGGGGCCCCGGCTTTCAAGAAACAGGAAACCGAGAAGAAAATTTGCAAAACGGTCAAAAGCTCTCGCAGAACGGCAGCAGGAGAGAGGCCGCCCTGCTCGCCCCTCCGCCCGGCCGAGCCTCGGCTCTCCCGGCACCGAGCTCCGCTCCCCCCGACGGCAGCGAGCGCCGCTCCCCGCGGCAGCCCCGGGCACCGAGCTCCGGCTCCCGGTGGCCCCGAGCGCCTCCTTGGGGGCACCGAGCCGCGGGCTCAGCCGCGCTCCCCCCCGCGCCGTTCCGGCCCCGGCTCCCCCGAGCTCCGCTCACCCCCGCGGGGCTCAGCCCAGCTCTCCCAACACGGTTCCGGTCCCGGTTCTCCCGCTAGAACCGAGCCCGGTCCCGGCGCATCCCTCGGTTCCCACGAGGACTCCGCTCCCGGACACCCCCCCCCCCACCCCACCCCCGAGGGCTCCGCGCTCCGGTCCCGCCGCAGGAGCCGAGTCCCGGTTCCCACGGGAACCTCCCGGCCCGGACCCCCGACGCTGCCGGGCTCCGGTGCCCACCGCGCCCGGCCCCGCTCCCGGCAAACTTCCTTCGGGGCGGTCGGTGCGGGGCCCGTGGCGGCGGCGGCCCTCACCTCGCGTCAGGGCGGGCAGCAGGAGCACCAGGAGGCCGGGCGCCAGGAGCCGCTCCATCCCGCTCTGCTCCCGCCGCTCACAGCCGCATAGATCCGCGGGGCCTCGGCCGAGCCGAGCCGGTGCCGGTGCCGGTGCTTGTGCGGGTCCGCTCCGCCCCGCCGGGAGCCCCAAGCACAGCTCGCCCGAGAGCAGCGACTCCGAACGCGGCGCCTCCCGCGGCTGCTCAGCCCCGGCGGGCCGGGCCGGGCGGCGGGGGGCGGGCCGGGACGGTGCGGGGCGGGCCGGGCGCCACGGGACGGGAGGGGATGGGACGGGATGGGAGAGACGCTCCTCCCTGCCCAGCCCCGGGGGCCGCTGCTGGGATCCCCCTTCCCGCCACCGAGGATCCCCGCAGCCCCCCTCC
This sequence comes from Cinclus cinclus, assembly GCF_963662255.1. Lineage (NCBI taxonomy): Eukaryota > Metazoa > Chordata > Aves > Passeriformes > Cinclidae > Cinclus > Cinclus cinclus. The sequence goes on from NC_085064.1 coordinate 2,859,024, forward strand.
AGTCCCACTGCGGGGCAGCTGAGTCCCCGTGTGCGGCCACCGGACACCCCCGGTGCAGCTCCCTGCATGCAGGCACGGATCAGGTTCTTCTCGCCGTGCAGCCTGCCCCTCCAGTCCCCCAAATCCTCCCAGTGCAGCTCCAGGACAGTTCACGTACAGCCACCACAGAGCTCCAGCACAGCTCTGGACACCTCCGTGCAGCCCCCACAAGCGGCCTTGCATTTCCCTAGTGCAGCTCCGGATACCTCCAGTTCAGCCCTCACCCCAGTACTGGTGCAGCACCCCCGCCATGCACACTCTGGGTAATCCCAGCGTAGCTTCTCTGTGGTCCCAGTGCAGCTCCTGCACACCTTCCCCAGTCCAGCCCCCCCAGTCCCTGCACAGCCCCGGGGGCCACAGTTCTGAGTGACCACAGCAGCCCCGAGGCCCAGCCTGACCCACGGTGTGTCCGTGCAAGGTCCCAGAGCACACAAACCACGGGATACGCAGGAACGTGGTGGTTATACCAGGGGGACCAGGACATGGACTGACCATCCCCTGGGTGCTGGGAAGTTCAGTGTGGGGTTCCCCTTCTGACCCCCAGCAGGACTCAGGTGTGTGCAGGTACATGGAGCCATTTCCCACCCAGCTCCCCCGCAGGTGCTGGCAGTGCTAGCAGAGCTGGGTCGGATGTTGTTTGTTTTGTGCTGTGAACTCATGAACTCCCAGGCAGAGCCTGGCCAGCCCCGTGCGCCGCATCCACAAATAAACAAACACACTGGGAGAAGTGGAGAAGCCAAACCCAGGGGCAGCCCCACAACCTCCACATGTGTGTGCAGCTTTCCCATTAGAGCAGCGGTGACAGAGGGTCCCTGTGCCTCCATCCCCAGAGCCCCATTCTGTCCCAGCTGCCACCGTGCCACAGCCAAGCCTGGAAAACCAAGTTGGAGTGCCCTGCCCTGAGCCCAGGACAGGTTGGAGCCTTTAATCCGGTGTTTGTGGGTGTCTCCTGTGAGCTGTGGCTGCAGGGGGATGCTCAGGGCTGTACCCATAGAGCACCACTAATGGGAACAGCCCCTGTGAGGGTGCTTAAAAATGATGCTTCCATGGGGTTTTGGGGCCAGCCCTACTCAGCAAGGCTGCAGTGCCTGCAAAAGCAGGGAGCAAAAACTCAGAGCATGGAGAATTTGGGATACCATCTCTCCCAGGGACGTGGGTACTTAAATCTCATTGGACTCTTGTGTTCTACCTCAAGAGCTGTTGGAGGTTATTGGATGGCTCGTTTACAGCTCCCAAACATGAGGACATGGAGGGATGGCTGAAAGCTTGGGAAAGAGGAAGAGGAAGGAGGGTCAGCAACGGGTTAATGGGAAGGGGGTGACACTGTGGTCATCTGTGTCTCTCATCTCAGGTACCTCTCCACCAGCCCCTGGGCTCATCCCATCCCATGCCAGCCCTGCTGTTATCCCACTGCTTCCTGTTGTAAACTATTTCCAGAGCAAGTGTGAAACAATTAAACAAACCGAAGGGCAGAGTCTGCTCACCAGATCAAAGGCCTGAGCCCTGCAGCGGTACCTCGCTCCCGCAGCTCCCTCCTTCCCTGCTCCTCCTGCCTTCCCCACTCTGGGCTCTAAAGCAGTGCCCTGGTTGGGGCTGGGGAGCCAGGGCCCTGTGTGGAGCATGGTGCCACTCGGGGTCCTGGTGCCACTGGTAGCTTGAGCCTTGAACAAATCCAGAATGTGGGTGCTGCCTGTTCTATCCTCCCTGCAGAGGGAGGCACGAGTAGGGTGACAACAACTGGGCAGTGGGATGTGACCCCAGCTGTGCCACCACAACCTTGTCACCATCCTCTGGAGGTGTGAGGACAGCCTGAGGTTTCTCCACTTGGGCATCCTTGCAGACGGAGACTTTGTGCTCTTTCTCCATCCCTCCCCTTTCCCCTTCTCTGTCAGAGCCCACGGAGCACCTCAGCTCTACCTGCCTGGAAATACCGGCCAAAGCTTTGCCCGGGCTTGTTCTCCGTGTGCAGAAAGCACCGTGCATCCAGCTCAGCTGCACTCTGGAACTTGATCCCTCAGACTTGGGAGAGACCCCCCTGTCCCTCTGGACCATCATGGGCATGCCTGGGGACACGGGGCTGTCAGGGTGCCACGCCTGTGCCATCTGGGGATGGAGAGGTGGTGATGCTGAGGGATGTGCAGAGTGGCCGAGACACCGGATCACCGTGTGTCCCAGGCTACTCCTGGAGGTGCTGGACTGAAAGGACACACGGGAAGCCAGGAGTGAGCCCTGGGTTCCCTCCGTGGCTGGAAGGGTCTGTGCTGTGTCCGTGGATAAACACAGGCAGAGCCGGGCGTGCGGCCGCGCAGCCGCGCCGCCTCGTCCCCCGAGCGCAGAAGGTCAAATACATCTATTTATTGCCATCACCCGGGGGCTCTGTGACCCCGCAGCTCTGGGGCTCTGCTTGGGGAAAAGGCTCTGCTGTAAGGGAGCTAAAAGGGTCCTCTGTGGTATCCCATAAAAGTCTCAACACGAGGAAGGCTCCTCCAGCCAGGCGCTGCTGCGAGATGTGCCGCTTTAATCTGGCTCCATCCTTCCCCTGGTACAGAGGGATCTGCTGCAAGATCCTCGTGGGGAACCTCCTCAAGTTTCCCTCTCCCAGACGTCTCCTCCAGAGATTCCTACCAGCAAAAGTCAAAAAGGGAGGAAGGCAGAAGTCAGCGCTCAGCATAAATCTTTTTGCAGTAAGAGGTGAATAAGACATAAATCCAAAGAAATTTTTCTTATGAGTGGTCTTCAGGGGTTAAAAATAATGGGATTTTAGGTCCTTTTAAAAATAGTGTTTGTAAAAGGCTTTAATAGAAACCTTGGCAACTGTCCATGTGATTAGTGATTTAAAAACATGAAACCTCCACACATGTTTAAAAGTTTTAATAAGTTAAAATTAAATGAGTGAAACTCTGGGAATATTTTTTTGTTACTGCAAGCTAAGAAAATCATGTCCGTTAAGCAAAACTTAATACAAATATAAACAGGTAATGCACATCTGTAAATTATTTTCATGTCTCCAGGGGCTGGAAAAAAACCTAAGTGAGACCAGCATTCTTATATATATTTTGCCTTGACAGCTCAGGAAAAAATTTGCCAAAAACCAGAGTTAGAGCACTGGGCTGGCGTGGGAAAGTTGGTTTAGTGAGAAATTTGCCCGAGGCTATTTAAATAAAAACAGGCGTTTTTTCTTAATGGCAAATGCCTGTTAAATACAACCAACGTGGCTTCCAATCGCCTGAGTAACTTGTGTGCCTATTCCTTCTTGACACTTTCATCTCTTTATCATCACAATCAATATTTTGCTCTTATACCTTCGGTGCAATAAAAATAAGACTGATAAGGCAGACATCAAACTGGATCTATCCTTTTTTCCCCACTGTGCTTGGCTTGGCATTGCTCTGCCGCCTGGATTTTGGAGCAGCACAGAGGGTTAGCCCTCCTCATGCTGGTACATGCACCCCCACCCTCCCTCATGCTCTGAAAAAAACTAATTTTTAGTAATTAAGCATGAATCAAAGCAGGTAGAGCATCCTGGAAAGTCTGAGCAGATAAAAATGCACTGGTCATGGAGTCTGTGAGGTAAAACAATCCCCAAACTTCTCTGTAATGGGATTAAGGCATGATTCTCTGGGGCATCAGAGGAAAGGGACTGGATTTGCAAGAGTGGTCTAAATCCCGATTTTTACTTTTTTTTTTTAAAATCTTATTTTTCTTAAATAGCTGAGTGGAGGAGTGTGCCTGGACAGTCACAGTTAAATCACACCCATTGTGCCATGCCTCTGCCATGGTGCTCTGGCAGCATGTGCCCGTGGAGGACGACTTTCCTCCTGGCAGTGCAGTAGGATTTGGTCCCATCAGGATGCCCAGGGTTGGGATGGGACAAAGGACAATCAATCCTTGCTGCCATGGGCAGAGCTTGGTGCCATGTGTGTCCCTGCCCTGGCACGGCTGCTGCACCAGGCTTGGTGCCCGCAGAGTTTTCCTCCTCACGGGCTGCTGAAACTGGTTTAAATTGCAGGGTTGCTCCTGGCCATCATTTCTCGGTGTGTAAAGTCAGCTCAGGAACTCTCACCCAGGGATTAGTGACAGGCGGGAAGACGTCCCGGAGGAGCCGCTTTGCTCGCACGGTTTGTACCCGGGTGAAAGGTGCTGCTGCGAAATTGCGCTATAAAATCTGTGTCACGTTTAAAATAAAATGTTTTTATAGGCTGTGAGAGGAGAGCAGGTGCTGGGCACGTATTGCTCAGCCTGGCCCTGGCCTCGTTGGTCCCTATGTTGTTCCTATCCACCTCCATAAAACAACTGAAACATTCTCTGTTGTGTAAACACAGCCTAGTGGAGTTTATGGAGCTGTGAGTGACAATGTGATTGTCCCCAGGCCCGTCCCAGCCCACATGGGCTGCTGGAAATGCAGTTCTCCCTGTCCTTGGGTGCATGTCCCTGTTCCCTCCATGCTTGTTCATGCCTTTGTCTGCACCCTGGTGCTGCAGACCCTGCGTGTCCCTCTCCTGTCCCTCGCCAGGGTGGTTCCTCAGGGTGTCACAGACACCCAGCTTGAGGATGGGGACAGCTCCCACCCACAGAGGAAATGCAAGAGGTGACCCTGACTCTCCAGAGTGCAGACCCCAGCCTAGCTTTGTCCCAGCTCTGGGGACATGTGGGACATGTTTGCATTTCATGTGCATCTTCCTTCAAAGCCATCCATTCCTTTGCTTTTTCTTCCATTCCTCCTTTTCCTGCTGAGGCAGTTTTCATCACCTCAGCAAATAAATTGCTCACCAGAGTGTGTGGAGGGGCTAGGATTGAACCTCCTCTGATATCTCCATTAAATAATCGAAAACCATCGCTCACAGCTGTAAAAACCCAAGTGTGATTCTCTGTGCACAAGCCTGGGCATGAACCTGATACTGGATTTCTTGACCGTGGTGCAATGCCAAGCTCATCCAAGTCACGCTGGCATCCCTGCAGTTTCACCCAGCTCTGTGCTGATGGCATTTGCCTCTCCCAGGGCACACGCTCAAGAAAAACCTCGAGCCATGTGGCCGCTCGCCTTGCACAGGTTTCAGGCTGGTTTTCTGGGAGACATCACCCACAGAGATCTGGGCGTGCCCTACCTGCCAGGGGGCTGGGTTGCAGGGTCCTGGGATGCCACTGATACCAGCAGGGAGTTTCAGGGGCAGTTCAGTGCCAGCTCTGTTCTCACAGCTCTGGGATTTGGGATTCCTGTGCCGGGATGAAGCCAGCTGAAATTCTTAAGTGATTACAAAAAGAGAGTAAAAAATTACTTTTCTGCACCCCAGCCTTTGCTGATGCTCCATTCACGGGCACTCCCACCCACCACCCCCTCTTTCCTTCCGCATGGAAACGGGAAGACTGGGAGATGTTTTACTTTCCAAAATGGCTGCAAAGCAGCCCTTTCAACCCCAAAACACACACAGGGAGGACCACACACCCTCTGCACTGATGCAGGGTGTGCTGGGCTGCTGCACTCACCATGGCAGCCCCATACTGGGGAGGTGGGGGTGCTCCTTTGTCCCCCCCCTTGCCGTGGCTGGGCACATGTTTGAGGGCTGCTGTGGGGGAACTCTTCCCACCCAGCTCTGACCTTGGTGCCTCCCAGCAAAAACACCTCCTGGAGAGGGGCCAAACATAATAGCCAGTTCCTTCTACTCCCTTCCTTCCCAGGCAGCCACATTATCACAGGGCTCGGCCGCGAATCAAAGCCAGACACACGAAGATGGGAACCAGGAGAAATCAGCCCAAAGATGCCATTTCCTCTCAGAGAGGAGCAGCTGTGGGGCCTGTGCTATCACAGTGTGTCCTACCACAGCAGGATCTGTGCCTGGCAGGGAGGGACGACCCCTGAAAACCATTCCTGGGGTACCCAGGAGCTCCAGGAAATCCTTGTCATGCCCAGTGTGCGCCTCCTGTGCTGTGGCACCCTGCCCTGTGCCACCGTGGCTCCCATGGTACTGGCTGTGGGGATTTGGTGGTGCCACAGGTGATTCCAGAGGGTTTGGAGGAGCCCCAGAGCCCATTCCCCGACCTCTGCTCACAGGCAGTTTTATGTGAGCCATTTCTATCCCAGAAAATCCTTGTGGGTTGTCACAGAATCATGGAATATGCTGAGTTGGAAGGAACCCATCAGGATCACGGAGTTCAGTTCCTGACCCTATACATGATACTGTGAGAGATGGTATCAAAAGCTTTGCTGAAGTTCACAGTGATTACATCTACTGGCTTTCCTAGACAACTTTTTTTTTTTTTTCCTTTAGCTTTAGCCTGAAAAGCAAATTTAACAACAAGTCCCTGTGATGCCAGAATCCTTTGTCTTCCCTTCATGGGGAGAGCCCACTCCCGCTTGGTGCTGCCTGTCAGCGGGATGGGGGGCTCGAGGTTCCCTGGCTGTTCCCCCACTACAAGGACGGTGTGGCTGCTGCCGTGGCACGGTGGTGGCACAGGATGGTGACACGGGCCGGGCCGTGTGCCGTTCCACCCCCCGGCAGCACCTGCGCCTGCGGCACGGGCCGGCACGGGTGGCGGGCTGGGAACCGGGACATGCCAGCAAGGTGTGATCCCTCCTCTGCCACCCGGAGCCACCGACTTCAAAGCCCGGTGACCTTTTAAATGCAGCAGCTCCTGCACAGGGCGGGGAGACTCCCAGCCAGGGAGGAAGAGGGGGCTGCGAGAGGGAAAGAAGCCACACACACCTGGACCCACAGGATGGATGGGACCGACCCCCTGCGCCAGCACATGGGGACGAGGTGACGCTGCCTGGTGGGACCCGCATGCCACCAGCAGCTCCCCACTCCTGGCAGGATTCTGTGCCTTTGGAGTCACGCCTGCTCCTGGCACAGCTGGGCTGGGCTGGTGTTGTCACCTGGACTTTGGAGTGCAGAAGCTGCCGAGGGTGGTGGTGTCCTTGCCAAGCTGTGCTCCTTGGGCACGTGGGTCCTGCAAAGGCCTGGATGGAGCCAGGGCACTGCCCCGTGGAGCAGGGAGCTGCAGGACGATGCTCCCACGGACATCCAGCAGCATAAACACATCAAAGCGTGTCCTGATGGCAGTGAGTAAACAGGAAGGGACAGAAAGACAAACACGGCTCCTCGCAACTGGCGGGGGACAAAAACAACTCTCTCTCCAGGCGGGAGAAGGTTTGCTGCCTGCTCAGCTGTGACCCCGTGGAGAATTGAGCCAAATGAGCCAAATGGACCAAATGGGTTTAAAGGGCTTGGGACCACCTGCTCCAAATGTTGTGAGGGTGCTGAACCCTGCCAGTGGGGGCTGCAGGGGTCGTGGGTGCCCTTGTGTCTCTTGCTGCCCGTGCATACCAGGGCATTGTGCTCAGTGCTCTGAGCAAAGTGGATTTAGGAAAACTGGTGGAGACAAGGCTGAGCGGGATGGTGGCAGCACAGGCTGCTACCTCACCCGCCAGTCCCCCGGTGCTGAGGCCAGTTCCCAGGGCTGCACCAGGATCCCTAATGGGATTAAGGCCCTCCTTGGCCGGTCATCCCATCCTAATCCTGCTGGGAGGCGAAAAGTCGGGCTGGGACAAAAGGCATTAGCTGTCCGTGCCTGGCCGTGGCCACCGACTTCTGTGCAGGTGGTGGGGCCAGGGCAGCAGCCACAGACCCCTCACTGCTGCCCACGTGGGTGGTCACAGCCACTGGCTGGCTCCCTGGACACTGCTGGGGACACTGGTGTGTACGGGGACACCAACCACGCCGGCACTGGACATGGGAGCGCGGCGCTGGCACGGCTCTGCTGGGCGTCAGTGGGATGAGTTGATTCACCGCCTTCGGAGCAGCTGCTGTCCAGCAAAGTTCCTGTTTTTCAGCGAAATCCGTAACTCCATGCCTGGAAAAAAAACAAATGAGAGCGGAGCAGGTGCCCGGCCCTGTGCAGGGTAGCTGCAAGGGCACAGCCTTGGCTGTTTGTTGAAAACACGAACTCCAGAGCTGGACTGGTCCACAGTCAGAAACTGAGGAAGCGACTCAGAAAAATCCCCTCTCCACAGAAATCCCAGACCCAGGGGTTTGGGAGGCAGTCAAACTCTCCTTCTTTGGGGCATGAGACAAAGTGAAAATCAAAATTAAATTTTCCCTGGAGAGGGATTATCCCCCATGCTCCTACTCCCCTCCAACCTCATCCCTGCTGGCCCCCAGGCAGCCCAGCAGAATCTGTCCCTACAGAATCCTTGGCAGTGTGACCAAAACCACCTCTGCATCCATGGGAGATGACTCCAAGGATCAGACCTGGGCTGTGCTAAGTGTTCAGGGGGTTTGAATTAAAACATTATTTGAATTGAAACATTAACGTGTTTCCCTGCACAGGCACAGCAATGCAGGAGCAACATGTGCTTCTCAGGAAAGGGGAGCTCATCCCACCCTATCAAATTCCCTGGGAAGAGCCCAAGGTGTCTCCTGCAAAGGGAACAGGAGGGTGAGGGGCTCATCCAGGCTGTCCCTGCCCCCCAAACCACAACCATCCGGGGGTGACACCCAGCACAGCCTCACGGAGCACGGGGCGGGCAGGGGGGCTCCGTTCCCCCTTGCAAGAGCGGGTTGGCTTCGGTTTGCTGAGAGGGATGTTTTCAAACCTGCTCTTGAAGGAGGAGGTTTGCCAACGGAAATATGTAACTGACTGTAAATAATGGCTTTTATCTGCAGTGAAATGAATAAGCTCCTGGCAGCAGCAGGGCAGAGCCAGCGGGGCTGTGCAGGTGACAGTGCAGGGTGTTGAGTTACGGGCTCCCCATCACAGCCAGAGCCCCCCGATGGCTTGTGACAGGTTCATAAGCTGAGAAATGTGATGCTTTGCAAGGTTCAGTAAATATTAGGACTACTCCTCCCTCTTTCTGGTGCAGGTTTAATTGTGAGGATAATTCATGAGAGCGCAAGGAAGGAAAAAAAAAAAACAACTGGGAAAATCGGACCTGTTAAATAGAATCCATTAATAACAAAATGATTGTTCCTGTGCATGTGATTCAGACGGCTGCCTAATTGTTAATTACCTCGATATGAGAATAACAGGTAATTACGGGGCTGCATCACGAGGAGCTGACTTTTTTATTTCCCTGCTTCTTTTCTCTTGTTGAATGCCACAGCTGGAGCGTGCCCCGGCAGGTCATGCCAGGACTCGAAGGAGAGGCATTCCCCAGGCAGAGTTGCTCCTGAGGTGGAAGCTCTGGGTTCCAGCCACGTCCTGAAGCTATTCCTGCCCTTGGACATAGATTTTAAGACACACAGATTTTCCTCAGGGTGCTGGGGACCTGACACCCCCCTCAGTCATGGAGCCCTGCCCAGGCAGAGCCCAGCCCTGGCTCCACACTGAGCAAACAAGAACCAAAAGTCATTGGTGACCTTGGCTGTCAAATTCCCCAAGATTACTTGATTTAAGAGACATTCCTGAAATATTTCATTCCCATTTGTCTGTTGCAAAATGTGCTTTCTACGCACACAAACACACTCAAAGCCAGAGGCGCAGATGTGCAACACACACAGGTAGGGACTGAGCAAGTATCTGGCAAAGACAGGACTCTGCTTTAAGTTTTTCTGCACCAAGAAACATTTCTGGGTCCCAGTTTCTAGAGGTGAGAGAATGCAGAGACAGACAGGCACTGCTGGGGGGGTTTGATAACATCTGTGCAATTAGTGATGCTGCTGCTGGGGATTTGCCATCACTGGTTCCGTGCAAGTTTTGTCTTTGGCTTCTTCTAAAGAAGTGATGCTAGCCAAGACACAGCTGAGTAAGGAGGCAGTCAGGACAGAGGAGTGTGGATGGAGAGAGTTGTCTGAGACCTGATCAGAGGAAGAGGCAGCCCCAGCCATGCCTCCCACACTGGCTGAGCTTCGCAGGCTTCATCCAGTGCTGGCGTTTCCCATGCAAGAGGAGAGGGATATCAGGCACATTTCCTTGGGCTGTGGAGCTGATTTCAGTCACATCTATTCCATTAGCTGCCCAACCAGAGGGTGTTGGGGAATATGTTGGGGTCCGGTGGCTCTGGGGTCACCCACCCAGGCTCTATCCCAGCCACTCCCACTACCCAGAGATGAGACACTTGCAGCAGCCTGGAACAGGGACCCTGCACCCTCTGCCAGAGGCAATCCTGGCTCTGGGCACGTCCCACTACCAGCAATGTGCTGGGGAGGGAGGGATGCTCTCCTTCTCATCCCGGCTTCCTGCAGGCAAAAATAGCCCCGGGTTCCTGTGTATGTGGTATATTTATAGTGTGAGAGGCGCTGTGAGTGCTGCCCTTCTGGCTCTCACCTGTGTTTTGGGGAGGAAACAGCGTGTCCCTGCCGTGTGTTCGTGTGCAGCTTCCACACTGGAGAGCCCTGGTGTTTCCCACGGGCACAGCACAAAGCAGGTCCCGGCACTGGGACCTACGTGACCCTGTCCCTGCTGTGAGGACGGTGCTGGGCCCTGCTGGGATGCCAGGTGGGATAACCCATGGCACGGGGATGTGGGAAATGCAGAGGTTGCCTGCTGCTGCCCTCCACACCTGCACAGCGAGGGCAAAGTCTGTGGGACGGGTGGTGAGATCCTTCTGAGGAGCAAAAAAGAAGGAAGCCTGGAATCCAGCTCCCAGCTCCATGCTGTCCAAGAGATCCAGGGCTGGAGGCTTCAGCTGTGAGGTGGGCGATGCTTCCCAGCACTGGCAAGGGCAGGGCTGGCACAAATCACCACCCACAACAGTGACAGGAGCTTATTTTTCTAAGCATATCACCAAAGAAGCTAAATATACATTTTCCATTCAATTACCCAAAGCAGCGATAGCCCAGAGACTAAAAATAAACCCCTCTGGATTGTGCCTGGGCCAGGATTAGACTGCCTTCAGGCCAAGCCCTGTTCAACTTCATCTCAGCCTGAGCCTCCTCTTTGCCTCTGGGCTCCCAGTGGCACAGGACAGGGTGGCTCTGCGTGCCCCCACCTTCTGCAGCTCCAGCCCAGAGGCTCCGTGGTGGCACACCCCAAGGAGTGGTGCTGAGCAGAAGCCTCCCAGAGGCTGCTGCCTGTTGCAAGACTTATCTGCTGGATAAATTAATATTTTGCAAGGCTTTTCCCAGCCCAGGATATGCCAAGTGTTGGCCCAAACCCCAGTGTGTTCCCTGGTGCGAGCATTCCACCAGCCTCCCACCCTGGCTACTGCCTCAGCATCAGTGGCACATGGCTCACATCCCCACTTCCAACCCCTCTCTAGCCCTGATTTTAGCCCCTCTTCACCCCCACAGGTTTTTCCTGCACCCAAATATGCAAGTGGGGTGACACTGCTGCTGCTCTATTTGGTGGATGGAGGATTTGGAGATTTGGAGAGCTCTGGGGACACAAGGGGCCAGTCAGTGATCCCTTGACCAGGACCCAGCTTGTCCTTCCCTACTCTGTGTAACTCATAACCACTTCTCCAACTCAGTGAAATAACACATTTGAAAGAAACAGCGAAAAAAAAAAATACCCCAAACCCTGTAAAACTGAAATTGTAGTTCTCCCGGGATGCAGAGTCTGAAATATTCCCACAACCTTTGCATAATGCATTGCTCATGTCAGACCTCAGGAGACAGAAATTAATAGCTAACAGCAAGCAGGCATGGCACACACGTGGGCTTCCCTTCGTTCCCTGCTCCCAGGAGCTCCACGCTTGGGGGATACTTTTCCTTTACATTCAACTCAAATAATTCTCATTTAAAGACCCGAGAAGAAAAAGGCTGCAGAGGACTCTCAGAGAATTTGTGCCAAACAGGAAATATTCAATAAATGTTTATCCTCTCGCACAATGGTGGGGTTTCAAAAGTTTTCTATGGATGAGATTTAAGGCTGGAGGGGTGGAGGGGCTTTTCCTCCCCCTTTGGGCTCTGGATGAGCGAGAGATGAGTTTGGTTTCTGCCTGTGGCACCAAATTCCTTGTCTGGGCAGCTGCTCCTGCTGATGGAAGTGGGATCTGGACTGTGCTGGCCCCCTAATTGCATTGAGGGCAGGAGTTAAGGGATTTAATTCCTGGGGCAGGAGCCAGAGTTCACCGTCAGCAAGGACACTGGCCTGGTGGGATGCTCTGTGCCTCAGTTTCCCTGCCAAACCCTCCATTCCCTGCAGAAACGGGACCATGCTAACCAGACCCCTTTCAAATACTCTCCTTCCCTCTGCTTTCCTGGTCCCTGCAGCTTTTTCCCAAACCTTCCTCCCCTCCCCCTCAAAAATGTGAAAAAATAGCTCCATCTGGATGCTGTTTCCACCCAGGCACAGGCCCCGGGGCCGGGAGCCAAGAGAGCAGCGCCTGTGAACGGCAGACGTGGGAGCTGGGGAGGATGTGATGGGGAAGCTGTGAGAAAAGCCTGAGGTCGGCAAACCTTCGGCCTCGCCGTGGGATCCTCTCCCTCACAGGACAGGACTTGGCTGCTGGGCAATGCCAGTCCTGAAGGATGGTGGCTGTCTGGGCTGGGGGATGGCATGGAGAGGCACAGAGGGATGGAGAGAGGAGGGACGGAGCTGCCCAGCTGAGCCAGAGCCACCCCATTTCCCTTCTGCTCCAGAGTGGGACATCCCATGGGACCACGGCTGGTGTGGAGCAGCCTCAGGGATGTTGCATCACTCCTCCAGCAGCAGCTCCAGACTCCCCAGCCTCAGCCAGGGGATGGGATGGGCTGGCTTCCCTCTTCCCAGACTTCCCACGCCAGCACGTGTTAATTATGACCCCCAGGTTTTCAAATTAAACATAAATTAGCGAGGGCGAGGGAAGCGGGGTCCCGCTCGTGGCCGCTGCCCCGCGAGGAGCGACCTCGCTGGGGAGGGGGACAGTCACAGCTGGCACGGCAGGGGTTAAACTGCCGGCGTTGGGAAGCCACCTCCATCCTCCAAAATACAATCGACCAGGAAATAAACAGGAGCTTGTGTTTGTTTCAATGCACAAGTGAAAAATAAAAGGATTTCCTGCGGGCCGGGGCGCCCGGGGTCCCGCAGCCCGGCAGCCCAGCCACCCCGTGCCCATTGTTCACCCCAGCTCTGCCACGGGGGACATTGTTCCCTCAAAATGTCCCATCAGATAAAGGAACTGTGCTGGCCGTGGCCACCAGCACCAGCAAGAGCAAGCCCTGTGGGGTTTATGTGGAATTTGGGAGCAGCACCCAACTCATGTCCTGCTCTTTCCACTCCAGGGCTGGGGTGCCAGGCAGGCAGTGACACCCTGGCATCTTTGTGGGTGACCCCTAAGTGTGGCTGCAGCTGGACCAGACACAGATTTTGGCATCTGAGCGGTTCAGGGGAGGTCTGGGATGGCACATGAGGGCTTCACACCCTCTCAGAGAGGGTTTCTCTCTTCCTTTTTTAATCAGCCGAATCTCACTGAAGCAGTAAAACCTCACGTTTCCTACTGCTCAGTGATATTTGCTGACTGCAGTGTCACAACAACCCTACCGGATGAGTGAAAAAAAAAAAAAGTTAGAAAAATAACCCTGCATCGAGGCACGTGGGAATGCTGAGCCCTGACAGCCACAGGAGCAGAAACTCCTCGCTGGGGCTGCTGCTCCTGGAAAGCAGCAGAGTCCAAGAGGAACCTTCCTGCCTGCTCTGACTGGTCCCACTGGATCTGGGGATGGTGGAGGTGCTGGGGATGGCACAGGGCTGCACACTCGGGTGTGAACTTCTCGGCAGGGCTGCCCACGCTTTCACTGCCGGCCTGAGTGAGGTGTTAAGAGCATCTGAAAACAAGGGAGATTTTGCATTTCGAGTCATTCCCCACCTGCTACATCTGAAAGGGGTGAAAACGAGGTCAGGGATTCACCTGCGGCTCCCTAGGAAACCCCTGTGCCCCGGTAGGAGGCATTTCAGTGGAAAATGAAGTAACAAAATTAAAAATTACGTGGAGGCAGCCATCAGCCTTTGCAGTCTTTTGTTTTTGAGCAGCCTGGCCATGCTGGGGTGGGTCTGAACTGCTCTGCACTTGCCTTACAAAGCTGAAGAGGGCTGGACTCAGTTTGGGGTGCCCAACCAGCCCCTCCCCAGCTCCTCTGGTCCAACACATGGAATTGGATCAGCTCCCGCTTAACCAACACTCAGCCTGCTCTGCTGAGAAACCGCTGGTGGTGACAGCTTGCAGTATTCAAAAACCACCTGGAAAAGCTGGGAACCACCACCTGGAAGTGGGGGGAACCACCATGGGGACCACTGCAGCCTCTGGGAGTGAGTGCCACGCTCTCCGGCCAGGACGCCGGTGTCGGGTCCCTGAGGATGCAGGAGCCAGGATTGCTGGGAGAAGGTCCCTGAGGATGCAGGAGCCAGGATTGCTGGGAGAAGGTCCCAGAGGGGTGTGGGAGGCAGGATTGCCGTGGCAGCTGCAGCAGCTCCAGTGATTTGCCAGGAGCCGCCGGCTCCGAGCGCTTCCTGCGATTTGGCCCTCGGTGAATAAATAACCACACACAGAAGTGAAGGCAGTGAAGGATCTCGGGCAGAGTAAATATAGTTCATAACTCCTTTTTTTTCCCCTGCCTTCAGTCTGATCCCAAGCCCTGTCTGTTTGTACTCTTGCCTTTGTTTTGGGGATTTTTTTTCTGCTGTGTTTTTTTAGCCAGTGTTTGATGGCAACTTCCCAACGACACGTTCAGGCTGCTGAAAGTGCCTCATTTTGCTGTGGCCGGGGCAGCAGCTTTCATTGATGGTTCAAATCACCAGGCAGGCTCTGGGTTGGAAAGAGACAACAATACTACAGCACTCAGAGGTTTTTCAGAACAAAACTTGCCAAAAAGGGATAAAAATAATGGTTTGGGCTTGTCTCTCCTTCTTCTTTTTTTTTTTTTTTTTTTTTCTCCTTCTTTCTTTTTGCATTTCACAACTGTAAACTAAAACAAATCTGGGTCGGAATTGCATCTGGGCTGGTGGGAGCACAGCTCTGTGGGCAGTGCTGGCAAACTTCTGTTGGATATTGCTTTTCCTCTCTGGTTTTCAGCTCACCAAACCAAGCACCAAACCCAGTGCCTGGTTAACCAACACTCAGCTCGTGTTTGAGGATGTTTTCCTGGCAGATGAACCTAATTGCCATGCTGGTGCAGCACATACCGAGCTCTTCCCAGCACTCCTGGCTGCAAACTGTGGTGCCTGGCTTTGGCTGATTCATTTTCAGGCATTTCCCCCTTCCCGCAGCTCCTTTGGGGGTGTTTCTTGGTTTTCCTCATCAGCAAAACTAAAAATGGAAAGGCAAAATATTTCCGAGGTGGGGCCAGGAGATGGGACCCTTCCTGACGTCCCTCTTGGAGGTTTCTCCTGGGAATGCCTCAGGATTTTGGAGATAACGGGGTGTGCAGAGTTCCGGCACGAGGGCTTGGTGTCCTCTGGTTCATGTTTCAGTACAAATGGGGTGTCCCAGGGGTGGCTGGGTCAGAGCTGTGTCCACATGGATTGTGCTGGGGCACTGGAAGCGCTGAGCTGGGGGCAGCTGTCCCAGCTGCTCTTCACAGGCAGGCGAGAGATTTCTCATCCATCGGCAAATCGGGGCCTCCAGGGGTGGAATGAAACCACCCGGAGTGTGTCACCTGTGGGAATGCTCATCCCAGCAGCTGGAGCGGCCCCTCTTCCCTCTCCTGCATATCCCCTGCACCCGTGGGACCCCAGCCCAGGGGTGGGAATGAGCCTTTCGTGGGGCTGCCAGCACAGACAGGTGGGGAACAGCCCCGCTCTGCTCCGAGCAGACGATCCCAGGAGGAACTGAAACCTGTCTGTGCTGGCAGGGAAACGCTCCTGTCACGGCAGCACAGCCGCCACCAGCCTGCCTGTCCCTCGTCCTTCCCGCAGCTGGTTCCTAGAAAACCAGCTCCCAGACAGTCCCAGAAATTGGATTTTGCCCAGTGCAGCTTTGCAAACAAACTCAGGAATGATAATAGGGAAGCAGCCAGTCTCTCTTTGGTGTCATTTTGCTTTATTTTTCTTGCACGTTGCAGCTTCCCACCACGGTCTGGTGGGGGCTGGAGGCTGCATCACCCACAGCCCTGTGACTCAAAGGTCTCTGTATCAGAGCAATGGAGCACCAAGAATTGTGTCAGGTGCTGGCGAGGCTGAGCCTCTTCTCCTGCCCTCCTGAGATGCCACTTTTCCCCTGGATGGGGCTGAGACAGATGCGCCAGCCCAGAAGTTTAGCAGCCCCTCATCTCGAGCCTGCTGGTCCCACCAGGAGGAAACACCTAAAGACGAGCACCATGGCAGGGAAAGGGAAAAGTGATTCTAACACATCACATGGCTAGTGCAGTAAATCTCCTGGGACAAACCTGTAGGAGTGGGGGGAGAGGAAGCCAGGGGCATCCCCATGGGAAAACACATACATGTTTGGGCAGCGAGAACAGAAGTGCTCATTACTCATGAAAAAAACCCCACAGAAGTTCTTTTCAGGCATCAGCTTCCAGTAACAAAGCCAGATTGATGGAAAAAAAGTGCTTTTATTTTTCATTCGCCAACGGAGAAGCTAATAAAAAAAAAAATGCAAAGAATAACTGAGGGAATATAAAGAGTCAGCTGAGGGAGCTGGGTCCCAGGGGCACTCAGACAATGCCTCCTGCCCCCAGCCTTTTAATTATTGTGCTCAGGAAATCAAACAAGTGTGCTATTATTTATTTGGAGGAGGCATCGGTTTCCGTGTGTTTTACAGGGGTTTGCCCACGGGCACGGAGGAACGATTCCTTGGTGCATGAGGAGGGACCGGCCAAACTGCTTTTGGGTTGGCACCGGCCAAGGGGGAATGGGAGAGGAACCTGCCCCCCCCCCCCCCAGGCTCCCCAGACTGGCAGCACTGCCAGTTTTGGGGTGCTGAGGGGTGAGCAGAGTCACGGCTTGCTACCAGAGCAGCCCCAACCCCAGTGGCTCAGCCATTGCTGGTGGACGGCCATGGAATGCTTGGGGCTGGAGGATGCTCCCTGTCCCACCTCCACATCCCAGGGCCCGGTGAAGTGTCCTGCCCTCTCCGTTCCCTCCTGCTCCCCATCCTCCCTTGCTCTGCTCTCCCCCTCCTCTCGCCCCGCCGAGCCCCGAAAGGAGCCCTTGGTATGTTGTGTGAGTTGCAGCTCAAGTGAGTTTTATTCAGCTTCACTAACCTTGGCAGACAGACCCCGGGGAAAGGGACAAAAGGACAATTGTTTGCAGCAATTTTGCCCTCAATTGGTTTCCCCATCAGCTTGCAGAGCGGCACAGCCAGCCAGGCACTGCCTGACTAACAACATTAAATTCAACTCGCGCTTCTGCGAGAAGGATGCGGGAGAGTGGGAGGGGGAGAGGCGGAGAAAATCCAACTTTTTTTGGGGGGGTGTGGGGGGGGGGCCGCTTCTCGCCTTTCCACGAGCAAAACCCCAAACTACGGCAAGGAAAAATGGGGGGGGGCTGAGCCTTTCCAGCAGCCCCACTCTGTGGGACGGCAGCTGTGTCTCTTGTCCCCAGTGCCACCGCTGTGCCCAGCTGTGCCCGCTCCCCCCGGCCCGTGCTCGCTCCCTCGCCAGGCCCACGGGGAACCGGGCTGCTCTCGCTCCAGCTGGAGCCATCCCAGCCCCGGGGCAGCGAGCCGGGAGCTGCTCGTGCCTCCGCAGCCGCCGGTTCTTCTGCTGCTGCTCCCCAGCACCGGATCCTCACCCCGCGCCGGGCTGGCTGCGATGCGGGGAGCGCAAAATGCGGAGAGAAGGTTTGCGCGACAAAGCGTCACCTGGCAGAGACGCTTCCCAGGCTCCGGAGAGTCTTTCCAAAGTCTTGGCTCTGCAGAGGTCGCTGGGGTAATTCAAGCCGCCTTCCTGCACGCCCCCGGAGCCTCCTCAGGGCTTGAGCAACCGGCACGTTTGTGCCAAAGATGTTTAGTGTTAGGCGAAAGGATCCCAGTGGAGGGAGGGTTTGAGATGTCTTTCCCTATTCGTGATCCCCCCTCAGTCCCAGCCTGAGCGTTTCCTGCACTCTCCCTGCCACCACACTGGGCTGGGGTTTGTCTCCTGAGGATCCCCGCGGGAGCAGGAATGCCCGCTGTGCCTCCACCACGAGGCTTTCCTGGGAGCAGCCGGGTCCTTGGGAGCAGGAAATCGTCTCCCATGGCTAAATCAGTGCAGCCCCACCCTCTGTTCTCCCACCAGGGCTCTGACACCATGGCTCTGGAGCCGGTTCTGGAGGAACACAGGCAGGGAAGGGCAGGAGCTGTAGGTTTGGGCATCTTCCCCTCCACCCCGGGACTTCAGGTGCTGTAAAGCCCAGTCTGAGATCCGGACTGGAACGAATGGGTTGGTTTTGGCTGGGCCCCAGCTGGAATCCTGCCTGCCCCATGAAACCAGCACGGCTGCAGAAACGTCGGGCTCAGCCGGCTCGGGGACCTCCAGCACCAAACACCCCCTGCCCACGCACCTCCACGGGTACCGCAGGAGGGTTTGGCAGGATGGGGAGGCCTGGCCACGCTGGGGTGAGGGGTGGCCGGGATTATCCCAGCTGGGATCCTTCCTTCCCAGCTCCAGAGGGTTTGTAGTGCTCCCAACAGAGGCACGAGGACCCCACGCGCGGGCGACGTGTCGGCACAGTCCCCTCTCCGTGTGCCCCAGGACATCCCTGCACATTTGAACTCCAGCAGAGCGAGTTTTGGCTGGCTGCATCGAGGCCAGGGGGATCTGCCCCAGCACATCCCAGCAGCGGGAGGGTGCGGGAAGCAGCTGCCCTTTGTCTCAGGATGGGGCAGCAGGTGGATGTGGAAGCACCTGTGGAGGTGGGCTGGTGCATCCCAGGCTCCACATGTCCCACAGCCCCACACCAGGGACATGGGTGTTTGCAAAGCTCACAGACAAAAAGAAAAAAACGTGAAGCGGCAAGGAGGAATCCTAATTCACATGGTCCTGGAGGCCAAATTCCTTTTCTGGCCCTGGCGGGTGGGAGTTGAGCTGTTGCCCAGCTCAGCAGCAGTGCCCCTTGAACAGGGCACCCCAAAATCGATCTGCTGTGCCATGGGTGGGCTCGGAGGCTGGAGGGCTCTGGCATCCAACAGACTGAAAGGCCCCCGAGATGCTCTCTGTTGTTTATCTCCAGGGTAATTAGGTAATTAACAAAGCAAATGAATTTCAGTTTCTGTCTTTAGGGCTGGATTTGGCACGGTGCTTGCCCTCGTTCTGGAGCTCTGTGAGGAGCACAGGGTGGACCAGGGTGTGTAAATGCTCCCAGCCACCCCTGCCATCCCTCCAACCCCTCCCTGCACTGCAGCAGACACTGTCTGTAGCTGGGGGTGACCCCAGGAGTTGTGGGGCAGCTCCGCATCCAATAAAACCCCTGATTTTCCATGAAGGAATCTTTTGCTCTAGCACACTGGCTGCAGGAGGGACAGGGCAGTAACTCCAGCAAGCCCAGGTGCCCTGAGCTGTGATTTGGGGGTTTCTCAGGTCATCAAGACTTCGAGCAAAGAGTCTTTGAACAGTTTGTTCCCATGGCTTGGGAAGCAGGAGCTCCTGTGGCTCTGCTACAGAGGAGTCTGCAGAAGTGCATGCCTGAAATCTTTGTAAACTTGGCTGTGGATTCCTACAGAACAGACTTTTCACTTCCCTTCTCAGCCCCTCTTCCCCTGGTCTGTGTGGATGGGGGGAGATGGGAAGTGGAGCCTGGTGCCATTCCGAGCCCATCACTGATGGGGATTTTGGGGAGAGACAGGATCTTCTTTGCCAAACCACTTTACATCAACAGCCAGCCCAGACTGCCTTTGCTGCAGGGACTGGCAGAGGGAGAGGCTGCGGAACAAAGCAGGAACTTCTCCACACATACCACACACAAATATTTGCCATAGCAGCAGGAACAAAACAGCAAATTAGCAGCAAACGAGCTGATCCTGTGCTTGGTCCAAATTAGCCAGGTAGGAAAGTCCCAGATTTCACCAGGCAGGTGAAACACATCCTTGGAACGGCTGCCATCAGGTCAATGAATTCCTGCCCGCAGCTTCCATCCCCAACGGCTGCTCGTGGTGCAGCTCGGAGGGAAGGATGGATGGAGGGATGGAGGGAGGGAGGGAGGGAGGGAGGCTCGGCCGTGCCGAGCACGCGGGACTCAGGCAGCAGCAGGCACGGAGGGGCCGGGAATGGGGTTGGCAGGGAAATGCCATGGAAACCCGCCGGCGTGATGCTGAGCCCCGCGCGTCCTCCCGCGAAGAAAAAGGGGACAATGGGGCCGGGCAGGCAGAGCTGCCACCCCAAGCTGTCCTACTTTGTTGCTCTGTCCCATCTGTGAGCTGTCAGGCACCCGGCCCGCTTCTCTCTCCGGCTGGAAACCCCCCCGAGCAGGCAGCGTGAGCCGAGCAGGAGGAGGGGGCTGCGCCGGCAAAAGTCATCAGGTCTGGGGGGATGCTGGGGGAAGGCGTCTCTGATAAGCGTGGATGGCCTTTTATCTGTCACCAGGGTGTGCAAACAGCAGCTCTGAGCCCTGGCGTCTTCTTGGGGTTGATATGTCTCGTTTTTTAAAAGTTTTTAAGCAGCCATGTGTGGAAGTCAACTGAAGTGGAAAACCCTGGAAGGAGAAGGCACTTCCAACCAGGCTCCAATCCCAGCCTTCAACAGCTGATGAAGATTTTCCCATCTCGGGTCCCGTTTTACCGCGCCTGCCCCGTGTGTGGTGCCATGTCAGGGTGCTAAGGGAGGCACAGGGACCCCCTGATTCAGGGGGGTTTTCCACCCACAACCCCCAGGATCTGTGGGTGTGGGGTGCTCCCCTGAGCAGGAGGAGCGTGTGGGTGCTGGGGGAGGCTTGCACGCCCCGGCAGGAGCTGCACAGGGTGCAGGAGCACGCCCAAATCAAAGGCAGTGTTTAATTAAGATTTCTGACAGGGTGAGATAGTGAAATGAGCAGATCTGGGCCCTCACTGACAGAGATGAGGCGAATCCCTCAGTCTGCACCGGCACGCCAGGCAGGATTTGCATCCTCAAATTGAGCAGGTTTTAATTGATATTATGCTGGGATAACACCAGGAAGAAAAAGCACAGGGCACTTTTCATGTCTGGGCTCCAACTCTCCTGCAGAATCCCAGGTCCCTGGGTGCTGCTGGGGTCAGGGTATGGGGTGGGCAGGGTGAGATCCCACAGGGATGGAGCAGGGCTTTGCTGTGCTCCTTCCTCTGCATGCCCAGCACCCAGGGGGGATACGGGGTGGTCACAGTGCATTTTTTAAGCACTTTGGGGCAAACGTGGGCAAGTTTGGAGCAAGTCCCACCAGCAGTTCACTACTCGCATGCGCCCCCAGCATCCTCCCTGGGAGCTGACAAACCCCAAAAATGCTCAGGTGTCCTCCAGGTATTTGCAGGGTGTTTCAGAGAACCCCTCACCTACTGCTGGTCCAGGAACACCAGGGCTGTGCCAGCAGCAGGAGGGAGAATGGCAGCACGGACACGCTCAGGGGAGGAAAACCCGTTTGAGGAAACGACGCCAGATAAATCAGGCGGACTCATTCAGACCCGATGCTGCCTCGGAGAAAGGGGCTCCTTTGTGGGGAGCGAGGCTGCCGAGCCAGGCGTCCACCTGCCCCCAGCCCTCGCCGCCAGCTCTGGCACCAGCAGCAGCAGCTGGGCCGGCCGTGTGCCCCGGCGCCTGCCGAGGGTGCCAGCGTGGCCCTAAATGCTCCCTTTCACCACAGCTCCCGTGAGGAGAGGGGCTGGGGGCTGCTGGTTGCTCCTCAGCAGCGCCCAGTGGGGTTCGTGGGGTGCTGCACCCCAACCTGGCTCAGCTCACTGCAGGGTAGATGTTCCCATCCCACCCAGGAGCTCTTTCCCCTCATTCCTCTCCTTAATGCCAAGCACAGGGGGGATGCAGCCCCCCACCATTTGCTCTGATTCTTGGGATGCTCCACGTGCCGCAGAGCCCAGACCCCGGTGGGGGTTCCCTGGGGGGGGGTGGGAGAGGGGCTCGGGGGCCTTTGATCCTCCCCAAATCTCCCCTGCTCCGTGCACAGCTGAGCCCGTGGCGCCCAGCACGACCTCGCCGCAACTGCGGCCGCGTCCTTCCCCAGGCAGCTGGGACGGAGGGGGGACAGGGAAAAGGAGCCACTGCTCGTTTTCCTTCCCCCTCTGGCTGCTCCCGTTGTTCTCCTCGTGGTTTGGAGACCCAGAGAGGTTGGGGAGCCGGGACGTGCTGGGGAAGGAGCCTCCCCCTGCACCTCGCCAGCTGTGGCACACGGGAGCATGCGCCGTTTCCGGAGAGGAAAATGACATAATTCATACCCAGAATAATTCCCTCCTCAGAGCAAACCCGGCTCTACCTCCTGGCTGACAGCGAGGCCCCAAACCCCTCTCCTGTTTCCTAATCTCCCTCCAGCCGTGAGAGATGGTGGGAGGTAGAGGAGAGGGCCAGGCCAGTGGTGTTTGAGACGTGGATATTGCAAATCAGCGCTGGGCAGGGGGGGTAACATCTCCAGGAATGACGGAGTCCCCAATTACATATGCTTAGCCAAGATTTTTGGCAGCCACATCAGAAAGGAGTTAAATCTGCCTAATTCCTGCTTACCCCCAAAATAGCCTCAAACAGGCAGGACCGAGGTAGGGACACAGCCTGGAGCTGTGGGTGTGGGGGTGGGAACTGCTGGGGGACCCCAAGCACCCCCTTCCCTGAGTCACTCCAGCTCTGAGGGTAGTGAGGGGGGTGGGTTTTGGTGTCTGAGCCCCCCAGCCCCCCCCCACAGCTGCCCAGCTGCAGAGGGACATTTCCCACTGGGGCTGGGCTGTGGTGGAGGGGCTGTGCCTGGTTATCTCCCCACTGAGGGGCCTGGAGCCATCAAGATCTGCTCCAAACAATCGCTTCCTTTCCCAGGCACCTTCCGAAAAAAAAAAAAAAAAAAAAGAAGAAGAAGAACAAAAAAACCTCAACAATAATAAAAGAAAAAAAAAAAAAAGCAAAAGCAAAAAAAAAAGCGCTGACTTTTCTCAGTGCTGCCTCATTTCCCTGCCTTGTGTTTTCCTGCCCCCACACATCTTCCTCGCCCAGGGATTGTCCCCAGCTGCCTTGAGCAGGGCTCTTCACTGCTCCAGGGCCAGGATTTGTCCTGCTGTAAGCCAGCACAGGGACATCCATGCTTTGACCTGTGGGACTGGGTGAGCAAACCCCAAAGGGACAGCTTGGCCCTGGGGATAGGGATGAATCCTTCACTATGGGTCCAACCCTACATGTGGAGATGGGGCTCTGCCTTCCTGCTGCCAGAGTTTTGGGATCCCTCGTGCAGCTCTGTCGTCGTCTCACCCCACATCTTCTCCCAGCTGAGCCCAGCACTCTGGTAACTTTAACAATGACATCAATGGAAAAAGTGATAAAGCACTGGAATGGTCTGCCCAGGGAGATGGTGGAGTCACCATCCCTGGATGTGTTTAAAATAGACTGGATGTGCTATGGTCTATTTGAGGTGCTTGGGCATGGGTTGGACTCAATGATCTTGAAGGTCTCTTCCAACCTTGTGATCCTGTGATTCTTTGATCTTCTCAGACATTTTTCTGGTAAAACTGATGGATTTATAGGATGGATATCCCTTTCCCAGCTGCAGGACTCCCATGGGCTGTGGTAGGAGCAGGAGCAGCTCCAGGATGGCTCTGCAGCACGGCCTGGGGGCTGTGGAAATGATGCTGCCAGGGCAGAGCAGCGACTGCAGGTCCCATTCTGGGATTGCTGAGCTCCCCCCGTGCCCGTTCCCAGGGCTGCCATCCCTGGAGAGCCCTGAGGAGGCAGCTGGGAGGGCTGAACCCAAGCAGTGCCTTCTGCCACGGGGACCGGTGCGTCGAGGTGTCCATAATTCACAGCAGCTCGAGCCGAGCTGCTGCTGATTGTTCCCAAGGTTGGATTTGTCACTGGGGACAACGCCAGCATCAATGCCTGCCCCAACCCTGCTCCTCAGCTTCACAGCTTTCACAGGGAAGGGCTTGGCCTGGGCTCTGAACTCCTGCCTGCCTCCAATGACATCCCAAGGTACGCACACTCACCTGTCCTTGTACACTCACCTGTGCCCTCTCAAGCCCATGACACGTGGGCAGAGCAGGGGGATTCAGATCTGACTCTGCTCAGAAATGTGAGATTTCAGGTCTTTGGGTCAAACTCTCTCCCTGTCAGGACATCAGCACCTTCACTGGGAGTCTGGCAGAGGTTTGGGGCCACATGGTTGGGCAGTGTGGTTATGGGCACATGCAAAGATGGTTTGGAGGGAAGCCTGAGGCTTGCCCCAGCTGTGTCATGTGCTGACTGACAGACACTGTCCATCCATGGCCAGCCTCGAGGGTTGTTGCAACCAAAATGTAGCAGGGCCATCAGCTCTCCTCCTTTTTGGGGGTAACACTGGCCTGGGAAGAAGCATCCCCTCATCCGTGCACAGAGCAGGCTTTGTTCCAGCAGGCTGGGCCTCTCCCTCTATCACTACACGAAGTTCTGGTGTTAATCAGGCTAATTGATGCCAGGGTGGGTGAGCTGTGAGCTGGAGGGACTGCAGGGTGGGTGGAGGGCTGAGTGTGGTGCAGGAAGCGTGGCTGATATCTGCCCTTGGGTATTATCATTGTCACACTCACAGTTTCCCATGCTGTTTTTGGGCGATAGGCCTGGGGCAAAGCAGAGGGAAAACACCCCAGTTCCCAGCCTGCAGGCTTTGATGTGCATGGTTCCCCCTTATTTATGAGCCAGGCTGGATCCTGCACCTCTCCCCACACTTGGGAACAGCTGGAGCCTGCACAGCCCCTACTCTTTGGAGCAGCCCCCTGGCTTGGCTCTACCCCACACTGGTGCCCAGGGATGAATCCTTGGGATGTAAAACTCCTTCTGCCCCCAGAGATGTATTTTTCCCCCCTATAAGCACCCCGAGGTGTGGTGATGCCCTGTGGGAGGGCTGTGCCTGGTGCTGGGGTTTCCCACTGGAGAAGTTTCATCTCCTGGTGATTCATCTCCCCTTCTGTGGGAGCTGGAGCTGTTTTGGAAGTGTTCATCCCAGCTGCCCACAGCTGCAATTGGTGCTTTCCAGGGATGCGAGGTTAGGACTGGCCTCCTCCTCCTCCATCATCTGCCTCCTCATTTGTCAGTAATCAGAATTAGTGTTCTGAATCTTCACTGTGGGGTGGGGAGGGAAGGTTTTTCTGAGCCCCTGGGCCAGGGCTGGGTGCCAGAATGGGAACAGGACTGGGAGCATGGCCACAGCCTGAGCCTTCTGCTGCCTCAGCTGAAGGGGAAACTGAGGCACGAGCTACTCCCTGCTGGTATGGTGGGGAAATCAGAGCCAGGTAGCTGGAGTGTTATTTTTCTTTGCCATTTGTTTATTTTCTCGCGTGCTCCTGAGGCTCTGCTCTTTTGCAAGCCGAGGGTTTTTCGCAAGAAGAGGGATGGGGAAGTTTTGCAAGCACAGAGAACCTGCTCGTGCCTTTTGAAACTGAGCCTGACCTCGGGGCTCGGTGGCCGCGCCTGTCACTGCCACCTTCCCCTTTCTGCCTGGAAAGAGGAGGCTGAGATGTCACTCTGGCTGGCCTGGAGGCAGGAAGGGACAACCCTGCCATGAGTTTGCTTGGGCTCAGCTGAGTGTGGACAGGGTGAATCACTCCCACAAGGAACACCAGGACAGGGAGCTGGGACATAGCGGGCTGGTGAATTCAAACCAATTTTGAGCCATCTCTCATCACTCTGAGGGAGCCTCAGTGCTGCTGAGCAGGGCGGGGAGGTGTGATGGATGCCAGCCAAGGAATTTCCCTGTCCCCCATGCCCACAGTGCTTGCAGAACCACAGCCCCCACTGGGGATGTCTATGGAGCTGTGTTTGGATGTGAGCTGAATTTCAGAGCAGCAGGATCCAGCTGTGTCCACCGACCACCACATCTGCACCTTGTGGGCGCTGATGTGCACCTGGCTGCTGTGAGGCTGGTTCCTGCACAGAATTCCCTGTCCCACATCCCATCCTCCTCCCCCTGGTGTGTGGCACCGGGGAACTGATCGCTCTGGAAGGACTCAGTTACCTAATAGGAAAGGGTGGGGGTGGCTGTGGGTGTGATAAATACACGCAGATAATTTTACTTCAGGGTAAGTCAATAAATTACTGAAGAGCCTTTGATTGTGCATGTTGTGGTGCATGTTGATTCAAAAACCTAAGACATTTAGCCTCAATTACGTCTATTTGTGTGTCTTTCCTGCCTTGCTTCTCCACAGTGCAGGGGAAATAACCCTGCCTTGTCTGTGTTCCCACACCTCTCCCACCTCGGCTGAGCTCCAGATTTCACTCCTGTCCTGATAACCCTTCCAGCAGCGAGTGGGAGAGGACCAGCTCTTGGCACAGGTCTCTGTGCTTGACCAAAAGCACTTGGAGCAAATTCTCCCTGGATGTGGCCAGTCCCAAAGGTGCCAGCCGAGGCAGTGGGATGGTTTGAGGTCGTGACTGTGGCTTCCCCTGCTCCCTCTCACCGTGCAGATACAAAACCATCTGCAGGAACGCAAACCATGCGTGTGGGGACACCGGTCCCAGAGCCCTTAAAAGTGTTTCCTTTCAACATTTCCAGCCCAAGCATCCCTGCTCCCCGCAGGTCCTGGCACGGCAGCGCTCGCCCCGTGCCTCCTCGTGTGCTGGGAGCGAGCTCCCGCGGGGCAGCCCTGCGGTGATGTTCAGACCACACAGCTCCCTTAAGCCGCTGAAAATTCGGCTTTAAAGACGAGTTGGCACCGCTGCTGTGTGTGCCGGGTGGCTCGGCTGGGGACGTGTCGCCACGCGAGGGAACAGCTCGCTATCAAAGGAGAGAAGGGCTGAGCCAGGCATCAGCTCTGCTCCGCTCCAGGGTGATGTGAGCCCATTCCAGAGCGCTCCCAGGGCACCGCAGGGATGGAGGGGCTGGCATCGCTGCTGTTCCCAAGCAGGGACTGCAAAGCCAGCCTGCGGGGTGGGAGTTCACGGTCAAAACCCCTTTTGCGATGGATGGCGGGAGCTGCAGCCGTTAGACATGAGCTCCTTGCAATGGGAAGACGCTGGTTTCCTTCTGGGAAATCTCAGCAGAGGGTCATTAATCACCGGGCAGGGCAGCTCTGCCTGCCCCGTGCTGGGCTGTGGGTTGAGCACACAGCGCTGGTGCTGGATGTGCCGTGGAGCCTTCCTTCCCTGCCCACTCTGGGCCAGCTCGGGAGCCTGCTGCTGCTCCCCGGGTGTTCAGCAGGCACTGGGGTGGCTCTGGAAAGCAGAGGGCACCATTCCTGCTCCTGGCCTGGCTGCATGTTTGTGCACGCAGATTTGACAGTGGCTTTTCAAGTGCAAATCTCCAGTGAAAACAAACGGGAGTCCCGAAACTCGGTGCGTTGAATCGAGCTGTTCTTGCAACATCTCCCCAGATCCTGCTTCCCGTGCCCTGCGCTGCAGAGGTGCACCCAGCACCTTGTTCTTTGAGCTCTGCCACCTATTTTTAGCTTGCAGGGAGGAAGCACAATTACCCTGCGGGAGCACCCACCCTCGGCAGACACTTCTGCTCTGCTGAGCTGACACACGGCTGAGCGTGCCCGGCTGCTCGGGGCTTTGCTTCAGCGCAGGTTGGTGCCTGATGGGATCAGACAGGGAAATGGAACAGCACGGGGATGTGGCAGGGACATGCAGTGCTCACACGAAGGGTCTGACCCCACTCCAAGTCCCAGCCTGCGGGCAGGGAGGGACAGAGCTGCTGGGGTGCAGGTGTTGGCATCAGGAGGTGAAGTGAAATCCCCAAAATCATCTTCCAGATCCTCGCTGGGGTGGTGTTTTCCCCAAGCACGGTGTGACGTTCCTGGGAAAGCAGCTCCCATTCATGGGCACCCCCGGTGAGGCTCGGCCAGGATGTGGACACAGGGATGTGGCTTCAGTGGGATATCAGCCCCAGGGAGCTGGGTCACTCCTGGAGCCCCCCACCATGCAAACTGTCCCCACTGCACACACCTGGATGCGTCTGGAACCTCTCATCAGTGTGGGGACACACATCAGCAGAGGGTGACAGAAGGGCACAAAGGGTGACACAAGGTCGGGAGCGCGTCCACAGCCTCAGGGCTCCCCGAACTGCAGCCAGTGAGTCACTACCAGGGCTATTTTTACCCCCTGGGGCAGCCTCGCCGGGTCATTCCCAGTTCCTAATTGCTGTGATCAGACCTTCATAAATCTCACCCGAAAGAGGAAGTCTGGGAAATCGAAATCTGCCGCTGAGAGCGAGGCGAGCCGGGCTGGGCTGGGCTGGGGCGGTGGCACAGAGCAGGGGCTGCTGTGGCCAGAGGAGGATGAGGACAGAGAGCCCCGACCTGTGACCTGCTGCCCTTCACACCTTGCATTGCAGAGTTCCCCACAGGGATGTTTTGGCTGACATTTAACCACCGGAACAGACTTCTTCCACCTCCTCCTCCGTTCCCAGCCTCTCCCTGCTTCCCTTAGTGCTCCCAAACTCCTGGAGCAGCCAAGCCGAGCTGAGCCAAGCCGAGCCAAGCCAGTGAAGGGGAGCAGTGCTGGACGGGAAAAGCTAACCCCTGATCTCTCGCCCAAAAAGTCGCACCACACCCAAACATCTGAGAAAGCTTCGTCGAACAGTTTGTTGGCTATTTTTGTCAGTGCCTCTGTCCTTCCTGGCCGGGGCTGTGACCAGAAACAGCAACACCACGACGGAGAGGATGAGATGACCACATCCAGGGCATGGATGGAAGAGAAGGGCTGGGTCATCCTGCGAGCAGGGTGCTGGAGGTGTCATCGTGCCTTGCTGCTCGGCATTTTCTATGTTGAGTGATGCTTGGAGCCCATGGGAGGATCCTGCTGATACCACCGGGGTTTGGTAGTGGGCTGTGGGCTGAAATGAGCCACCAGCAAAGATAAGCAGAGCACAGAAACATTGCCATCTGCTGACACGTCCGGGAGCACTCGCTGGCCCCGGCCGTGCCGCTGGTCACCCTTTGCAGCGGGAGCAGGATGCAGGAAGCATCAGTTTGGCAGGATGTGGGCTGCACCCTCCCTGGGCTGGTGTCCCCATCTCGCAGCAGCACAGGAGCACGGCAGGATGGCCCTGCCAGGCACAGCTGTGGCAGGACCAGGTGTTTGGCACCCGTGTGCAGCACATCAGCTCGAGGCCGTGGCGATGGAGGCAGAGCTTTGAGTTTAGTGCTGCAGGTGCTCTCTCTGCTGACCATCCAGGAGATGGTGGAGGGCTCTCTGCTCATCCCCAAAGAGTTAATGAACCTTCACTTCAAAGAGTGGGGCAGCATCCAGCACGGCAGCCTAGTGCAGACACAGAGGGCAAGTCTGGGTAATTGCAGCCTCTGGTGCAAACGCTGCAAAGGATTTGGGAAAACGCGCACTTGGCTGCAAAAAGGAGTTTTGATTCCCCTCAGCCTGTTCCCCCCTGAGCTCCCCCCGGTGCCCTCCAGCTAGAGAGCTTGGAGATGCGTGTCTTGGACTGGATTTGCTTTGTTTCAAGTTCCCTGGGAATCTGGCACTGGTGTCTCCCAGAGGAAAGGTGCCTCCAGCTTCCCAAGCGCCGGGGCTTTGCCATGGTGGGCAGAGAGCTGAGAGCTCCCCACTGCTCTGGTCTGGTTCTGCAAACACCATCCCCAAAGAGTCGAAATGCAAACCCACAGTCCTGTGGGGACCAGCCATCAGCCCTGCACCCTCAGACTGCAGATTTATCCTTGCATGGCTCTGGGATCTCCACACCCAGCATTGGCAGGAGCAGGGGAAGCCGATGGCCAGTGGGATTTGCTTCCCCCATCCCAGGGGATGCAAACACCCAGCATGGGAAGGAGATGGGGAGGCTGGTGCAGCTCCCAATCCTTGCACAACGAGACACAGACACAGGCAGATGTGAAGGGACATGTCTGGCCAGCCCGTGGCCTCCCACCAACACCCGTTCCACAGCTGGATTCAGCCCCGGTGTGGGGACAGTGTCAGATGAGCTCCCAGTGGCTCATCCTCCCTAAGCTCTGCCCTGAGAGATCAGTTCTGGTACAGCAGGGCCAGAGCAGCTGCTCTGAGCTCAGAGCAACCTTGGTTGGGTGGAGCATCCCAGGGCCATGGCCTGGGCTCTCCTCTGGCCAAGCACATTTCCTTTTCTCAGCCTGGCAGCAAAGACAGTGTTTCACTCTTGTGTCAACATTTGGAAGAAAAGGGGGGGAAATAATAATTTCTGTCAAACCCTGGGAATGTGGATGTCCCGAAAACAAACAGCAGCTCTGTTTCTTCAGTGAAAGGCCGTTGTAAATCTGGTTGGCTGCCAAAAAGTGATAAAAATGATTGCTGTTCCGGCACCAGAGAAGAGTTTTGTTGGAAATGTCACCCCCCACGCACCCTTCCCCCAAATCTCAGTTTTATGAAAACACCATTTTTTATCAGTAGCCTGGCAGGCAGATGTTTGGCCTGGGCCCCCATTGGAAGCCAGATGCACCCAAATTGCCATTCCCAGCCCACTTTGTGTCATTTGTTGATTGGCAGCTGTCGGTCACCACTCAGTCCCCTCTGCTTTCCAGGGGTTAATCATGCTTTAGAGACCAGATTTCCTCCTGTCCTGGACTTCCCTGGTGGTGCGAGGGCAGGTAAGGATCACCATTCCCAGGTACTGCTCCCCACCTCGCAGTGTCCAGCATGGGGAATGTGGGATGGGCAAAGGGAATGGGCCACAGGAATTGTGGCTTCGCCAGGATGAGCCATGGCCAGTGGCTGGGAAAAAGCCACTGTCCCTGGCCGGTGCAGCAGTTGCCTGCCTGGCACAATCCCTGACTCCGGAGCGTGCAGGAGGGAGGATGCTCCCTGTCCACACTCTTGCTTTTCAAAGGGCACAAGGAAGAACAGTTGTGTCATCAGAGCCGTGAGCTGGACCTGTCAGGGCTCATCCCTTGTTTTTTTAGGAACGGTGGCAGCTTTCCAGCCAGTTGTTTTCCTGGTGTAATATCAAACTCCCAACCTTTTGTTCCAAGGCATTGCCCAGGCTTGGGCACCTCATCCCCAGCCCCATTTCAGCTGGGGCGGCATCGAGCCCTGTTCAGGGAGCAGGACAGGGACAATCCATGAGGGCAGCTCCCAGTGTCCCCTCCTCTTGTCCTGGCACAGCTGGTTGGGACTTTCCAGGTGTGCCCGTATCAGGTGCTGCCTGAAGGGTGCCCCCAACCTGGGCCAGTGCAGCAGTGACTGGGACAGGGGGGACATTCCAAGCCCTCCAGTCCTGACAGCATCACTGACACAGGGATGTGTCCATGCAGATCACTTCCTTGAAAATCACTGGTTTAAAGTTGGTATAAACACTTCATGTGCTCCAGCCCCATTACAAGATCATCATACTCATAGAAACATTTTGGACCTGCAAGGAAACAACCCAAGAGCTGGAGAGGAACTAGAGTGGGATTAAAGTGTGATTATGCAGGTTTTTGAGGGCAGAGTGAGGGGCTGGGCTTTGAACCCCCCCAAATCCAGCCTCCTCACCACACCTGCACAAAGAAGCCCCGATTCCTTTAAGGGAAAAGAGGAGAGGGGGGGAGCTGGGCTGAGTGTCTGGGCTGAGCTCATGACCACGGAGCAGCACATCCCAGTGCCTGCGGGAGCCGAGCTCTGCCTGCTGCGGGGACCTGCCCGGGCACAGCCGCTTCCCCGGCTGCTGCTCCGGAGGATGAGGATCCCACGGTGCCGAGCCTCCTCCTCCTCAGGGAGCGGCCGAGGGGAGCCGGCAGGTGGAGTGCCCGGGGCCACAATTCCCCATCAAAAAACCACACGCGTCCC
The DNA here is from genome assembly GCF_963662255.1 of Cinclus cinclus. Lineage (NCBI taxonomy): Eukaryota > Metazoa > Chordata > Aves > Passeriformes > Cinclidae > Cinclus > Cinclus cinclus. The sequence goes on from NC_085064.1 coordinate 2,890,700, forward strand.
GGCTCTGATAAGGAGGTGAGAGCAAATCCCCGGGAGCCGTCGGAAATGCGGAGTTTACTGAGAGAGCCCCAGGCAGGCAAAAAAAAAAAAAAAAAAAAAAAAAAAAAAAAAAAAAAAAAAAAAAAAAAAAAAGCCCGTGCCCGGCTTCCAAAGTGCGTGGTGGTTGTTTGTTGTTTTTGCACACTCAGACATAAATTAATTGATAAAACACTCAGCTACCCGCTGGTAGGTTTGTCTCCCTCTTTTCTGGAGCGTCCACAGGTGATGGGGGAGGATTGCCGGGGGCACTGCTGGATGGGGAGTGCCTTTGCAAAGGCTCTCCTTGCTCGGAGTGCCTGCTCTGGACATTAATTTTGAAGCAGACTCTGTCTTTTTTAGCTCGTTTCTGTGGTTAAGCCTCATCTTTATTCAGGAAAAAACTCCCTTTTAGCAATTGCAGCCTCACCTAAGGAAGGCACGTAGGTCTGGGAAGGAGCAGACTCCCTCCATGACTCCCTCCAGTCGGCTTCACCTGCTCCTGACCCACCTGTCCTAGTGAAAGCACTGGAAAGATGCTGCAGGAGGCTCAAGAGTGCATCCTTTCAACATCTCCCCGTTCCTGAATTTCATGTGTGATGATCAGGCAGGTGACAGGGAGCAGGAGCGTGGCTGATTTTGGAGGGAGCTGATGAAATGAGATTGCTGGGAGTGTGGCCCATCTCCTGCTATTTCTCACCAGCCCTGCTTGCCCACAGCAAGCTCCTGCACAAGGCAGGACTCCCAGCTGCATCCCAGAGCAGGTCCCTGAGCTGGATCCACGGTGGGAACCTGAGAGCAGGGAGCCAGGGTGAGCTGAGCTCCTTTGGCCTTTATTCTAATGATAATCAGGCAGAATTCCTCTACACGACCCCAAGGGATGCAGGCAGGCAGATTTCCCAGACAGCTGAGCTTGCTGTCTGTGGTTTCCCCTCTCCAGTGGGATCCTGATGGGCACAGGACCCTCTTGGGGATGTGTCCTGAAGCTCCTGCCCAGGCCAGACCCCTACATGGAAGCAGCATCCCTGGAGCACACGGTGGTTCCACGTCTGCAGCTGGAGATGGTTTATGCCTAGACATGTTCCACAACCTGCTAGGAGAGAGCTGTGCTCCCTGCACTGCTTTCCTTCTTCCCAGTGCTACGAAGGGAGCACTGGTGGAAGGAGAGGGAGGACATGTCCAAAAACATCTTGAGAAGAGTCTGGTCCTTCCCAGCCAGCGAGAATTCACTCCCTCAATCACTGCTGGAGCTGTTGTAAATGCAAACAGCCAAAACACGTGGGAGCAGTGAGACTCTCTGATCCCCACAGCTCTGGGAGATAAGGGGAGAGGGTTTTTCACTGCCTGCTTGAGAAGCAACAAGTCCTCTGTGCTGCTTCTTTAACCAGAGCTCTCTGCTATGGTCAGTCCCTGGAGCTGGCTGCCCCATGGGCAGGGAGGTGGCAGCTCCTGGGAATCCTTGGAGATGGATGGACACCCATGACAGGCACCCAGGGAATCCCTGTCCTTGGAGATGGATGGGCACCCATGGGGGACTTGTGCTTTTAGTGTTTTGCTTGATTTACTTTCAAACTCACTGGTTTTGAGGGTCCATCCTAACCAGCCTGGGGGACTCTGGTGACAAGTGGGGACAGAAGTGGGCGCCTGCACCCAGCCGTGGTGCCCAGGTGAGGAGCTGGGGTGCAGCCCAGCCCTTGGCGTGTCCCTGAGCACCCGTGGGCAGCATAGTGCCCAACACGTGCTTGCACGCCCAAGCCCAGGAACCTGCCACGTGGAGGGGATGGAGGAACCCAAAAATCCCAACTTCGCCATAAAAATATCAATCATCTCCAAACATCCGTGCGATGCTGATCCTTCCCTCCCTGCCTGGTATTTTCTCACGCTCTGAAGCTGGCAGCAGACACTGGGAAGCAGTGTTGGAACTTGTCCTGCCGTCCCATCAAGGCCGTTTATCTCCAGCATCGAGCCCTAGAGCTGGAAGAGCTGCAAGTAGGGGCAAGGCACGCTCCTGCTTGCTGCTTTCCATTGCGTCACTTGGACACGGGCTGAGCGAGCGCCCCGGGGCCAGATCCCACACACACACCGCCCTGCCTGCTCCTGCAGAGCACAGCAGTGTCCTGAATGATTGACAGCAGCCAGGGACCCCGGTGACAGCCCTGAGCATCACGGGGATCCCTGCCCTGCCCTCCCAACTTCCTGTGAGGAACCCTTGTACGACTCTCCCAAAAGTCATCGTGTCAAGAGCTGCACGCTCAGGGTGATCCTGGATTTCTGACAGGGATGGGGATGCTGGTTGGGAGCCACTTTTGGAGCAGAGCATGGCCCAGGCCCGGCTGGATGCTCTGCTGGGATGGTGGGGACAGGAGGGAATGGTGGCACAGTTGCCAGGTAGGGGATGATGAGGCACCTGCCTCAGTGTGGGATGCTGCTCGGAGCCAGCCTGGGTAATTAACACAATTACAATGATGAGGCAGGCTGCTCCTCGCTCCTCCCTTGCTGGCTTCTCTGTGAACCAATGGATTTGAAAACTCAGCCACCCTTCTCCACACCTCCCCAGCCCCAGCTGCCCATGGCTTCCAACACAAACTCCTGACATCCTGGGCAAGTGCTGTGGTGCCAGCTGCTCTCCCCTGCCTGGGCCACGTGGCACCAGCATTTTGAGGATGACAGCATGGTGGTCACTGTCACCAGGGCCACAAGAATCTCACCCTTCCTATCTCTGGTTATGCCCAAGGAGATGTCCCATCCCACAGTTTCCAAGGAAGTTTGTGACTCCATCCTGGTAGCTTCAAGTCAGGCCAGGTGCCTGCCATATGGATCCCCCTTTTCACAGAAAATCATCCCCCTGGGAACTGGCCAGAAACATTCTTTTATCAACAGGGAGAAAAAAAGAGCTCAGCAAAGCTTTATGTCACACTGCAGCAATTCCTGACAGAGCTGCAGAGCCAGGGGCAGCGTGGTGGGATGGCAGAGCTGCACGGGGGCTGGCATGGCTGGAGCTGGGGCTCAGACGGGGCTCAGGAGCAGCCAAGCCAGGACAGGAAACCCTCCTGGTTTCCTCCACACTCATCACTTGGATGGTTTCTCGTGCGTGGGTGCTCTGCTGTCGAACAAGGCTGAGCTCCCCACGCAGTGTCTCTGAGGTGACACCAGCAGTGACACTCAGAGTGCCTCTCTGACCTCTTATTTCACCTCCTACGTGCACGAAGCTGGCAGCAAACAGCTCTGAGATTGTCACTTCTGGGTCACAGGAGGCTGGATTTGCCCCCTGATTCCTACACAGAGCAGTCCTGGGCATGGGGAGGGGGTGATTTTAGGGCTGCTGGAGTGGCAGAGGGGGGCCCTGAGAGCAGGAGGAAGCTGCTTTGGCTTCTGCAGAACCCACAAGGCCAGAGGAAGCTTCTCTTCACAAAGCCAAACATTGCAATGTGTTTTTTTATTAATCAAAAACTTGGCACCCCCCTTCAGGGAGTGGTGCAAGGTGAGGATCTGCTGTAAAATGAGAAGTCCCAGCTGGCTGGCACTGAAAGTGTTAAAAGCAAACACTTGGAATATTTGTCTTTGGCCAGCCTAGGACTTGTTTTTCTGACAGAAAAAAAGATAGTTTTATTTCAAAATTACCAGAACTCTCTTGCTCCCCTGGGCTTGGCTATCCCAGCAGGTTCGCTCTGGGGCAGGTTTTCCCACCCTTGGAAAAAGCTGAGCCTTTAAAAACAAAACCCTCTGAGCAGTTAAAAAAAAAAAAAAAAAGGCAAAGTTTGGTCATTTCCAGGCTCTCCCCAGTGGAAGTGAGTGAGATTCCATCCGTGCAGGGCAGAGCAGGCTCAGGGCTGCCCCATCCCAACATCCCCACACTCTGTCAGCCTTGGGTATGGGGAGCTGGGATTTTGATGGGCAGGAAGAAGAAAAGAAAAATAAAACAAACCAACCCAAAGCGGGCTGTTTTGATGGCAAGAATCCAAATGTCCCTCTGCACCCTGACCTTCATTGTGTGGGGAAGGAGGGAGCGACTGGGAAAACGTGATCAGGATTGCCCGGGGGTGACATCGACGCTGGGCTGGAGCCACACGTGCCTGCACATGCAGTGAGTTTGTCCGTGCTCAGCAGCAGGGGGAATGTGGAGTTCTGGTGGTTTGGGATGGCAGCAGAGGCTCTGGCTGGACGCAGAAGGGATCATGGTGCCCAAGGAAAAGAGAAGAGTCAAGACTGAGAGAGCTGAGGAGGAGGAGGCTCACCTGGGGAGCTGCTCCAGGGAAAGTCTGCAGAGGCTCTTCCCTGTCCCCAAACTGGGGGCACAGGGTGGGAAATCGCTTCCTGGAGGCTTCTCTCAGCTGGGATCCTGCCTCACCCCTCATCCACAGGATGAAGTGCTGCTTTGGGGGGACAAAGTGCTGCTTTTTGTGCCCCCAGGGCTGGGGGATGTTGTGCTGTGTGCCACCCCCTGCTCCAGGAGCTCTTAGGGCTGAGCTTTAACTGTGTTCATTTGATGGGACTGAAGAAATTGTTTACATTCACCTTCCCCTGTGTTTGGTTTGTGATAGCAGCAGAGCAGGAGGCGATGGCTGTCCTGTTCTCAGCAGATTTAGGGGGGTTTCCTATGGGAAAAGCAGTGATAGAGTCCTGGCAGGCACCCATGCAGCTCCTTCCCCTAATTTTTTTTTTTAAATTTATGTTTAGCTTTTACCTCATCTCAAATAAAAAGAGTGATTTAAAAGCCTTTGCAATAAAACAATTCAAACAGAAGCCGCTCTGCAGCGCTGTATAATGGGGGAGAAGGTTCTCGTTATTTGCTTAATTACAGGGTTTTGTTTGACGAGTACTTGTGGGTGAATTGTTTGCAAATAACAGCTGAGTTTATTCACGCTCAGAGTCCTGAGCCCTGAGATTAGAGCTGGGAGACAGGAGCTAGAGGGTGCTCAGGGCTGTGGGTGACCCCTGGGATGTCCCAGGAGGGGCTCGAGGTACCTGGGATCCTGTGCTGCTTCCTCAGAGGAGCTGCAGGGCTGTGATGCTGCTCTGTTGGAGCTGCCTGCCTTACACAATATGGTCTTAATCACGTGCAGTTTATCCTTTTATAAATTGCAGATAAGGATTAACTGCTTTATGGAGTCCTTGTAAAACACAGTCCATTAATGGGAGTGAGCTGAGGTTGTTTGGGCTTTGGAATCCTGGATTCAGCCTGTCAGGCCAGGCCACGGACTGCCAGGTGTTTCCTGACCTCCTCCTGTGTGTCTGCAGGAGATAACACCTCTCCTTAGGGCTTCTTCCCCGGTTTATGATGCAGATAAGGGAGTTTTGGGGTGTTGGAAGGAGAAGTGGATATTCTGATCAACTCTGCTGATGCCATGCTGGGTAGGTGGCTTCAGCCTTGGGATGGACACGGGATCTGTGTGAGCACAGCTCACAGTTTTGGGGCCATCCTGCTGCTGTGCCATCCCAGCACTGGAGCTTGGGGATGTCCTGAGAGCCTCCAGACTGATGGAAACAGCAGCCTGAGCACAGGGAACAGGGAGGTGACCCCGGGCAGGGCCACGTGGCTCCAGCTAGGAAAAACAAAGTGCAGGACGCAAACGTGTCCCTGCACCCACCCACCAGCCCCTCCAAGAACTGCACAGAGCAAAACCCAGACGGGAAAACGCTCCCGAAGTGAAGAAATCCCAACGTTTGCAGGCTGCACACGGGGGAAGAGGAACACCTAAAACTGTGACCATGCTGAAATGGTGACGGAAGCTGAAGGAATCATTCCCTGAGGAACACACGGAAGGGCAGCAGGCACTTCTCTCAACCTCCCACCCCAGCGATCCCCGCAGCGGTGCCCGAGCCGGGGCAGAGGGGCCGGAGGTGCTGCCCGCCGACCTTGCGCTGGTTGCGGGTGTTGAGGTGGGATCAGAGGGGCCCAGGTGACTCAGGTGTGAGTCAGGGCAGAGTCACTCAGCGCCCACAGAGCTGCCGGAGCTGCGCTTCGCCCCAGCCTGCGCTCGCACACGGTGCTGGGGGTGATGCGGAGCCGGCACGGAGCCACGGTGATCCCGAGCCATGATCTGGAGTGTGGGAAAAGCGCAATCGCTGCAAACAATCAGAGGCAAAGCCGGCAGCAGCACGCAGCGAGCCAGGGAGGAATTTGGAGTCGCATTCCAGAGGGGATGACAGAGGAGGGGCTGGGAGCTGCGCCGGGAGAGGAAAAAAAAAAAAACAAAAAAAAAACCACCAAGAAAACAACAACCCAAAAAACCCAACATGCTCCGATTTGTTTTGGTTTTTCTCCCTCTCTGCAGAGCTGTCCCGCCCCGCTTGGCTTTCGAGTAAAGCCCTGGGTGCTCAGCAGGGCAGCACGGAGGGAGCCGGGGGACAAGGGACTGGTGGCACCGGGGACAAGGACAGCTCTGCTGTCCCCTCTCACACCTCGGCCATGCTCCCTGCGACACGGGGACCGGCTCCACCGGCCAGCCAGACCCTTCTGCCTCCTGGACAGCACCAAGAGCCGCGGGCAATCAATGGCCCATGTGCCAGGAGCCACCCGGGTGGCTCAGCGCCCATCCCCGGGCTGGCACTGCCAAGGCTGATTGATGACTCTGTGCAAGCTGCTTCCCATTCCGTGACTCAGTTTCCCCCGAAACCTTGGTGTGCAGAGACTTTGCCTCGGAAAGGACCAGCTTTGGGGATGGGGACATGTCCGTGTGTGCCTCACATCCAGGAGTGGTGGCACACAGGAGCTGTGGTGGCCACCAGGCTGGTGTCACTGGTCAGCAGAGCTTGTCCCCGAGGGGCTGCAGCACAGCTTCATCATTCCCTCCCCTCCCAGCAGCTCCTCCCGACCCACTTTTGCATTGCACAATAAAGAAAAAGCCAAATGGAGCAGGGGGAGTGGATGCTGGCAAGGCCGGGGGCACATGGTGACAGCAGCACAGCCCTCTGGCACCGCTGTGGGGCACAGGGCAGGGCACAGGGCAGGGCACAGGGCAGGGCACAGGGCAGGGCACGGAGGTTCTGGAAGCTGCTCGGCCTCTGACACACGACCTCAGCTTGCAAGGATGGTTTTCTCTCACCCACTGCCCTTCAGGGGCACGTTCAAGGCTGTGGCTGTCCCAGGAACTGCTGCCGGTGTCCCCTCACCCTGCCGGGAAGGGAAGGTGTCAAGGGACACCGAGAGGGGACAGAAATTTGGATTTCAACAGATTCACTGCCACCTCCACATCCTTGGTGCCCATCTCCAGGCCGCCCCACCATCATCATCCTCCCGTCTTGCACGGGCACCCGGTGGGCAGAGGCTCCTCCCTGGGCACAGGAGGGGATAATTGCCTTATCCCTGAGTGTGTCCGGGTGCTCTGGGCCGTGTTTCACTCCTTGCTCCAGGCAGAGCAGCCGTTCGGGAGCTAAAAGCATTCAATTGTTCACTGATGCTTTTCTTTGAAGCCCTCATTCATCCTCCAAGGTCTGTATTGATTGGGGACTCCAGGAAAGCATCTGCCCTTCTTTGCCTTCATCAATGACTTTCCCACATTAATCCACCTCTTCCCTTGATAACCACACTAATTACTGACAGCTAAGTTGACTCTGGCAGGGCGTTGGAGGTTGGGAAGAGGAACCTGCTGCAGCCTGGCTGTGCCTCAAAGCTGCCGGTGTGTCCAGAGACAGGACCTGGCGCTGGGAAGGAACTGGCCATACTGGGAATGCAAGCACCATGGGGCTGGCTGAGGGCAGCACAGAAATTGGGGGGATGTGTGCTGCTGGTAGAAGTGTTTGCTTTCCATTTTTGAGGCTTCTGTACCTCCCAGGGAATTCCTGATGGTTTTGCATGGATGATGATCCTGGACCATGCCCCAGTGGGATGCACATCCACCCTCCCTGCCTGCATCTGCCCAGGCCTGGGGCTCCAGGGGCTTTCTCTCTCGTGCTGCAGGGTGTTTTAGACCACCACGGGAGGCTCACACCCTCAGCCCGGGGTGGTCTAGGCATGAGATGAGATCTTTTCCATGTCTCCATCTGAGTTTCCTTGAGGGGGAATGAGAAGGACACAGTTTTTTGACCTCAGCCATGGTCAGGCTGAGCTGTGGCTCAGGAGCAGCCCCCTGGGAAGGAGCTGGACAGAGGGAATCCCACATCCAGTGAAGAAATTATTCCTAATACCCAATCTAAACCTCCTCTCGTGCAACTTGAGGAATGCTGATGTCAGGGGAGGCTGCAGTAAGCAGGAACAGAAAACCCTCCTGCCTGGCAGTGGTGGCTTCCACTGGGGACACGGGTGGCAGGGGTACATGGGGGCTGTGCTGGGCCCCCATGGGGGGACAGGACACCCCAGGCTGGCCCCCACAGTGCCCCTGCAGCCATTCCTGAGGTGGAGCCGCCATCTAGTGACACGTGGATGGGCTTCCCCAACGGGTCCCCAGGGCAGTAGTGGCCCTGGCCCTGTGCTTGTCCCTGTCCCCACCATCCCCAGCTCCTCGGGGTTGGGGAAACAAAGCCAGAGCCAGGTGCAGCAGCAGGACTGGGGTCTCTTCTCCTCACTCTTTCAGGGTGAGGCAGTGCATAACCCCTGAAGTGCAAAACAGTGTTGGGCTATTGATTTATTTAATAATAGAACCATTAAGGCTGGAAAGCCCTCAAGGATCATGGGTAACCCAGTACCAGCCTGTCCACCATGTCAAAACATCCCACAAACCTTTTGGACACTTCCCAAGCAGCCTGCTCCCCCCTGGACACCACCCTGAGTGCAGCAGGATGAGCCCAGAAGGAAATCCCAACCCTGTGCATGCCCAGCAAGAGGGGCTCACCCCTGTCCCGTGAGCCACTGGCAGTGACAACCAAACCTTGCCTGTCCCTGAAACCTCTCCACTCCAAGCTGCTCCTTCAGCACATTCAGGCCCATCATCATCATCATCATCATATCTTTAAATCCCCCACACCATCCTCTTTCCTCCTCAAAAACTGAACAAAGGCAGCGGCCTTCCCGGCTCTTGTCCCCCTTCCATTTTCCTCCCGCTGGCTGCCGAGAAAAGGGATTCAGCCGTGCCCACTGCTTGTGAAAAGCCCCCGCCTGCCTTGTGTTTTATGAAGGAAAATCTCCTTGGGAGAGCAGCCAAACGTTCCCAGCCTCCTGCTGGGTGTTTCAGACGGGAGAGCTGGAGGATGCGAGGGCACGGCGGCCCCCGGGTGTGGGGGGAGAGTGGGGGGACAGGGATGGGGTCTGTGAAAACACCCCCAGAGTGCAGAGGGAGAGCAGAGCAGGAGGTCACTGCGAGGCTTGGGTGGCTCTGTCTTTGCTGCCTCGAGGGAGGGAGTTTTGCTGTCGGGCTGGGGATGCTGAGACCCCGGCACGTCCTTGGAGACAGGATGTGGGAAGATGGGGCTGTGAGTGCTGTGACCTGGGCACTGGCTGGCGCTGGGTGCCATTCCTCTCCTCTCTGGAATTCCTCCATTATCCTCATCCTTTTCATCTCCTTTTCCTTTCTCTTTCCTCCTGCTCTTCTTCCCACACTCCCCCTCTCAGCATCTCTCCTGGACCACGCATCCCCACGCACTGAAGACCTTTCAGACCCAGCAACTCTTTCAAAGGCATCCAAGAGGCCCCCGGGGCTCCAGCCCACCAAATCAAACTCAAATTTGCAGCTTATATGCAAACATGATGTGTGTGGACGCCGAGGCTCTGCTGGCACACACAGCAAGTAAACAGAAACACATGGCTGAGCCTGGAAGAGCAACAGCTTCGGCTGAGAGCTCTGGGGAGGGATTTTCAGCAGATTTGGGGAGGGATTTTAACCAACAGCACCCAAAGGGGGTGAATCACGTCCCACTGCAGCTCCGTGGGCACAGCCAGGTGTAGTTCCTACTCTGTGTCCGTGGCAATGCTGTTCTTGAGGGCTCAGAGAGAGAAATGGGAGGGAAACAGAAATTTCTGCTCTGTAGCTGAACCAAAAACCACAAGGGCAAAGTCAGACAGACCCAAAGGGAGAATCTCTGCCATGTTTCCTTTTCTGGTTCATTGTGCAAATGCTGTGTTCCACACAAAATTAAAACCTTCCTTTCTTTCTTTCTTGGGGGCCATTCAATACCCTTTAAAGGCTTTTTGTCTTTCTTTTCTCTGAGGCTGGGAGCAATTTCTCAGGGAAAATGCTGCTCACCAAAAGCACGTTTCATATCTGACAATGATGAGACAAAAACCATTTAGCAGCTTGAGAATTAAACTTCTTGTTGGCAAGCCTTGGTGCAAAGTATTTCAATGTTTTTATTGCATCCATCCTTCCTCCTCTTTCCCTGTGTAGCTGCTGCCTCAATTTGACCCACACCAGCAGACAGCTTCACACGTTTTCCAACTTTGAACCTCTTGTTTGTGAAACCAAAGAAACCTCTGCTCTTGCACAGCCCAGCTCCCGCTAGCGTGGCTCTCCCACTCCACCTTCCTGTCGCCTGGAGATGCTGCTGCTTGCTATAGATATTTTCTCATCTAAAGTTTCCCGAAATGTGTTTTTTTGGGGGCTTAAAAACATGTCCCCCCCAGAAAAAGGAAAATACACACAGGCACACACACAAAATACCAAACAAAAATAAAAGCCCAAACAATGCAACAACCAACCGAACAAAAAGCCTCTGGCCCTCCAGTGCTGTCCCTGCTGTTTCCCAGATGTTGTGGTGTGTCCCCGAGGGGGGGACCCACTGAAGGACATTCCCTGCGCTATCCAGCAGTGGGATACATGGATTTTTTTGCACAAGAGCACTCCCTCTTTCCAGAATTTTCACCTCTCTGAGGCAGACAGGGGTGGAGGAGGGATAACCCCCCAGCAGCAGCTCTCCCTTTGGACAGCAGTGCTGTGCGAGGTGCAGCCTCCAGCCTCAACATTCCCTCTCCTTGGGGCTTTCCAGACTGAAAATCCTGGAGAACCCTCGAGGGAAGGCACTGGGAGCTGGAGATGGGAGATCTCCATCAGGGAGACCGTGGATGCTTTTCCAAGTGCAGGAGCAGCCACAGCGGGGTGTGCTTCCCCTTCCTAAGCGAGGACAGGCAGATCCCGGTCCTCCCAAGGAACCACTCGGGTGTCTCTTCCCTTCTCGACTTTTGGTTTTGCTTCCTCCTCCTCCTCCTCCTCATGGTCTATATTGAGTCCCAAACGCTTTTGCACAGCTCCCGAGGAGTCCCAAGCCCGGGTGGTCTTTGGGGCAGGGCGTGCTCCGTGCAGTATTAATAACAAATAATGAGGGCAGATCCTGGAGCGCACCACTGATTGCCCCTGCCACGATGGGGGTTCTGCCTCCAAACAGAATTCAGCCGATGAGAAAGATCCAAGGAAAACCTCGCACGGACGCCAGAGGAGGGCAGAAGGAGGCAGAGCATCCCTTGGAGCCTGCTCTGGTGGCTGCGTGTCCCAGCTCTGTGTCCTGGCCCGTGTGACGGGGGTGGCTGTGCTCTGTCACATCGTTCTGCAGTCACAACCCCCTCACCCCGTGGCTCTTGGGGTGCCCAGGCTGTCCAGTCCCCCTCCCTTCCAGGGATGCCTTTAGGGAAGTGTTTTCCCACGCCTCTCCTCCACAGAAGGCAAGGAGATAAGGGCTGGCATGGGATGTCTCCTTTCCCCTCCACATCAAAGCCACGAGTTTATCGCCAGCTCCCGGCTGGGTGTGGGGCTCCTTTTAGCCAGGCTGTGAGGGGAAAGGGTCAGGGCTGTCTCATTCGGTGACTTGGCCAAAGTCTGGGCGCTGAGCAGCCCTGTCACAATTTGTCTGCGCTCAGCTCTCCCCAAGCCTGGCCCGGGAGCTGCTGCTGGGGTCCTGCTGCCCTGAGGTGAGGGGTGAAGGGACACCAGGGAACTCTGGGTCCAGGTGAGTTTGAAGCTGGAAGTGAAGCGCTTTCCTCCCCATTCTAAGACGGGACCGTGGGAAGACCCGGAGGTCTCCAGCTCTGGCAGCAGGGAGATGGATGGGTTCGGGGTAGAGAGGAGGCAGCAGGGGGGAGCTCAGCCCATTTAGGAAGAGGATGAAGCACAGCAGGAGGTTAAAAGTCAACATCTTTCCTTTTCCCAGCTCCTCCAGGTCAGAGGGAGCTTCCCAAGGTTATCAGCTGGGGTCAGGCACTGGGGGAAGGCAGTGAGAGGTTGGGGTGCCAGGACAGAGGGGCTCAGCCCCACTCAGGGACAGCCACCCCTGAGCCCAGGGGGACCATGGGGACTGTGACCATGAGCTCAAGCTGCTCCCCGAGCTGGGAAAGGGCTCACACACATGCACGGATACAGAAACACTGAAGGGGGACCAAACTTCCCAGCTGGAGGGTGCAGGACAGCAGGGAACACTGCGGGGTCTGTGCTCCAAGTGGTCCATGGGGACCGGGTGCTGCTGTCCCCAGTGCTGCACCAGTCGAGGCACAAGCTGTGCCCTGAGCCCTCTGCATCCTGCCCGAGCTCTGGGGAAGCTCTGCAGAGCCCTCTTAGCTCTGTGGGTGTGAGATGAGGCCCAGACTCTGCTGCAACTGCTGTGTTTTGATGTCGTTTATGTGACAAGTTGGATTAATTAAGTGTGTTTGGAGGCGTTCCTGCCTTTCCCAGGGCTTTTACTTCAAAAGAAGACAAACCACGAGAGCATCTCCCTGCGTGCAATGCCTCTGTGGGCCATGTCAAGGATTTTTGGGAGCATCAAAACTCTTCCTACTCCTAGATCTGAGGTCTGGCCCACAACAGCCATGGGAACAGGACTGGAGCTTGCTCCCCATTGCCCACTGGACATTCTGTGCCCCCAGCTCTGCCCCAACACCCCAGGGAGCACCTTCTGTCTGGCACTTTCTCCTCTGGCTGTTACTTGTGAGTCTGGAAACCTCAGGAGAATGAAATGGCTTTTTTTAAAGTCCCCTAGAGGCGGAGAAGAAGTTCCATGCTCCTGCTGGGTTTGTCTTCAAGAGGTTTCAGAGTGTTTGGTAGCAGAGTGAGGCTGTTACAGAGCTCCCTTTGCATCTGTTTCCTTTGCCTGTGTGTCTGGAAGAGCCTTTTGCCCCAATTTGCTGATTTTGTGACCATGGCCTTCCAACTCCCTCTGGAGAGGACAGCAGCTGCAAGAGGAGCACTCACCTGCACTCACCAGAGAGGAAAAGTATTTTAAAGCTGGGGGAAGTGCTGCTTTTTATATCAAAATAATACCTGGGAGCATTGCCCCATGGCCATGGAGATAGCCCTGCCCCAAGGAGCCTCCAGGCTCACCTGGCAATAGCAGAGAGGTGACAGTGGGGACAAGTGTCCATCCTGCCACTCGAGCACATCAGGGCTGCTTTGTTCCCAATTTGATGCTGTCCCCAGTGCCCCAGAATGGACAAGGAGTGGGGACAGGCAACAGCAGCCAGCGGATCCGTGCTGGCAGCTCACTCCTGATGGCACCAGGGCAGAGCTGGGTGTCCCTGGAGGCTCCCTGGGCTCTGATGCCACATCCCTTCACCAGGCCCTGCCTGCTGGCAGCATCATGGGCGAGATTTGATATTAAAGGTGCAGCAAAGTAAAGAGCAGAAGTTGGAACAGGGAGTGCACAGCTCTCCCCTCCCTTCCCCAGGGAGCTCACTCCTTATCTAGCCCCACTCCTGTTTCCTTCTGGGATAAGCCAGGAATGGCTGGATTGGGTTTCCTTGGCTTTGTGATTGATGTGGCCAAGCTAGACCACCCCACAGATGGAGAAGAGCTTCCCAATGTGTCCGTGCTGGGTTGGGAATCAGCCGCTCTCCAGGGCCTCCACGCTGGGAGCGCTCTGGAAAATTCACTTACCAGGGCCTCTTCATCGGGAGAAAAGTGGAGGCACCGGGGGTCCAATTACAATGTATTTAACATTTCTGAGCTCAGCGGGGCTGTCTCACAACCGGGTCACGCAATCAGCCCCGAGCCGCAGTGTCAAACTGGATCCAGGATTAAGTGAGCTGTAACTGGAGCCCTGAGCTGGGAACGGGAGACTTTTATCTGGCTGTGATTGCACAGTGGGAGCAGGGCTGGGATGACTCCCTGACCTGTGCAAAGGGCTCAGGGGATGGCTCAGAGGGCTCTCGGGGCACTCGTGTGGCACCGTGTCCTCATGTCTGTTTTCTGTGTCCTTTTGCAGAGGTTTTGGTGATGTCCCCGAGGGACATCCTGGTGCTGCTGGGCGGTCTGGCCTAGACCTGGGTTAATCTAACCTTTAACAGTGGTTAGATGAAAAGATCTCCACTAGCAAAGCCTCAAAATAAATGGTTATCACAGCTCCTTTTTGCAAGGAAGGTGGTAAATGTTGGATCTGCCCATACTGGCTGAACTGGTACCCATTGCCCTTGTGTTTCCCCCTCTCCCCAAAGCCCTGCTCATGTCTCTTGTCCCCACAGAAATAATGTCTGTATGTGGAGTTTCCTGTGGTGAAGCTGCTGGGGGAGACCTGGCTTTGTTTGTGGAGGGATTTCTGACTCTTGGCACTCCCGTAACAGAAACATGAAATAAAACCAGAGCTGAAGTATCATGTCACCCCAAGAAAGGGAGAGTGAAACACTCATCATTCTGACTTGATCAACATTTACTTTACACTTTGAAATCTTGAAACCCTAGAGCAGCATCATTTCCCAGCAGGGATGAGAGGTGGTGACTTTCTGAAAGGCAACAACTTGCCCTGGCTGGGCCTTTTCCTTAAACATGTGTCCATGAGGGTCTGCACAGCCTGGGGCAGCAATTCCTGCTCTCACAGAAACTCCACCTTCCTCTGCTTGACATTTTGGGAAACCCAGTCTATGCCATGAGGGAGTATGTGCCAGGAAGGGATTTTGAGAATGTCTTTCCAGCTGTGCAGAGAAAGCAAAACTCTTGACTTTGACCAGCCTGGCTCCATCTGTGAGACACCAACCTGAAATTTGGGGGGGAGTGAAAGTGAGAAAACAACTGCATTTCCTTGCTCAGAGAGGGGGGGAAGAGGGTTGGAATCAAAGACTCAGCCTTGCTGGGCTTTGCTTTGTTCTGTGGCTCTGCTCTCCCCCTGATCTATCAGATCCTGTCCCCCGAGGCTGCTGGCACCTGTGCCCATGTGACCATTGTGTGTGCACAGACGGACACACAGACACACAGACAGACAGACAGACAGACAGAGGGAGCCGGGCTCTCGGGGCAGCCCCAAGCCCAGCCTCAGGCTGCAGGAGAGGGATTTCACATCCTTTCCAGCACAGTCCCAGGGGTCAAGGACGGCGGGGAAGCGTGAGTTGCTGTAGTAGGAAAACAGGAAGCGCTGGTGGCAGGAATTTGTGTCATTTAGCATTTCACGTCCCAGGGAGGTGTGGGGCTGGGGATGTTTGCATCACCCTGCTGGAGGCTCGAGCAGCCACACGCTGGGTGTCCCCGTCCCTCCTGTCCCACCTGCCAGGGTGTCTTTGCAAGGACAGGGTGACACGAGGTGTGCCATTCACCCCTGGCATCCCTGCATCCACCTCCACGGGGTTCAGGGCACTGTGGGTGCCACCAGGGAATGGGTTCGGATGCTGCAGTGATGGGGAGCAGCACCAGCAGGACAGTCCCTGGTACCTGTGCTCAGATATCTGCCAAAATCTGCTCAAAATCATCTGCCCAAAACGCCGAGTGGCCCTTGTGTAACAAACCGTGCTTGTGTTCCCGGGGAAACAATCCCAGAATCCCAGGATCACAGAATCCCAGAATCCCAGAATTACAGAATCATAGAATCACAGAATCATAGAACCACAGAACCACAGAATCCCAGAATTCCACAATCCCAGAATCCCAGAATAACTAGGTTGGAAGAGACTTCCAAGGTCATAAAGTCTCTCTCTCTCTCTTTTTTTTTTTTTTTTAAATACATCCAATGTTGCTTGCATTGTCTGGGGCTGAAAGAGCATCCTGGAGAGCCTGGGAGCCCTTGGAAAGCTCAGGATTTCTATAAAATACAGAGAGGCAGCTGGGAAGGGAGGACAGCCAGTTGGTAGAAGAGTTCTTGTGCCGGCTCATGGGGTCTGCAGCTTTTTTTTTTTTTTTTGGCCAGGTGCAGGTGAGCTGTGCAGGACTTTCGGGGGTTCCTGGCTGTGACCTGCACCCTCCCCAGAGCACACGCTCGCTGCCGGCCCCGCTCCCGTTTCCTCCCCGGGGCAGCCGCAGCGGGCGGGATCGGTGATTTATTAATGAACGGAGGGACTGTGCTGCTGGGGCGTGCCAGGCGGAAATGTCTGCTCCGAGAGATTGGATAACCCTCTGGCCTGCTTCCCTTCGCAGCCTTCAAACGGCCACAGCTCCCAGAAGCACCATATCCTTTTCCTCCCCCTGCCAGCTCACTCCCTCCCTCCCTGGGGCAGCAGTTTGGTGGCTGAATTTATATTTTATTATTATTATTTTTAAAATTTTTAAAATTTATTTTTCATTTTTACAGCGCCATTTTGTTGTTGTTTGGTTGCTGCTCGGTTCATTGCAATTGATGGAGATGATAAGATATCGCATTCCAGCTGTTCTAGAACTAAAGCTGTGTTTAACTCAGAGGAACTCCAAAAGTAAACAGCCAGGGAAGGACTGGCTCAGGGAGGAATCGCTCGTGGGTTGAAATCTTTCCTGTGAAAACTGCAGCCAGGAGCAAATATTTATGGCTGATCCATAAACAGCTGTGCAGGAGGTTTTATGGCAGGAGTCATGGGCCATCCATGTCCTGCTCACACCAGGAGGATCTGGGCTGGGAACACCAGGACCTGCCTGCAAGGTGCTTACAGTCATAGAATCGTGGAGTGGTTTGGGTTGGAAGGATCTTAAAGATCATCCATTCCACCCCCTGCCATGGGCAGGAACACTTTCCACTATCCCAGGCTGCTCCAAACCCCGTCCAGCCTTGAACAATTCCAGGAATCCCGAGGCAGCCACAGCTTCTCTGGGCACCCCGTACCACCCTCACAGGGAAGATTTTTTTCCTAATACTTAATTTAATCTCTCCTGTTTTAGTTTAACACCATTCCCCCCTCACCCTGTCCCTGCCTGCCTGTGTTTCCAGGCAAGGAGAGCTGGTGGCCAGTGGCATTCCAGGTGTAATCCTGGGCCAGGAGCGTGGCAGGAATGCGTGAGCTCCCTCACGCAGCTCCTGCATCCCGTGGCTGCTCCTGCCCACCCCTATCAGCACAAACTGCTTCCAGGAAACGGGCTGGGAGAGGAAACAAGCACTAATGAAGAATCCCTTGGTGAAAAATGTGTTTTTACAACCGTTAGATTATTTTGTCCTTGAGAGGCAGGGGAGGAGATAACGAAACAGCCTCGCTGCATTCCAGCCTTGGCTTTGGGGACACTGGGCCCTTTCTGGGGGTGCCACATCTCCCCCTTGTTCCTGCCAAGTCCCTCTTTACCCCACAGTGCTGTGGGAGTGAGAACATCTCCTGTGGGGCTGATTCCCTGTGGCTGTGCAGAGTCAGAGGGAGAACTCTGCAGGGGGACAGCATCCAAAAAAGCCAAATCCAGAGCCCTCTTTTTGAAGAAGGAATCTGGGGGAAAATACAGCCTAATATAAAGGCTGGAAGTGCTCCGTGCTTTCAGATCAGAAGGGTTCTTGTGGGATTTGTGCCAGGGCCAGCAGTGCCTGGGGGTTACCCCAGGCTGGCTCAGTGGGCACCACAAAGGGACGGGCAAAGAGCAGGGACTGTCACAGCCATGAAACGTCCTGTGAGCACCTCCCAGGCACGGGCTGGAGCATCTAGTGAGGCTGGAGAGGAACTGTGCGGTCCCAGGAGCCTGAGGAATGTGCAGCACTCTGGGTCTGCTGGCTCTCGGGCTGCCCTGAGCTCCTGAGCGGGTTGTTTTCCCCGAGCTCCTTTCATCTCCTGCACTCGGCAGTGACTCAGGTCAGGAAACTGGGGGATGTGGCCATTCAATTCCATGTTAGGATGCCTTCCATGTCCTCCCATGTCACCTCCCAGCTCAGGGCTGCCAGCCGCTCCCCACCCCGGGGTGCTGGAGCACCCAAATCCCCGCGGATCCCGTGGGCAGCGCGGCCGCTCGGCATCCCAGGGGCGACCAGCAGCAGTGACATTCCTTTGGAGATGGGACGTTTGTGCTCAGGAAGGCCTGAAAAAAGCCGGGGACAAAGGGGGGAAGTGATGGTGGCTGTGTCTGGAGTTATCTTGCTGCTGCACTTGCGGGGGCCGCTGAGTGACAGCGCTGCTCTGTGCGGCTGCAGAGGGGCAGGAAACACTCATCTCCTCATCTCCGCTGCTCCCTTCCTGCCCTGCCCTGCCCTGCCCTGCCCTGCTCTGCTCTGCTGAGGGCCAGGGCAGGGGGATGGAGCCCTGAGCCCTTCCCGGGGGTGTCCAGCATCAGTGGGCAGCACATCCTAAATCTCCTCAGCCAAAAGCCAGGAGCCACTGGGCATCTGCCATGTGGTGGCATTGGAGCATCGGTGCCTTTCAGCCAAAGCAGTTTGTTCCAGCAGGTGGGAAACTGGAGAAACAGCTCCAAACAGCTTGCAGAGACCCAAAACAGCCCGTTCCCAGCGTTTCCTCACTCTTGTTAGTCTGTTTGAATCTGGTAATTTCTCTGATTTGGCTCCTCAGCGAGTGAAGGAAGCTGTGGGGTGGCAGCACAGGTGGGAAAAGGCAGGGAATTCCTCGTGGGAACGTGGGACAGGGGGACACACCAGCCTGGCCATGCAGGAAGCCAGGAGAAAATGCAGCCCCACTCCTTCATCCCAGGCAGGGGATCCCCCAGCTCAAGGTGCAGGGCCATTGTGTGCTCTCCCCTCAAATGGGAAGTGAAAGAGGAGCAGTAAAAGGATGTTTGGCTTAACCCTGTCTGCTTTGGAGTATCCTGTGATGAAATGTTGCTTTACAGCCTCTTCCAGAGCCTGCCCTGCTCTGGATGCCAGCAATGCACCTGGGACTGCAGCAGGAGCACAAAGGGATCTGTTTGCCCTCCCTTTAGGAGTGGAAGGATCTGACTAATATTTTCGGTTGGAAGGACCAGTTTTTCCACCATGAAAAAAAAAAAAAAGTGGTTTTCTTTTTGCTAATAATATTTAGCACATCTCAAGCCAAAACCAGCCCCTGAGGCATTGGCTGGACTGAGCTCTGGCTTCCCCTGCTCAGGGATGCACAGTCTGGTGTGACAGGGTTCTCAGTGGGATGGGAATAAGGATTTCTCCTGTCCCTGTGCTCAGAGCTGTGCACAAACCCCAGGTCCTGCCCTGGAGACCCCAAGGGAGGAGTTTATACAGCACAACAAGCACGACAGGAATCTGGTTTATCAGCAGAGCTGGTTGAGCTCTGCCAGGCTGTTCTGGTGTTTAAGGTGCATTTCAGCTTCTTTCAAACATGGGTGTTCTACAGCTCCCTGGCCAGCCAGGCTGGTGTTTGTGTCCCTTTGACAGGGATTTCTGGGGGCTCCTTTCTGGGGCGCTATAGCCAGGCCCTGTTCTCAGGCAGTGCAAACACCATTGCTGGAAAATCTGCTTTTCTTTTCAGATTCTACTTTAGTTATTTGCAGCCACAGAGGCTTCCACGGTTACTCACAGATTTGAAAACGTGGGTGGTGTGTTTTCAGTGACTTTTAGATGTCAGAGAGGTGCCACAATTCAGGCCTGGAGTGGAGCACAAACACCCCTAATGCTGCTGTGGCCAGAGATGGGCTCTGATTTCCTTCACACATCCTGGATGGAAACACCTCTCTCCGAGCTGGTGGCAGCTCCCAGTGATTGAAATGTCACAGAACTGGCTGCAAACCTGCTCCAGCCTCTGTGCTGAACAGTTCCACACTAATAACAGGCTTTTCTGGGGCCAAGTTCCTAAAATCCAGCAAAAACAGGGCTTTGTCATGGAAATGCTGAGATGACATTAATGGCAGTGTCCCGAACGCTACTCTAATTAAAGAGAGGAAGGAGAACTGAAGCAGGATGTCCTGTTTGGCTGCCCAGGATGGAAAGCTTGTCACAAATAAAGTGTATTCTGGTGCTTTGTCTCCGTCCCTCTGCACGAGGCTTTCCCAGATTCTGCAAGTGCTCATTTTCTTATCTCTCCTGGGCTCTTGTTTCTTTTCTTTTGAAAGATCTCCTCACAAGGATGTTTTTTTCTCTCAGCCCACCGAGCTCTCCAGCTCACCCACCAAATAAATGTCATCTCAAACACCGAGTGAATGTGCTTTTTATCCCTTGAACAAAATCACTCGGGCACAATTGGCTCTGTGCAAAGAAACTTTCCTATTAACGTTGCAGAACAAGCTCTGGCAAGTGAGCAGGGACAGGCAAATCAAAGCTGGGAGTAAGATGGCAAATGTTTCCTTTGGAAAACAGGCTTTCCATGGAATTAGCCTGGGGTATGTCACAACCAATCTCTGAGCTGCTTCCTACGGGAGAAAAATAAATCAAAATCAAAACAGAGAGAAAAAAAAAAAAGAAAAGGAATTCAGAAGTAACAGGGCAGTGTTTTTGCTCACTGTGTGCCACAGGAATCCTGATCCAACCAATTTTTGTGCTCATATAGAACCTGCTGAGTGCTGCTGGCTTTGTACCTGGGGCTAATCTCAGCAAAGCTCAGGTTTAAGGCTGACACTGGAGCTCAAAGCACCACCCCAGCAGCGCTGTCCTGCAAATCCAGGATTAAAGACCTGGTGTGTTTATGGAAAATAAGATGATCCAACCTGAAGCGTTCGTGTGTGCAGCAGGAGGAACTGGGCACGTCATGAGGTCCTGCTCCAATGGCTCCATTTCTGGCTGGTCCAGATGTTATCTGTCCTGCTGGGACATTGGCCATGCTGCCTGTGCTGCCCTGCCCGCTTCCTCGGAGCACAGACCCTCTCTGGGCTGCTGCCAGGGAAGATTTCTATGAATAAAACAGCTGAAGGCTCCCCACGGGGCTGGCACAGCCTCCAGCAGCATCCCTGAGCCCTGGATCCCCCAGGAGCAGAAGGAAAGTGCTCTTTTGCTGTAAATTAAGGTTGGGTCATTCCCAGTGTTTCTTCTAGATGAGTTTATCCTCTTTGTTGGGGTGCTCAGGTGACATTTGGGGCAGTAATCCCAATGTCTGCTGTGGTCTTTTTGGGACTGGTTCTGCTGCTTCTGCTGGACAAATCAAGGGCTGGGGAGGGAATGAGTTTATTCCATCCCCACTGGGGACTTGGCAGCCCTGCAGGTGCTGTGGGGTCACAGTTCCAGCTCTGCCACTATCCCTGGCCTTGCACAAGCACTCAGAACTCTGTCACAATCTGCCCTGCCTCGGGAACAACCTGCCTGGTCCCACTGCAGTCTGGCCCGAAATCCCAAACCCAGGGCTGTGACTCTGCTAAAAACCCGTGAGTGGAACAAAACCCCTCCTGGCACCCAGCTCCACACATCCATGGGCTCTCCTGGACTTTGTGCCTTTCCATTGTTGTTGTGCAGCTGCTGCTGGGAGGGTGCATTCCTCAGGAGCTGTGTACACATGTCCTGCCTGGCTGGCACAGCCCAGGAGCTTGTCCCCACCCTGGGGACTGTCCCCACCCCAGCAGCACCATGGGGAACTGCTGCTGTCACAGGGACTGGGGGAAAGTTTAGGCTCCTCATTCCTGCAGGTTAATGAATTACCTTTATGCACCAAGGTAGGAGGTGCAGTCCATGCATGCTCCATGCTGGGAGCTCAAGAGGAACAGGAATAAGATTAGAAATCCATGGGGCTGGCAGATTCCCAGGTGTTTGGTGTGATCCTCCCCTTCTCCATGCGCCTCTCCTGCTGCTGTTCTGTTCCCGTCTTGGGTTGGATGTGGGGATGGGCTCCCATGATATTACAGACCCATAAGTAGGACCTGAAACCTCCCTCAAACCTCATCTGGGGGGGGGTTGGTCAGGAAGTTTTGGTAATAAAGGGTAAAACCGTGTGTGGAGCTGGAAAAGAGTAAGGGAGAGGAGCTGCTGCACAGGGCTGGAGGTGACACCATTTCCTCATGGACTGAGTCATCCCAGCCTTCCCAGATGCACCTTTGCCTCGTGCCAGGCTCTGCAGACATCTGACCTCAGCAGAGGTGATGCTTTGGGACCGGCTGTGTTTGTCCCTCTGGGTCTCTGCTGGCTCTGGTTTGTCCCTCTGAGTGCTGGTGGGGACATCCCTCCAGCTGCACTCACTGAGGACGGACAGCTCCAGAGAACAGAAGTGGAAACCTGCCAAAATGTATTTGGAGACCCACAGCTTTAGCACTGAGAGGTGATTTCAGCCCAGCTCATCTGGGAGGTGGATGTGATGTGCTGGCAGGAGGGTCACCAGCTCTTCTGAGCTCTTGGGCAGGCAGCAAAGCAGCTGAGATAAAACCAGGAGAGAGGCCACGAGAGAGCACAGAATGATCCATTTAACCATTAGGCCACATCCATCCTTCCTCAGTGATCACAGAGCAGCTCCTCCCGGGAGAAATTTGGCCCATTTTGCCTGATTAGTTTCTCTCCTGCCGACAATCGCTGACATTTGCTGCTGACGCTGCCCAGCCGTGGCTTCATGGTCCGAGCAAATATTTTCCTTGGATGGGAGGAAAACTGCTCCGAGGAGCTTTTGTGAGTGTGTGGGAACCCAAAGAGGAGCTGGATCCCCTGTGCTCCCTTGGGCCCCTGGTCATTACGCTGGGGAAGCAAT
This sequence comes from Cinclus cinclus, assembly GCF_963662255.1. Classification (NCBI taxonomy): domain Eukaryota; kingdom Metazoa; phylum Chordata; class Aves; order Passeriformes; family Cinclidae; genus Cinclus; species Cinclus cinclus. The sequence goes on from NC_085064.1 coordinate 2,913,240, forward strand.
GCTCTGCAGGATGGGAGCTGCTGGCCTGGCTCTGGATTGGGGCACAGACCCCTCAGGGGTGTGGAACAGATCTGGCTGATGTGTGGAGAGGAGGGGAAGGTGATGAGTCCATCTTTTCTCAGGATTGCTCTGGTAAGAGCAGGGAACCATGGGGATGCTCCAGCCTGTGGCACTCACCTTCATCCCGAAGTCCTTCATGCCCTTGGAGATGCTCAAACATCTGAACAAGGTTCAGCCTCTGTGTTCTCCAGCTCTGGAGCTTCCTTGGAAGCTTGTCTTGGAAATTTAGCTTGCATGGGTGGAGGGAAAAACAGACAAAAATACTCTGTAGATATTTAAGGTCAACTAAATGGAGAGTAGTGCTGAGGGCTGAAATGGTTTGGGTGAGACCGCACAGATAATGTTTTGACACTTAGTCGAGCCCCTGAGAGCTCAGTGGACATCCTCTGCCCAGAGAAGCTAGGAAAGGGTTTGTGGTGTACAGTAAAAGGACCAAACAGCCCCACAACAGGTTGACTCAATGCCCTGCCTGCTTGCACACACACCTACAAACAAAATTTTGGGGGAACAAAGCAAGGGGATCCTCTAAATCCCATCCACCAAGCCTCATCCGCCCCACCAGCATGGGGAGGGACAGTGAGAAAAATGGCAGATATTGTTCAGAATCAGCCAGGGCCTGTCCCTGGTGGGCAGGAACTGCTGACAGGTTTTGGGTGCCGCCCTTCACCTGGGATAAGTAAGAGAGGAGCAGCCAGAGCCGCGTCCGCAGTCGCTGAAGGACGGCGTGAACAGCCCCGGGAGCCTTTTGTCAGGAAAAAACCTTTATGGCTATATTTGTGCAGGCAGCTCTGAAGGCTCAGACCTTTATTCTTTCAGGCTTTTAAACTAAAGGTCATTTTTTCTCTTCCCTTTCAGAGGGAGAGGAAAAAAAAAAAAAAAAAGAGAGAGAGAGAAAAAAAGTGAATTCCTCTTGACGCAGATCCCCTTCCCCTCTGGATGGGAGTTCAATTGTTCTTGCAAGCAAACTCCAAATCTGCCCCTTGCATTCACTTCCTTTTTCCTGCCCTAAAGGAAACAGAGATTTCTGACTGTGTGAACTGGTCCTTTATTTAAGGATACAAGAAAATAGCTAAATGCTAATTCAGTGTGGATCTATGCACTTTAGCATGCGGCCAGGCAGAACAAAAGAAAGAGAAACATGTCCCCGCCCTTCCCAGCTGAATTGTAAACTGCCCACTGGTTTGAGTATAATGGGTATTTATGAAAGTTATCCTAAAACATTTACTCGAGTCCAATGCAAACCCAGAACCCTCAGCCAGGAAGTTTTTAGCTACCAAAAATAATCACCAGGCCCTGGCTAATATTTTTAACGACCGTGCGTTCTTGGGAATTTCCTCTTCCCTCCATGGAGATAAGTGATTAAACAAAATAAAGGCAGTGGCCATTTTGACAGACTGGGACGTGTCAGAGAGGAGAAACATCAACAGTTCTTTTTTTTTTTTTAATCTTTTTCCTAAGTCCTGACTTCTGCATTCGCTGTCTGACTTTTAGGGTGAGTTCCACTTCTCTCTTATGCTGCTGAAATCCATCAAAGTCAGCAAAAAAAGCCATGGAAGTTTTCTGGGTAGGACTTTTAAGCCAAGGTATTAAATCCACTAATGGGAGACACTTATCTCTTACACGCTTTATTAATTTTATAAAAAGCTTGTGGAGCTCTATTCAGGTGGGTGTTATTTGGCTGGATCTTTTCTAAATGGTGCAGGACCATTAGTGTAACATCCTGTCCATTTCTCAGGTCTTCTCCATGGAGAGCTCCTCTGGGCTTTGTCCCACACAGCCAGATCAGAACCAGCCCTTGGAGTGCATTTTTTTCCCACGCACGGAGTTTTTTTCAAGGTAGAAAACTTTTTAATCAGTTGCAGGTGTTCTGTGCTGCCACTGGGAAGATTTAAAATGTCGATTTTTGTCGTCTACAGCGACCAGTGAGAGTTGCTGGGAAAGAGATTGTTGGCTGCAGGCAGGGAAGAGGAAGAGGAGGGCTCAGCCTCAGCCTCAGGACTCTGCTGAGGATGGACTAGCTCAGAAACATTTCCAAGGACATGGAGTGAAAAGATAAGGAGGAATAGCTTTAAACTGAAGGAATGTAGATTTTTATTAGATATTAGGGAGAAATTAATCTCTTGGAGGGTGGGAGGCCCTGGCACAGGGTGCCCAGAGCAGCTGTGGCTGCCCCTGCATCCCTGGAAGTGTCCAAGGCCAGGTTGGACATTGGGGCTTGGAACAGCCTGGGACAGTGGGAGGTGTCCCTGCCCATGGCATGGGGTGGAATGGGATGAGCTTTAAGTTCCTTTCCAACCCAAAACAGTCTGGGATTCCATGAAATAAATGGCAGGTCTGTGGGAGTCCTTACATGGTCAATAATTTGGTGTTACTTTTGGTAGAGAATTCCAAATGAGAGTTGTGGATCCTTGCTGAAAGCAAAAATCTGCATTTAGGATTTGGACTCTGTTGTCAAAAAATAGCAAAAATAAATTATTGATTGTTGATGCATCCACAGAGATGTTTCTGGTGCAAGAAAGGGGCAGCTGGATTAATAATTTTTGTATTGGAAAATGTTTTCCCATCTTTCTGTGGTGGTAGAGGCTGGCTCCAAGGCAGACAACACGGGTGTGTAAAGACCACATCACTTCATACCTCAGGGAATTTGGGGGGCAATGGGCAGGATTCCCAGCCCAGCAATAAGCCCAGGCACTTTTTTTTTTTTTTTTTTTTTTTTTTTTTTTTTTGGTCTGTGATAATTTTTCTCCACAGGGATTTGCAACAGGAGACACCGTGCAGCTTTACAGGCTGAGGAAACGTGCTCTGGGCAGCAGACACTGCACCCCTGCAGTGCAGAGCTGATCCATCCTGTGTGTCTTTCCACTGCACACGGCTTTTCTCAAAGACAGAGCCTGGCTGCAGTATTTTGTGAGTGATACAAGCTGCTCCCCCAGGACAGCACTGAAATCTTATCTCCCACCAAAAGGCAGATAACAGCCCTTCAGCACGCTGGTTTGGCCAAAGGGAGGCTCTGGGGCTTTTCCCCAGCTCTGTGCTCCCTGCAGGAACAGCAGCAGCAGCAGAAGGGCATGGCCATGTCCCCACCTTGCCTACCTTGGTGTCCCAGGTAGGAGAGTTTGCTCCCCAACCTTTGCTGCCTGTGTTCAAGACACACACTTGCACAATATTAAATCTCCGCTCCATCACTTTCTCCCCTTCTCTTATCAGGCTTTCCTTGAGCTGTGTGTCAGGAGTGAGAGGGGAGGCTGAGCCCTCCCAGTGCAGATGAAGCATTCCAAAGGTTGTGTGTGTCACTCTGCCCACGCTGGGTCCTACCAGAGCTGTCCCAAGAAGCTGCTGAAGCACCCACACCTGGAAAATGGGATTAGGACCAGCTCCTTGTGCAATGTGATGTCAAATATCTAATTAACAATTTGCTAGTGATTAGCTTCTGGTGTTAATGAGGAGGCCTTGTGGGTGTCAGCGGCTTTGGAGAATGTCATTATTGCAGAAGTGAGACTTGCAGGAGGAGCGGGAGACCTGCCCAAAGAGAGTGGCTGCTCTGCTCTGGGGGGTCCCCACCACCTGCCCCTGTGGGCTACACAGGAGGTCACCTTGGCATGGCTGGGGAGTGCCAGCCTCAGTGGAGATGCCAGCAGGAGGATTTGGGGACAATGGGAGGTGCAGGCAGAGGTGAGGGCACGGCTGGCATGGCTGAATGTGAGGCACCAACACGCTCTGGTTCCATCCTTCCCTCCCTCCCTCCCTCCCTCACACCATAATTGAGCCTTGGCTGCCTCCCAGGTTTTTCCCCCAGCACCGACCTCCCTGGGAGGACAAGAAGTGTCACAAATTCAGATTTAAACCCCTCCATTGATGTGGCCCCTGCTGACTGACAGCCGCTGCTCAGGGCTCCAAACCCCGGGTAAACAGGAAAGGGTTTTCCACACATCCCATTTCACTCCTGCTCCTGCTCCGTGCGTGGCTCTGGGTGTGCTCAGAGGTGTGGGTGATGATGTCCCCGTCGTGCCCTGCGACCTGCACCCATCCCAGGACAGATGGCAAAGGGCCAGACAGGGCTTCTTGCAGACGGGAAAATTCGGGTGTAGAGCTTTAGGGAGATGTTTGGCATCGCAGGGCTGAGCCTGTGTGTGTGTGTGCTGACGGGGGGGAGAGCTCTCAGATCCCAAATCCTTCATCCCACAGGTGGCACAAACCATCCACGTGATCCATGTGCCTTTCCATAGGGAGCTGCTGCTTAAAACCCATCACTGAGAGGAAAAGAGGGAGATTGAGCCTCCCTACAGTTAATTTGAGCACCCAAGCACACATTTTTTTGCCTCGGGGAGATTCCCTTGGACAGCTGTGCTCCCAAAAATTCCCTCAGCACGGAATGCCAGCACACTGGGAATGCTCACACATGGGGTCCACAATCACCTGGTGCTGGGGAGGGTGATGGGCAGCCTCCAAAATCCTTTTCCGCCAAGGAAAACAAGAGGGGGCTTTCTTTAGCCATGCATTTATATAAATAAACACAGGAATATTTTGCAGCTCCCGGGGGATTTGCCCAGAGCTCTGTTCTGCTGAATCAGGGTGGGAGCAATTCCCTGCTCTCCGTGAGCCTGTGCAGGAGCTGCTGGCACGAGCTGGGCACACAGGGGAGCCCCAGGTGCTACGTGGCCCTAAATCCATGCCAGGTACTCTGCTGGGACAGGAGCAGAACCCACGGGCTGCTGTGGGGGTCTGGAGAGTCGAGAAATAATTGCCGCTGCCACAGCCCTTGAGTTCCAAAATGCCTCTGCTTTCAGTGTGGATTGAAGTTCTAAAATCCCATTAAAAACTGTGTGGTTCCTGTGTGGGCTGGCCATAACTGAGGCCACACACACACACAGATTAAATTTAAAATATAATCAGTTTTACACCTGAATGGGCTTGAAAATTAGGGCATCAGAGCAGTTGTTTCCACATTTCTCTGCTGCCTGGCCCTGAAGAGAGCACCTTTGTCAGGTGATGTCCTGCAGGTTTAGTGACCCAAACCATGTGCCTCTGTCTTTCCCAACACAGGCACAGTGTGACAGGGTGACAATGACCTGAGCACAGCCTTGCAACCCAAATTTTGGGGGGTCACAAATACCCCAGAAAGCGTTCCCACTGGTGGTCAACATCGACATGGCCCCTCTTGAGGAGATGGCCACCAGCCCTGCCATGCTTGGCACAGCTTGGTGCTGTGGGGGTCCCCAGCGGGGAATGGGAGGTGACTGCAGCGGGAGCTGCCAAAACGTGCCCCGGTGAGGTGGGACAGGGGTCCCACCCATCTCAGGCCTGGTGTGAGGCTCAACAGGGAGCCTGGGCCAGCAGCCCTGTCCCTCGCCATGTCCCCAGGGACTCGTGGCTGCCTCTTCTCCGTGTCAGCCCCGGTGGGCTCAGCCTGGGGGTCCCGCCCCGTGGCCCCTCTCCCCCTCGGGGCGGCCGTGTTTGTTCTCCTCTCGGCGCCCGTTATCAGCTCACAACACACACAGGAAGTCCTGTCTGGGATTGTCCATCCCCGGCCTGATTTATACAGGAAGAAAAGCATAAAAAGCCGCCCTTCCACCTCGGCAGCCACCTCCTGCCTGTGCACGGCCGGCCATGCCGGGCACGCCGGGGACACCGGGACGGTGCCCAGGGCTGCTGGACACGGGGTGGCCAGGCTGGGATGGCCATCAGGAGCCACCAGGGAGCACGGCAAGGGGACAGCGGGGCACCCAAGGTACAACAGAGCCACAGCGGGGATGGGATGGGATGGGATGGGATGGGATGGGATGGGATGGGATGGGATGGGATGGGATGGGATGGGATGGGATGGGATGGGGAGCTGGCACTGCAGGCAGCGGGATTGCGTGTCCTTATGAGCTCTGAGTGGGTTTTGCCCCTGCTCGTGGTGCTGGGAGCTTTGGGGGTGGTTGAACGCCCAGCACGGGGTGAGTAGGTGTGTAGAGCATCCCTTGGAGCACACAGGTGTGTAGAGCATCCCTTGGAGCACACAGGTGTGTGAGGCAGCCTCCACCAGCTCCTGGCGAGGCTGGATCTGCTGTCACCACGTGCTGAGCATGGCTTTGCTCTGAGCAGAGCCCAGCCTCCAGCACTGCTATTTTTAAGTCACCCCACTGGCACTCGGGCTGTTTTCACAGGGAGGAGAAGCCAGTGGGTAAATTTTACCTCCTGTGCATGTAGAGGCTGCAAACACTTGCACAAATTCCTGTGAGATAGCTGGAAATTCTTGGCTAATCTCTTTTCTTTCTGTAACTCCCTCTGGTTTCCATCTTCCTGCTCTCTGGATACCTCTGATCCATCACCACGCTGTCCATCCTCCCTGCTCTGCTCCCTGCCCTCTGCTCTCCTCTGTGTGCTGCTGAATTCACCCCAGACCTGGGTAGGATGCGGGACAGGACAGGGATGTGGGCAGGGACTGTCCTGGCTCTCCCACCGAGGCTCATCCTGACTAACAGCCGAGCCTGGATCATGCTGGGTGTGCAAGCCAGGAGCTCAGCAAAGCCTCCCAGATTTATAACCACGGAGCTGGGTGGTTTTCATGCTGTTTGCAGCTACCTGTGGGTCCTGTTGTCCTCATCTGTGACATTGCACAGTGCAGGCAGGAGGCTCTCAGTGAGGCACTCAGGGTATTTTGGGATAAAGGAACAGCTGGGATACCCAGGCACTGTCTGGCTGCACAGGAATATGGAGCAGAACCACACCAGTGAAGGGCTCTTGGTAGAAATAACCCAGCATATTTTTTTCCCAGGGTCCAACATTTATGGAACCAACTCCCTGAGCAGAGACTCAAACACAGAGAGAAACAACAAGGCTTTGTCAGTGATTAGATTAATTCCAAACTGGATTGGGAAGGTCTGGCAGTGCTTGGGAGGCTGTGGAAGGCTGTTGTGGCTGGAGCTGGAGCATCCTCAAAAATCCACCTCACCTCTGGGCAGCAGTGGAAAACACGGATCTGCCCCAGCAGATTCTCACTGTTCTTCCCTGGAATCTGCCGATGGAGCTACTCCCCCCTCTCTGCTGTTCCACTACCAGCTCTCCCAAATTTCCCTGGAGGTAAGGACGAGAAATTGAATCTGGTCTGGAGGCTCATTTGAGCCTTTTCCCAGGCTCTGCTGCTGCAGATGGGGATGGCCCGGGGGAGGCAGATTTACAAACTGCAACAAATTGGGGTAAACGAGCCTGCCCAGGAGTCCCAGCAGCAGCAGGAGGGCTGGGAGAAACACCAGGGAAGGGGTCCCAGAGCAGACAGGGAAACAAAATTGTCTTTGCAAAGAGAAAGGGGGATCAGAACTGTTCTTTCCTCTCTCCTAAAGTGAGCGCCAGCATCCCCGTCCTGCCTGCAGCCTAGGGCAGGCTCCTGCAGCTGGAGACTTTCCCCTGGAAGAGAAAGATAATCAGAAATTATTCTTGTGTGAAAGGCTCTCTGCTGGGCTGTTCCCTGGGATGGGGAAGGGGCTGAGCCATCCTGCAGTTCCCAGCTATCCCAGCACACTTCCCATGTGCTGATTCACTGGGAGAGTGGGGTGGGGGGCCACTGCCAGGTTTTGCCGGTGAAATTTTACAGAAAGCCACAAAATTCAGTTTATTCTTGGGTGGGGTGAATCATTTCCCAGTTTTTACACTGCAGTCATTGCAGCCTCCTCTAAATGTAAATAAAAATCCCAGTGTGCATGTAAGGGAAAATAAAGCTGGCTATGGGATGGTGCCCTGTTCATGCATTTGTTTTTGCACAGCTCCAGCTCAGCTGCTGGTTGTCCCCATGGGCACCTTAAGTTGTAACACTCTGGTCCTGAGACAATTAATGCTTGTGAAGTCATTACTCAGGGCAACCAAAAAAAAAATCACTTTGTGGGACTCAGGTCTCAGTTTTAATATGCAGAGTCCTGAGCCACTGGTGACAACAGAGTGAGAGTTATGGGTCAAGTCCTTTTCTTGGTTTGACCTGGTTTTATCCCACTGCCATCAGTGGACTCCTCTAGATTTCCACTGAGATATCTGGTGTGCAGCTGACGCAGCTGAGAACAATATAGGCCACAGTAGAATAGTGGGAGGTCATTTTCCTCACAGAGCTCTGCAGAACAGGGGCTGCTCCAAAGCTTAAACTGAAGTGCAAAGTTTACAAACAGCCTCATGAAGAGCTTGAGCAGAAGGATTTGTCCTAGAACAGCAAAAGCCATTCCTCCCTTTTTTTTTTTTTTTTTCCATTTTTTGGTTGAGAAGCACCAAAAATTCCCTTTTGCTTTAGCAAGTGCTTCCAGTTCTGTGCCAGACCCCCGTGGAGACCAGTGAGAGTCCTTTGTGCATCGCAGGTATGGGGTCAGCCACGGCTTGTGGGGGCTGAAAAGTTTTGCATCTGTATGTGTGTCACTCTCCTGCCTGTGTCCCCATCTCCCCACCCATCTGTCACTCCAGCACTCCAGTTTGGGGAGAGCTCGTGTGCCTGGGCACGTCCCATTTTCTGTGAGGGGCTGGAAGTGCTCCTCTTTAAAGAGCAGGTTCCTGATGTGGGACTTTAATGCTGATCTATTGATTCTCCTTAATTAATCCTTCCTTTTTCATGCCCCAGACACCTCCCACCCTCCAAGCTCTCCTACCAAACAGGGAAATGCTTCCAGCCCTCAATCCACGACAGATGCTCTCAGGGGGATGTTGGTTGCCCAGACAGGTGCAGTGGGCTTGGCAGGCTCTAGGAAATTGGGAGGTGGGTGAAAATCTCACCTGAACAGCCAGCCTGGTGCTCAGCCTGAGATCTGCTCGGGGCCAGCACTCGCTGTCCCTCCCAGCTCACGCTGGTGGTAAAACCAGTGGGAGACAAGGAGGTTTTGACATTGTTGAATCTAAGAGGGAGGTTGGGTAGAAACATTTCTTTCCTGGCCTGGACACAAGCATTAATATTAGATGTCGTGGGAGTATACTTCTGGTGTGCAAGGGAGAAAGCTGTGGGGGAAAAATGTAAAACATCGGGCAAGGGAGGACTTTGAATTCAGGCGGCCACGCAGGCAGGAGCCAAAATCTCCTGCTGCCTTTGTCAGGAGCTCATCACACTGCCATTAACAGTGCCAGCAGATCTGATCTTCCCCCACTCTGAACTGGCATAACTCCTCTGCTTCCAAGGGAACTTTGCCAGGCCTTGTCCTGGGGGATTTTCCTCCCGGCATAATGAATATCAGCACAGAAGACACAGAACCCTCCCTGAGAGCGGGGGATTAAATGCTCTTTTAATGGGCTGTATGCAGTTCTTTAGCAGCTGACACGGGCACTTGCTCGAGCAGAGATTTGACCCAATGAATGGAACTGGGAAGGAAACTTTCTGCAATTAAAATACTGGCAGAATTTTAAAATGCTCAGTGCACTTAGGGAATCGCTGCCTATGGCAGTGGAGTCTCTGGAAGGAGCGTGCTGGGTCCTATGCTGTGTGGTGGTGTCCTGTGAGGAGCTGAAGGATGAGTCCATCCTCTTCCTCACCGTCAAATTTGTACTTGGAATCCCAGGGATTCATGCAAAGGTTTCCTGGGCAATGAGGAGTGTTTGTCTTTAAATGAGGGTAAATGGCAAAATACGACGTAATGGTAAAATACAGTGTAATGGTAAAATAGAGTGTTGGGGAACAGCAGATGGGATCCCAAATCAGGCAGATGAGCTGGGATACACCTGAGAGGATGCGTCAGGTGCACTCCTGTTCTCCTGGGTTCTTGGAAAATCCCAGCCTTGAGCACTGGCAAAGCTGCTGGAGGGGACAGATCCTGCTCCGCAAATCCCTTCTTGCTCTGCTCAGCCCCTGCTCATCCCCCAGCTTGCTCAGGCAAAGGCACCGTGGCTCTGCCTGGATTCCCACTGGGATCACAGCAAGGTGAGGGAGGATCAGGGCCATAAGATGCTCCTAAAACACCCACTGTGGGATGGGGATGGATTTCCTCAAGCCCTTTCACGGGTGTGACAGTGTCTGTGCCTCTCTGGCACACCAGAGAGGTGTGAGCTCAGTGCCACAGGGACTCTGTGGCCACCACCCTGCTCTCATCCTCCACTCTGCTCTGTAGGGATCTTTGGGAGTGTCCAGGCAACTCCAGGTCCATGGTGGGCAAGGGCAGGGTCACTGCTCTCTTGTCTGCCTGACAAAGGGAGTGTAACACTGGGCTTTTTCTGTCCTCACAGAAAGAAACCAAGATGTTCCATAAGCAAAGGATCCCAGCCCAGGACACCTGATGGAGCACCGTGGATGAGGTGAGTTGTCTCAGCTGTAAAATGAGATCCTGTGCTTTCAGTATGGCCACACAGAGAAGCTCTGGCTTCCACAGGCATTTTGCAATTATTAGACAATAATTCAGGCTCTGTTCATCTCCCCCGTACTCCAGAAAAAAAACAACAAAAAAACAATAACGCTCTCTGCATAGCAAGATAATTATTGTGCTTCCAAGGCTCTTGGGAGAAGTTGCTGTGCTGATGAAATTAAGGGAGCTGAAATCATTCCCCAGAGGTAGGATGGATCCAGAGGGTGAGCAAACCCGTGTGAGATGCTGTGCAACACTGAGCTGCACTTCCACCAGCACCAGCAAACCTTTCCCTGCTGCTGGGAGAGATCTCCATCTCCACTTCCAGAGGATTCCGCTCTGTTCCCTTCTCAGGGAGGATCCCACCAAAGCTCCTTTGACACTGAGAGCCCCAAGTCCCCATCAGCTCCCCCAGAGGGTGCAGCACAGCCCGAGGCAGCTCCAGTTCCATCAGCAGCCCCAGCTATCCATGAGGAAGCAGAAGGGATGGGTCAGTGATCTCAGTTGTTCTCTTGGAGCCTTTATTGTTGAACTGGTAAATATTTCCTTTAAATGCTTACATGTTTTCAAAAAATTTACAGGGCTTAATGGGAACAAATATTCCCAGGGGGCTGTATCCTGCCATTCATTTGCACGTCAGATCCCTGCTATCTTTAAGAATGGTTCTGTGCATGGGCAGGCGCCTAAGTCATTTGAGAAACAATAACCCTCTGTGCTTTAATTTTCCAGACAAAAATGTAGACAAAACAAGTGGCAATTTGGCACGAACCGAGCTGCTTTGATAAATTACTGGGCATTTAAGAGGAGAAGCCTGTAGGCAGCTGGGCTCGGGCTGTCCCGGGGCAGGTGTTGGGCAACGGGAGCTGAGCCCTGGGTGTCACCCTGGAGAATCCCTCTGCAGCCGGGGGCTTCCGAGGAATTCTCTAAGCATCCTTCATGATTTACTGGAAAGCTGGCGGTTCATCACTCGCTCCTGGAGGGCTTTGGGATGAGCACAGGGAGATTAGCGGGAGGGTCTGGAGCAGGTCTCTAACCTAGGGAGGGGTGGTGTCTCCTCCTAAAATCCTCTGTGCTCACGGTGCGGTGTGCGGACCAGGACAGTAATTTTTAGTAAAAAGAATTACATTTTCCCTGGTCGCTGCAGTGGTGATGGACCATTCCTGCGGGGAATCTGCACATCCCTGGCCGAGGGGCCGGGATCTCTTGCTGTTAATCCCCTGCCCACCCGAGGGGGGCTGGGCTATTGGGGGTCCAGCACCGCGTGTCCTCGCAGCGTGGGGCTGTGGGGCTGGGGGCTCATCCTGCCCAGGGGTCACCAGGTAAGGCTCCAGATCTAAAGCTAAGAGAATTCTGGGACCCAGCGCAGGATTCCCTCGCCATCCTGTCCCCATCAGGGGCAACAGGGACAACGTTTGGGACACTCCAGCAGCGTGTCCCCTCACCCCGGGCGGTCTCGGGGGGTCCTGCCCTGTCCCCGCAGGACTCCCCCGCAGGACCCGGCGGCTCCGGAGGTGCTGCCCTGTCCCCTGTCCCTGTGTCCCGGGCGAGCCGGGGGCAGGTGGCGACCGGCGGGGGCCAGCGGGGCGGGGGCAGGCGAAGATCCCCGGGCCCCGGCGCTTCCCCCCGGCCGGGAGGCTCCGCTTTCCTCCCCGCCGGGAGCTCATTGGGCCGGGGCGGAGGGACCGGCTCGGGCCGGGGGAGGAAATGCGAGGGGGGCCGAGGCGAGGCGGCGACTCCGCGGCTCCGCCACCGGCACCGGTGAGTCCCGGAGGGATCCGCCCGGGGCTCGGCACGGCCGGGGGGGCTCGGCACGGCCGGGGGGGCTCGGCCGCATCCCCGGCAGGGAGGGGCGGGGGAAGGGGGTGCCGGCGGAGCGGGGCTCGGTACCCAGCGAAGGGAGGGGGAGTCTGGGCCGGAGGGAGGGCGCAACGCCGGGGGAGCGGGGCTCGGGCTGCTGCGGCCGCGGGGAGCATCCTTGGGACATCCGCGTCCCTGCCTCCCTCCGGGACATCGGTGTGTCTATAGCCCCCCGGGACACCCGTGTCCTTACAGCCCCCGGGACACCCGTGTCCTTACAGCCCCTGTGACACCCGTGTCCCTACAGCCCCTTGGACACCCGTGTCCTTACAGCCCTTTGGACACCCGTGTCCCTACAGCCCCTTGGACACCCGTGTCCCTATAGCCCCCCGGGACACCCGTGTCCTTACAGCCCCCGGGACACCCGTGTCCCTACAGCCCCTTGGACACCCGTGTCCCTACAGCCCTTTGGACACCCGTGTCCCTATAGCCCCCCGGGACACCCGTGTCCTTACAGCCCCCGGGACACCCGTGTCCCTACAGCCCGTTGGACACCCGTGTCCTTACAGCCCCCGGGACACCCGTGTCCCTACAGCCCCTTGGACACCCGTGTCCCTACAGCCCTTTGGACACCCGTGTCCCTACAGCCCCTTGGACACCCGTGTCCCTACAGCCCTTTGGACACCCGTGTCCCTACAGCCCCCCGGGACACCCGTGTCCTTACAGCCCCCCGGGACACCCGTGTCCCTATAGCCCTTTGGACACCCGTGTCCCTACAGCCCTTTGGACACCCGTGTCCTTACAGCCCCCGGGACACCCGTGTCCCTACAGCCCTTTGGACACCCGTGTCCCTATAGCCCCCGGGACACCCGTGTCCCTACAGCCCTTTGGACACCCGTGTCCCTACAGCCCCCCGGGACACCCGTGTCCCTACAGCCCCCCGGGACAGCCGCATCCCCGCATCCCCCGGCGGTGCGGGCTCTCTGCATGGTAGCAGTGTCCCCGCAGCCCTCGTTGTGTCCCCGTGTCCCTCCAGGCAGTGCCACTGCCCCCTCCGCGGTGTCACCGTGGCCGTGTCCCGCTCCATGCCTCGGTCCAGCATTCCAGATTGTGCAGGGAACATCTGGAGGTGTCTGGCGGGGAGACTCCATCCCCACCAGGCTGGTGCTGACCCTCTGCGGGAGGGTTTGGTTCTGGGGGCACAGGACAGGTTTGGAGCCGCGGTTTCACCTGCAGAGTGTCTGGAAAAGTCCCGGGAGAGCCATCGCATCCTCTCCAGGGGCTGGATTCTGTCATCCCTTCACAGCCAGAACACCATTCCTCCTACTGCTGTCAGCTGGAGTTTTAGCCTTGGCTCCTTGGGCAGAGCTGGGGAAAGTGCTGCTCACCTGTGCCGTGGGTTGTGTGTCCCCTTGGCTGCTGCGGCAGGTGAGGCAAGAGCGGAATTTAGGAGAATTTTGGGAATTAAGGAGAATTTTGGGATTGCTTCTGCCTGGTGGGACAGGGGTCCCCAGACTTGCAGGAGCACGTGCTCAGCCAAGGAAGGTTTGCTGACCCCTAAGATATAATTTCACTTGTCAGACCACAGGGCTTCACCTCTTTGTTTGAGAGGCTTAAAAGGCAGAGACAAAAAAAAGTATTTCTTTTTTCTTGAGCATAATTTTTTTCTTCCTTAAGTTCTGTGCTTTAAAAAAGCATGGAATCGATGGTGGCAACAGGTTGGAGGATCTCCAGCAGCTTTAAAGAGGTTGATTTTTGTAAACCCATAAAAAAGACAAGCCCAGACGATCATGTTTTCAACTTTTACATCTTTTTTTCTGGTATGAAACAACCATAGTTTTATCACCCAGAGGAATCCTCTGAGCACTCAAGGAAGGGCAGTGCTGCTCCAGTTCAAAGTGAAAATAACAAAACCTCTGTATTTTAGGCTCGTGCTCTGTGTTTTGTGCCATCCCCACAAGGAAAGCTCCCATGGCAGCCATGGGAATCCTGTGGGAGGATGGAGATGGTTGGCAGAGTTTGACTTCCAGACTTGAGGAGCAGCACTGAGAGCCTGGGATCTGGGATTGGAGGGAGGTTTTGTGTCCCAGTGTAGGCCTGGGAAAAGCTGGCTGATGGAGCAAAGGGGAGTTGGTTTCTGTCTGTACATCGGTGTCCTTGGAATATCTCCAGGAGGACTAGGGAGAGGGAAAGCTCCTTCACTATTTTTAAAATCACTTTCCTGCAGGACAAGCAAGATTTGCTTTCCTCATGGTGGAAGTACCATAAATTCATAATCAGGAAATGAAATTAATTGTTTTGTTTGAAGGAGAATGGAGGACTACAGGCTTTAAAGCACCAAAAATCCTCCTTCCATCCTCAGGGGCTGGGCTTGCATGGAAATCTGCTGGGATATTTGATATTTGACATTTGATATTAAGGGCCAGGAAGGCACCAGGCTGGTTTCTCTGCAGATGTGAATCTCCATCTCCCCCTGCCTCAGATTCTTCTCCTGCACCAAGGAAAGGATGATCCTGAGTGCCTTGGAGAAGGGTTTGGAGACATGCAGGGCTGCAGAGTTGGGATTTGCCAATGGAATTTGGGGATCAAACTGCAATTTTCCAGTCCAATCCTGCCCCACAGCACTCAGGGATTTTAGAAAGTTGATTTGCAGCTTGATATCTGCAGTCTCAGAAGGTTTCTTGTTGTGTAGCCTCCCCTTTCAGAAAATTTAATCAGAAGGTCTGATTCTTTCTTTAATTGGTGCATATTTAAGGTGGGTTTCTTTATTTATTTCTCCTACAGCTGCTGCCATCCGGAGGCCGTGTGGTTTGTTTAAATGAGATATTGTTTAAATTGGATATCGTTAGTCACCCTCTTCAGCCTTGTTTCCTATTTGTCTTCTGTTAGAAAATCAAAACCTCTCATTCTGTGCCTCAGAACTGACTCTGCAGATGGTACATATGGCCCTTACAGCACTTTTCTCCATCACGAATTTGTGTTTTTAGGAGAGGAAGATCATATTTCAGTGTGTTATGTGGTGGGAAAACGCAGCTTTACAATGCTGAGTGCATTAAGAAATGATGGGCCATTGTTTTGCCCTCACTGCCTGGAACTGGCAGCAAGTTTCAGGCAAAACATGTCCCTCAACACACAACTGCACAGCCCCTGGTGCCCTGAGATCATCTCCAGGGGGTAAATTAAGAATAATTCCTGAATTAATGTTGTGTCGTGGTGATGAGATGAGCGGGGTGAGGTGGGCTTGTGCCTGGAGCAGCTCCAGCCTTGCCAGGGGTTTGTCCCCATGGCTCTGTCAGATGTCACCAGCAGGGCAGGGACACCTCATAGAATCAAAGGATGAACTAGGTCAGAAAAGACCTTTGAGATCAAGTCCTTTGACCTAACACCTCCTCATCAACTACACCACGTCCAGTGTTTTTTTTAAACACATCCAGGGATGGTGACTCCACCGCCTCCCTGGACAGATAATTCCAGTGCCCAATCACTCTCTCTGTGAAGAATTTTTTTCCTGGAGTTCCTGACGGTCACAGTGCTGCTCTCCTGCCTGCAGGGATCCCCACTGAAGGACGAGCCATGCAGTAGGAGCCAGCACATCCCACGGAAAAGCAGGACCCACGGGAGGGACGGGACATGCAGAACCTCGGCTGCCTCCCCTGGGGACTCCTCCTCATCCTCAGCACCACCAGCACGGAGGGTTTTGCCCGGGCAGGGTAAGGCCCTGTTTTGTCTGCACCTCTCAGGTGTGTTCTCTACCCATCAGGGTGAGGCACGTCCTTTCTCTGGGGGGGAACAGCCCTGTGTGGCTCTCTGGGCTGGTGAGGAGGTGGACAAAGCTCTCCCAGCTCTCTCTGTTGCTGGTTGTTTGCTTTCTCACTGAAGCTAAAACATCTCTCAGAGGAAATGTCTCAGCTCTGTTTAACTCCATGCAGGGACACAAAGACTTTTCTAGGCATTTTGTCCAGGAAAATCAAAAGCTCGTCAGGCCCTGAGCTGTTCAGGAATTATTCCTGTCTCTTTCAAGCACATCCTTCATGAAAATATGCGTGAAATCCTGCTAGCACACACATCAAGCCTTGTGAACAAGCTGTCATTGGAGGGTGCAGCTCCCATCGGAGGAGGATGCAGCTCCCAGCTCTGATGGACATCCAGGGACACAGGTGTGGGGAGCCCTGGGCTGTGCTTTGTGCTCCCCAGGATGCTGCTGGGGCTCACGGTCCTGCAATCCCAGCAGTGGCAGCTCCAGCAATTCCCTTTCCCTTTCTGGGAAATCGGTCTGGGAGAACTCCCTGCATCCCAGCACAGCCTGGGCAGGCACAGCTCAGCTCCTGCTGGGTCTGAGGAAGCCCAGTGCTCAGTGCCCCAGTTTCTTCCCCAGCTGAGAGGAGCTGGAGCTCAAAACCCGCCCCCAGACACAGCTCACATTTTCTGCAAAGTTTGTTTTTACACTGAAATGCTCCTCCAGCATCAAACCTTTCACATTCTGTCCAGGACTGAAGCCACAGCTGAATTCCTCTCTCACACGCACAGGCTTCAGCTAAAACTTTGTTCTGAATTTTACAAAGCAAACAATTGCCATTTAAAAATTGCATCTTCTATAACATTAATCATGAGGCTGAGAGGAGTTTTCTGGAGTTAATGGAAACCATCTGATGTCCATGCTAATTCCCAAGCTTTTTATTTTAGTTTCTAATTGAGCTGGGAGGCTGAGACAAGTAGATGGGTTCCTCAGTGGGGCTGACCTGCTTGGGCTGGAAATTGTTGAAAAAAAAGGATGTTTAACCAAGACCACTTTGGCTGTTAACCTTGGGAAAGTTTTTGACTGGATAACACTTATCTTAGGAAGGCTGGGGAGTGCCTTTTATCCAACCTCTATTTTCTTTGCGGTGAGCCTGACCCTTCCTCTGAAATCATTAATTTCTTGGTGACCACTGGGTCATCCGTTTCAGGAATGCAGAAACCTCAGAAAGGAAAAATCTGCCCAGAAAGTGATTGATTTTAGGGTAAGGGAGAAATGAACGTAGGGAGTAAATAATCCCTAAACCTGGGTCCCAGCTGCTCCCCCGGGATGGGGGAGGAAGCGCCCGCGCCGTTCACGGCGCTCACAG
This sequence comes from Cinclus cinclus, assembly GCF_963662255.1. NCBI lineage: Eukaryota > Metazoa > Chordata > Aves > Passeriformes > Cinclidae > Cinclus > Cinclus cinclus. The sequence goes on from NC_085064.1 coordinate 2,930,482, forward strand.
TTGTGTCACTGACCCGAAACAGCTTGAAGTGGCTTCCCAGGTCACTGGGGCAACCAGCCCCACTGCTGTCCACTAGCCCTGTGCAGAGAGGGGAGCTGAGGCTGTGGGGCTGACCCCTCTGTGCTCAGCCGTAGGGTGTGTGCCGCGGGGCCACCGAGCCACCTGAGTGCCCACGCCGAGTCCCACGTGCAGCCCGTGTACCAGCCCTACCTCACCACCTGCCAGGGCCACCGCCTCTGCAGCACCTACAGGTGAGCCCAGCTGCCTGTGCCACGGGGGCTTGTGGCAGCAGACATCCTGCTCCGTCCACAGGGATGGGCGTTCCAGCCCCTGGGAGTGCCCTGAGCTGCTGTGGGAGCAGGATTTGGGTTTGGGGCACCCAGCTCAGCCCGTCCTTGCCTTGCAGGACCATCTACAGGGTTGCCTACAGGCAGAGGTACAGGCAGGTGCCTGAGCCCATGGCCTCGTGCTGTCCTGGCTGGAGCAGAACAAACGGCCACACACTTGGCTGTAACAGAGGTAAGGATCTGCTGGCTCACCCCGGTGCCATTGCCCATCCCCAGCCCCTCCATGTCTCTGGACAAGGCCCCAGGACCACATCTCTCATTTGCCAACCCTCTGCCTGTCAGGTGGATTCCCCCTGAATTAAATTTTCAGCATCACAGTCCAAATGCTGTTCAATATCTGATTAATTCCCAGTTTTTCTCTGCTGCCTCTTGGAACTTTTTCCTTTGAAGTCACTTATAACATTTATAGTTACCAGAGGATAAATTAAACAAGTCCTTCCCATCTAAATCAGCAGGAACGGATGAGAAATGCTTTCAGGAGGCCACAAATGCAAACCACAGCAGCAGCTAGTCTGTCTCCAGATGAGCTCAGAGTGTGGCACCAGGGGCTGCTGCTGCTCGTTGCCTTCCTCCTTCCCATCTTTGCTGCTCGTTGCCTTCCTTCTTCCCATCTTTGCTGCCTGCAGGCCCTTCAGTTTCTTTCCAGCTCCTCTTTCTTCCACCCATCCTGAGCCCTGTTCCCCCTGGGCAACTCAACCCCGCTGTGTGATGCTGCTGTGTTTTGGGGTGTGCACACATCTGGGGAGGAGGGAGGGAGCTGGGGGCTCCTGAAGCTGCTGGGTGATGCTGTGCTGGTGTTCCCTGTCACAGCTCTCTGCTGGGAGCCATGCCAGAACGGAGGGAGCTGTGATTTCCCTGGGAGATGCTCCTGCCCTCCTGGCTGGATGGGGCGAGCCTGCCAGACAGGTACTGGCCATGTCCCCCCTGTCCCTGCTCCCTGTGTCATACCTGCCCTGCTGCTGCTGGGAGAGCTTCTATGGGGGTCTGGGTGTCCTTTGCCCTACACCAACCCCTCAAGGGGGACAGGGACCAGAGCTGTGGCTCCCATCAGACTTTGGGCCGTGTCTGATCCTCTCCCTCTGCATACACACAGGCACACCTAGTCCAGCGAAGGATGGAAGTGTGGCTCCCAGGGGAAGTCTGACCTCCCTTTGGCTGCCTCAGTGCTCCCACCCCTCCTGTGCAGCTCTAGCATCCCCATTTTCTCTGCTGGCTGCTCCGTGCTGGCTCAGTGTGAGCAGAGCTGTGAGCACGTCAGCAAAAGCCTCTGTGCAGCACAGAGCCCTTGTAGGGCCAGCCTGAGATTGTGTGTTCGTGGTCATCCCTCCCAGGCTTTGTAAACTCTTGCTGTAAACTGAAACGCCCTTTTACTGCAAAGACTAAAAATCCATAAACCAAAAATATCCGGTGGTGGAGGGGAAGCCTGGTGATGTCCAGGCTCCTCTCCAGCACAGGAACAGCCCGGTGCTCCTCACAGCACAGGGAATTCAGGCAGCTTGGTGCACACCAGTGCTGCAAATCCCTGCCACGGCATTTTCCAGCTTTTCCCAGCTTTCCAGCCTCCTGTAAGGCAAAGGAGGAGCGTGTGGCATTGACCCATGCTGGGCCAGGCAGTGCTGAGCCCATCGCTGACAGCTCTGGCTCCAGGGGAAAGGATTTTCCCACTGCCTAAAACAGATTTGCTCGGGCGTGGGAAGCACTTCAGCTCTTTCTGCTTTGTGGGAACAGCTTTAATAACTCCCCCGTGTGAGGAGAGGTTACTGGGTTTTGTACACACTTGAAAGGCTGATAGCTCCTTGCCACAGCTGGCTGGAACCAAAACCCCGGCCGTAAATCCGAGATGAGAGCTGAGCACTGCCTGCGCCCTCCTGGGCAGAGATGGGACATTTCTGACCACAGCTTTCACTTCTGGCTGTGTTATGTGGGGAGCAGGAGGAGGGGAGGAGGCCAGACCCCCTCCAGATTAGCCCAGGTTTATCCAGGGCTGTCCCAGGCACTGGTGGTGCTGAGACACCCAGAGCTGTGCCTGGCACAAACACCAGCTCACTTGGGGGAGCACTCACTGGGATTCCACTGCAGCCCCATGTACCTAAACCACCTGCACCCCTCACCCTGTCCCCATCCTCACTGAGCTGTTCCTGTGCTCCAGACGTGGATGAATGTGCCAGTCAGAGCCACGGGTGCAGCCAGCTCTGCATCAACACAGCTGGGAGCTTCCACTGTGCCTGCCGGGATGGCTTCAGCCTCGCTGCCGATGACAAGGGCTGCCAGCCCTCGGTGCCACTGCCTGGGACAGACACCTCCAGCCAAGCAGGTAACCTGTCCCCAATTGAGTCCCAGCTGCTGGGGGCCTGCAGTGAGAGCTGGGGCAACACTCAGCATTGCGGGAGTGGCAGGAGATGGGAGAGGACAACAGCCAGAGCCCCTCAGCTTTATTCTCACTGACCCAGGAGTGCTTCTCCCACCCAAACAACTTCCCCTGAGCACAAACCCATCTGTGAGGGTGACCTGGCTGTGGCTGGAGGTGTCTGGGACGTGTGTGTTTTCTCCATCATCATCCTCATTCCCTCAGGGCAGGTCCAGAGCCACGAGGAGCGGCGGGCACCGCTGGTGACGGCCCATTATTACTTTTGGTACGCGCTGTGACACTTCAAACTCGTACCGTGAGTAATAATGCGCTGTGGCCAGCACGGGCATCACGCAGCAAGCATCTGGGACAGCAGGGCACATGTCTCACCTGCCTCTATCCCTGCCCAGGGCCCTCAGCAGGGACAATCCCTTATTCCCATCACAGCACAGGCCAGAGCTGGGTGTTTTTTGGCAGCATGGACACAAAAGGCCAGGATCCACCAGATCTCTTGTCCTTTAAGCATCACCCCAGTGCCTGAAACCCTCCCCACTTTGTTGCAGGTGCTGCAGCAGCAGGAGCAGCCTGTACCTTTAGCAGCTGGACTAGATGCCAGCAGGTCCTGCAGATGCTCTGGGGCATGATCCCAGTCAGGCAGAGCCTGGGGATGAAAAGCAGCAGAGCTTGGCCAGAGCCCTGCAGCCATGTCTTTGTCCTCAGCGGCTTCCACCTCACCTCGGCAGTGATCTTTTACTCTCTGACATTCCCTTGGTCACATTTTCAGGTCCCTCCAGTGAAATGAAGGAAGAAATGAAGGACCTGAGGAGCAGAGTGGAAGCGCTGGAGCAGGTGAGTTGCAGCATATCCCCCCTGCCCTGTTCTGTTCAGCCACCTCCCACCTGGGGCTGTTTACAGCCAGGGTTTCCCTTCTCCCTGGCTCTATTTTTAACATCCCAGCAGCAATCCCAGCTGTGCCGGCAGCGCCCACGCCGCGGCTTTTCCAGCCCGTTGAACACAACCACAGCCCCTTGAGCCCTCCCTGGTGGGTGTTGCTTCCCCCCGGGTGGTCCTCCTGGCTGGGGAGGGGGGATGCACTCACAGCTCCTCTTCTCCCTGCAGAAGCTGCAGCTGGTGCTGGCCCCTTTCCACAACCTGATGCTGCCGGAGGATGTCGGTGCAGACCCCATCAGCCGCCTGTCCCACTCCCTGCAGCAGCTGGACAGGATCGACTCCCTGAGTGAGCAGATCTCCTTCCTGGAGGAGCGACTGGAGACCTGTGAGTGCCTGGAAAAAGCAGTGGGGAAGGATCTCCCTCCAGCCATGCTGGCCACAGGGAGCAGATGTGGGCCAGCGAGATCAGTAACACATATGCCACTGTTAATCTGGATCTGCCTCCAGTTCAGCAGCCTGTAATTAATAAAGGATGAACACAAACAGCCCATTAGCTTCATTTCAATGCTGTTTCTATGGCTGCACCATCTGACTGCCCTTGTAGCAGCCAAAAATTGTAGGATTGGCACATGGAAAGGTGGCAGTGGGGCAGAGCAGAGGGGAGCAGTGGGTCACGAGTGGCAGGCAGCACCTCACAGCTGTTGTCCCTTCCTGGTCACTTGGTCCTTAGGGAAAAAACCCATCCCTTAGGAAATTAACAGTCCAAAAAGTCAATCAGGGAAGTTTAGGGAGCGTGCAGAAGTTGGCAGATTTATGAACCTGAGAAGTTTTAGGCATTTCTTTTGGAAGTTTACAGACCAGTGAGGGAGCCAGAGAGGGTCTCTGAAGTAGCAAACTGAGGAAGGGACCCCAGGGAGAGCTGTCATGTGTGAAATGGCTGGAGGTCACTGGTGTCCCCACCACGCAGAGGGACAGCATCCTCTCGGGTCCCTGTGCTGCTCACCTTGACTCCAAGCAGAACACAACTGTCTGAACTCTTTTATTTTGATAGGCAGCTCTTTGCAGCTCGTTTTTCCCATTAAATAATTCCAGAAACCAGGCATGTGTGCAACAGCAGATTGCGGAGTCTTGGAAAGACTCAGGAGAAACTGGTTCAGGGTATATCCAGTCCCAGTTCAGTGCTTGAAGTAATGGCTGAGCTAGAAAAAGAATTTAAAGAACTTGTTTGAAGACAAAGTAGCTGCAAATAGACACTTAAAAACCATCTCAGAAAGGGGTAATTACCAGAACCACTGAGTGTTCCAGCAGGCTGAGTTTTCTAGTAGTGCCCTCCATATTAGTGACAGCACAGAGGAATGTGAGCAGTATCACAAGGTAACATGGATTCATTCCAAGGGATGACTCCAAAGTCCCGCAATTAATTTCTACCAAGTCTGTCTCAGCAAGCAAAACCTATTTTTGTCTCTTTTCATGGTCCCTGTAGGACACAAAGCTGTCTTGTCATATCCTAGCAAGCTCTGGGGCTCACAGGGCATCCCATGGAGTTACTCAGCCATCCCTGTTCCATGCCTGGTGGAGCATTTCCCAACTGAATGCTACCTTACAACTGTACTTCCCAATTAACTGCTCAATGGGGATGTGTGCAGTGACCAAAACCCCCATTTTCTCTTATCTAAACCATCAGCAGAGGCACCAGGTTGGAGTTCTTTAAGCCATAACGATTTTGGCCCCTCTAGGTCTGAATTCCCCCTGATCCAGAACAGACTGTCACTGTCACTGGATTTGGGGACATTGTGCACAGGGCCCAGGCAAGGACTGTGACATGCCAGGGATGTGAGAGTGACATTCCTGAGTGTGGGGGGAATGGAACAGCAAGTGTGGGTGACATTCCCAGAGGTTCAGGTCAGTCTTGTTCTGCCTGGGAAAGACACAAACCAAAGCCAGGCTAATGACTGAATTTATTTTGCTGAATTTATTTCTTTTTTCCAATCTTCCCAGGTTCCTGCAAGAACGAACTCCAGCAGAGTGCCTGGGGACCTGGAGCAAGCTGAGTCCATCCACAGCTCTTATCTCCCTCTCCAGCCCCAGGCTGGGGGTGAAGCCACACCACCCACAGGAAGGCACGGGGTAGCAGGAGAAGGCTGGGCTCCCAGCAGCATCTCCATCGTTCTCTCTTCCAGCTCACCTCACCAAAGGGCACCCAGCTCCTGCCAGAGTGGACTCTGAGCCCTCTCCCTGCTGGAGAGGCAACAAATAAACACCTTATCTCGTGCCATGAGCGCCTGGCTGTGCCAGACTGGCTGTGCTTAGCTTTTCCTTAGCATTATCCTGGGATAACATGTCCCAGGGAGCAGCAGGCACAGGGCTGGCTGTGATGGCTGCCCTGTGGAGCACAGACCTGGTTCAGGCTCTCACATGGAGAAGGTGGGGACAAGCCCCTGCAGACCCAAGCCAGGTGGCACAGCAGGTGATGCTACATCCCTGGTGCCTGAAAAGGTACTGCAAAAGTGGGTGCCCATCCCTGCACCTCTTGTTTTGTTCTCCAGGAGCCCTGGAGTTGGGATGATTCCTCACCAGTGAGGCTGGGTGAAGCACAGCCCTCCTGCCTGGGGGCACAGGCTGGGGACAAGGACCCCCCTGCCCCTCCATCACCAAACCCACCCCCTGCAAGAGCTCAGGGCTTAGCACCCCCCATCCTCCTCCCTCAGCCCCCACACAAGACCAGGACGCTCCTTTATTTAAATAACCAAAAGGTGTAATTTCTTTTTGTTGGGTTTTTTTTTTTTTTTGGTAAAGCACATCACATTTTCAGCCTAATTAAAAGTGAACAGCAGACAATTGCACACAGAGGCACTACTCCCTCCTCCCAGGAGGAGTCAGACATGATTCCCTTCCCCAAGAGCCCTCCCAGGGCCCTCCTGGGTTGACCCTCCATGACAACCCTTTGTCTGCCACTCTCACAAAGTGCTGGTTTGGTTCCCATCCTCCCACCCCAACCCTTCCCATCCCCTGAGTCTGTACTGTAAGGCCCCTCCAGTAAAGCCCCTGGCAGCACCAGCTCAGCCCAAGGGCTCCTTCCACAGAGCTCCCTGCCTTTCCCAGCTGAGGCTTTAGCCCCAAAATGCCAGAAACACACAACTCCACCAATGTGGGCTGCAGGAGCTGGGTGTGCTGGTTACCTGAGTAGCCTCGTGTGGCTTATCCCAAGGTCCCCTGTGCCATGAACAGGAGAGTTAAAGCTGCAGGAACCACGGACCTGACCCCAGCCACTAAGGACATCAAACATTCCACAGCTCCCGGTGAGGGACCCAGGAGTGCTGCTGGTCCATCACCTGCCCTTTTATCTGTCTGGGAAAGGGGTTCATGCCTTCCAAGCCTTCCCAGCCTCTTTCCAGTGGCAGCTCACCCACCCTGTGGCTCTGCACGGGTTTTACAGGCCTCGGAGAGCAGCAGCTCCGCCTCGCAGAGCAGCAGAGACGCAGGACAGGCACCATCTTTCGGCCAGTGCTGACCATGACAAGTGACAAAACGAGCACGACAGAGCCCTTTGCCTCAGTGAGGGGCATTGCAGGCAACGGGATGTGACCAGGTTGAGCCACCAGCACAGCAGGGAGCCGGCAGCAGTTTCCCAACGTGATGCTGTTCTGACACAAGGGCATCTCAAGGGGACAGGCCTGCGAGTTCCACTGGTGGGTGGGTGGCTGTGCTCTGGGCTGTCCAGGGTGGACACCACACTCCTAGTGCTGCTGCAAAGCCAAAATGTGGATTTTCACCCAGTTCTCAGCCCTTCTGAGCATCAAGGTTGTGCTGATACAAACTGCTGCCTGGTGGTTTCCAGCTGGGACATCAGAGGGCCAGGCCAGCACGAGCTGAGCCTGCAGGAACACAGGTGCAGGGACAGAGCTCAGGCTCCAGGCAGGTTTTTGCTGTCACCCCATGCCAGCTGCAAGAGCTGGGGGAACTCACCAATCTGGTCATTGAGCCCTTTGGTAGCACAAGTTTGATGCCTGAGAAATTCAGAAAAAGGAGACATTTCAAAGTGAGAAAATGAACGCATAAGAGAAATCCACTCAAAGGGGAGACTTAGTGCTGGCTTGACACATTGTGTGTGCCAGTCTGTGGTGCTCCCAAGAGTTAGAAATCACTGCAGAGGAGAAGTTCCTTCAGTATTTGGCAAGGACAGGTCCCTTCAGCCACCACCACATGGTGACACCACTGGAGAAGCCTCTAGGATGAGTCCTTTGCCTTGCTTGGATAGCCTGATAACCTGAAGAGGGTCTCCCTCATGGTGTTGAAGCATCTGTCAGTGAGGTCGGTCACATCGTCTGACGTCAGCCCTTTGGTCTCTATTGGAGGCAGAACCTCAACCTTGATTTTGCCTGGGGACAAGAGAGGAGCCTGTGAGAAACCCACACACCACAGGAACTCTGTTCTCTGCCCTGTTCCCCACCCCGGACAGCCCCAGCACAGCCCTCAACCTCACCCAGGGATTCAGGCATCCATCCCTGGAGCACAGAGTTAGATCCCAGCTCCAACAGCTGTGACACCCAGAATAATCCCCCTGTGCCCCAAATTGCCATCCCACCCAGAGCCTACCCAGAGAAGGAGGTGGTAACCAATTTTTAATGAAAACATCCCTCAATGTATTTAATTACAGCCCTTCCTGAGTTAACCCAGCCCAGGCTGTGGTGCCAAGTGCTTTGAACTGCCTCCAAACATCTCCCAGTGGGGCTCTTCCTGCTCACCCCAGCTCTGCTTCCCTCCCACACCCCTGTGAGCCAGATCTCCACATGGAACAACAGCAACCCTATCTCCAAGTGACTCTTTGTTACCTGATGTAAATAGCTTTGTCTTTGGGTTATAGAAGCTGGTGAAAGAGGAATACACCACAGGGATCACTGGGACCTTGGGGAAGGGAAAAAAAAGAGGAGTTACTGGCACTTCAGCAGCTCAGGGCAGGCCAGAGACAGGCAGCAAATCCCACACAACAGAGCAGACCTGGCTTGGCTCTCAGACACACAGGGCACAAACAACACCCACTTCCAATGGCTGGAACAATGAGCAGTCAAATGGAATTAAAGCCACTCCCCCAAAACTCAAGGGATACACAAGGAACCAGGGCCAAGCTCCACTCCAGCCTCAGCTCAGCACTGTCTTTTAGGGCTCCTTGACCCAAGTGAGGCTTCAAACCCCAGATATTTTCTGTCCTGCAATCAAACACTGCAGGCTACCTGTTCTGACAGGCCTTGCCTGCTGTACAGGCACGTGTCTGGGGCAGGGTGGCTGCTCTGCTTTCAGTTTCTAAGAAAAGGAGTCACCAAGTCACCAGTTGTTATCAGTTGCTCCCGGGGAAGCTTCAGACAGACACAGGCCCAGGAGGGCAGGCAGAGCTGCTGTTCCAGTGCTGGTAACACAGCCAGGATCCACAGTTGGTGACTCAGGGGGGTGTAGGAGAGGCAGGGACCAGCTCCATGTCATCCTTTCCTCCCAGCAGCTGCCAGGCTCTGCCTTGGCTGCATCACCCAGCCAGGAATGGGGATGGTACAACACAGGCTACACCCTGGACTTGGCCAAACGAACACAGTGAGGGAGCTGGCACCTCTTCCCTTTCCCAAAATCCCTGCTGTAATAACACCTCTCCTTGGGAAACCAGTTTCCCCTGAGGCTTCGAGTCATCCCAGTCTCTGGCACACTGCCCCAGCACTGTGCCCAGGCAAGCACCCTGTTCCTGAGACAGCTCTGGCTGGCTGAAGCTGTTTGCCTGCTCCCCCACTAAGCACTCATAGATGCTGTCATTTTGGAGAGAAAAGACATACCAAGAACTGACATATGGCTGCCAGGGAGGCATCAGCTATTTTCACACAGAGCAAACCCAGATGTTGCTTTAAAGCACAAGAATTAACAATCCTGAATCACCGCTACACTATTGCAACCTGGGGGATTGACAAAAGAATCGACAGCTTTGGGTTTCCCCAGGAAAGAACTCACTGGGCTCCCTGACAGGAGTGAGCTCTGGGGTGCAGCCATCCCCCCAGGTACCCCTGGGCACAGGCACTCCCCTGCCATGCTGCCAGGAAAGCCTGGGGATAAAGATCAAATGTGCCTGTCCCTCACACTCCTCCTTCCAGAGGGGACCTGGGCTGAGGCAGGCAGGAGAGAGGACAGAGCAATTCTCCACTGTCTGCAGCCACTCATGCCCAGGGTCAGCTCATTCCTAGAGGGGATGAAAAAGACTCTTGGCTGCTGCTGGGCAGCTCTCCTGACATCAGTGGTTTACCTGAGTAGGTGTTACCTGGGAATACAGCTCAGCTGAGAGTAAACAAACCACACACTGCATGACCAGTGTGCAGTGCCACTGCAAAAGCACTCAGGGTTGCCATGCAGGGGCAAAGCACCGTTACCTGTGCCTGGACAGCGAGGTGAAATGCTCCTTTCTTGAATGGCAGCAAATCCCCAGTGCAGTTCCTCGTGCCCTCTGGATATACCCACACCTTCACCTGCACATGGAGAGACAAGGCTCTGCTCCAGCAATCCACTTGCAGTGGTGGGAGATACCAGCCAGCTCTGCCAAGCTGAGCCAGTACCAGGAGTGCCACAAGTCCCCATACCACCCCCCCAGCTCCACAGTGACACTCACATTCTCAGCCACCATAGTCTTGGCCACCTCTGACATCACCATCTTGGCACTGCTGGTGCTCTTCCTGTTGATGAAGATGACGCCGCCGAGGTAGATGATGAGCCCCACGCTGCCCATGTACATCAGCTCTCTCTTGCCCACCTGGACACAGTTGTCGGGCAGGACCTCCATCAGCCCTAATGGGATGGCAGAGGGCAAGACCCAGCAGTCACCCCCCCTGCCTGCACTCAGCTAGGACAAGGACAGGGGTACCAGGGACAGGCTGGTGCCTGGCTTCTGAGAGCAGGAGGCTCGGCACACAGCAGAGTTAGTGGGGCAGGGTGGCAGCAGGTGACAGCAGGAACCCCCAAGAGGCAGCTCATTCCCCAGCCCCAGGGTGTCCAGCTGGGCCACTGGCACACACGCTGGGCCAGCACCTCAAGGACAGCAGGACTTGGGGTGCTGCACAGGTGTGGCATTGCTCAGAGTGACATTGGCACTGGCATTGCTCAGGAGACCCTTCCCACAACCAGCACTGATGGGGAAGCTGCACCAGGGGCTGCTTGTTCAGGAGGTAAAAGCAGGACTTCTCCCAGTGGGGAGCAGGAGGAATGTCCTCTTCCCTCCCACCAGCTCCTCACCCATCATGTCGAGGACGCTCTGATGGTTGGACACAATGATAGCAGGGCCCTCCACGTTGAAGTTCTTCAGTCCTTTCACCTCAAACCTCAGGCCAAAGAAATACTTGAAGGTCCTGACAACAGCTCTGATGATTCTGCAGAAGAGAAAAGCAGTCAGCAGCAGGGCAGGGAGGGCAGGGGCTGCTATAGCCAGTGGGGCAGGGAGGAGACAAGAAGAGTTCTAGGACAGAGACCCTCCAGTCCTATTTGTGCTGTTGTCCACCCAGCTGTATGCCCTGCACTGTCCCATGTGCTCCAGAGGTGCTGTTCATTTGCCCTGTTCAGTGCCATGGTTCTGGGCTGCCCTGGTGCCACCAGGTTCTTCTTCCTGCAAGCAGCAGGGCCCCACAAAGGTGTTTAAACAATTCTCCCAGGAGCTGCCACTCCCCAGCACACCCAGGACCCAAAGAAGGCTCTGCCAGGTCTGTTCCTTGCAGTGCTGGAAGATGCTGCTCAGTGACACAAACAAACTTGGGGTGCCCAAGGAAGGAGGGGAATGGAAGTGAGAAACACTTCCCTATACAAGGCAAGGATGCAGGCAGCAAACAGGATGCTTCCCACATGGCTTGGCAGAAGCTGGGTGCCCTCAAGCAAACCCATGCTCAAGCTTTTGCCCTTCCCCAGCAGATCTACAGGTCTGACAGAGCTCCCAGCTTTTCCCAGCTGGGAGACTCCAGCAGCTCCACTCAGCCATGCCAAGACTGGAGCACATTTCCATGCCCTTTTCAGCCCACGGGAGCAGGGCCCATCTATGCCACCTCCTGACCTGGGGACTTGGGGACTCTCCAGCTAGGCCAAAGGACACAGGCAGAAGCTGGCAGAACACAGAGGCTATTTTGGGCAAGAGAACAGCCATTTACCAGGACAGGTGGCAGAGGAGCCTGCACGTGAACAGCACTCTCAGGAACAGCCACCAGCTTGGCTCTGCGCTCCCCTAGAGCAGATTCCAGAGCTGACCTGCCCTCCAGCAAGCACCTGGATGTCCTGCCTCAGGGCCACCTTCTCCCTGGCAGACAGGGGATGGAGCTTCCCTTCCTGCAGCAGATTGAGGGACAGCGTCAGCTTTGTCCCCACCACAGGGTCCAGCTTGGGAACTGTGCAGCACCATCCCCCTGAGAAGCATCCTTATCACCCAGGTGGGATGCGAGCACCTGGACAGCATCTCATCCTGGCTTGGCAGCAGCTCCTAGCATCTGCTCTCCAAAGTCTCCATAAACTCTTGAGCCACAGGACTTCCCCCAGCTTGCTCCTACCCATGTCAGGGTTCACATCTCCATGGGCTGTCCCCCTCATGAAGACAACCCAAGCTGGCTGTGACACTGGAGTTCAGGCCAGGCCAGTGCCCCAAGGTGACACTGCTATCAGTCCTCATTTCAACTTGCTGCAAAGAGCCACACCCAGGGAAAGGACACGGGGAGGTGTGTGGAATGCTGAGCTCCTGAGCTCCAGAGCCCGCTCCACCGTTACAGGGGTGCAGCCCAGGTGAAGAGACAGGCTTACAGGTGAGAAGAGGCAGGGTGACACCAAACAGTGAGGTCTTGGGGATGCCAGGCCACCAGGGTGACCTAAATCACACTTCTCCTCCCTTCTGACTGCCAACCAAAAAAGAGGTCACCGCTCTTGAAGTCACAGTGCCCAGTGGCTGCTGGGAGAGGCTCGTTACACATTACTCAAGAGCAACCATCCAGTTTCCTCCTGCCAGCCCGGAGACAGACTTTCCTTGCACAAGATGTGGTGTGAGCCACTGAAAGAGGCAAAGGGGCAGAGCTCAGAGCAGGCAAAGAAGAATGGGGTGACCAGCAGCCCTGCTGGGCTGGCCACGTCACCCACAGGGTTAAAGGATGGATCCGAGTCCCCTCCAACCCCACAAGCAGCTTCTCTGCTGGAATCAACGACCCCGATGCAGTGCAGCCACAGCTGCAGGGAGCTGTAAAACCAGTGCACTTATTGCCAGACACAAGGAGGACAAAAATGACAGGGAATGGCACTTTTCAGTGCATCCCTAACAGTCTGAGTAGGAAAGCCAGCAGCCCCCAGATTCACGTGCTCTGCTCCACAGCTAGTCACAGAGGTTTGTTTAGGATACTCTGATTTTCAAGGACTACTGAAATCTGCTTACCAGATTGGAAGCTCTTGCAAGATGTTTTACCACAGATAAACAGTTCTATCTCTATCAGACACCCTGGGTAACCTCTTCCAAGTCACACCAGCTTGATACTGGAGCCAGCAGCACAGCAAGAACGGGGTGTTCTGCGCCAGGCAACAACACCATTATCACTGTCTGTCCACCAGCACATGCTCTGCTCCAGCCCCCTTTCCCAAGCTGGAATAAGCAGCCTGGGATGTTGGAGAAATAAGGAATTCACTGGATCACCTCAGCCACAGACCTCCCAGGGGCTGGAATACATCACCAGGATCTTCAGCCAGTACCACTACATGGAAACAACAGGCTTGAGTTACAGGAACAGGGCGGTTCTGGCCAAAATTCAGTCCTGGGTTTCAACACCAGCAATGCAAGCTCTTGTTTCCAAATAATTCCTTGAAGTTTACAGAAAATTATTTTTTGGGGGGGGAAAGCTGCTCCTGAGTGAGCCAAGGCAGCCAAAGCTGGAGAGAGAGCCAGGCTGGAGATGGCAGAGCAGATTCCCTGGGGCCATGGCACCAGCTGGGACGGGCAGGCACAGCCCTCAAGGAAGCACATGAGTGCCCTGTGCCCGCTCCCTCCACCCCGAGTCCGACGTATGAAAGCCACACTGCAAAGCAAAGTCCAGCTCCACCTGCTCAGATGCTGCCAACCTTTGATCCTAAAGGATGTTAAGGCTCTCCTTTCCCCGGCATCCATATAACATGGTCATAAAGCTGCCTAGGGAAGAGCAAAACCAGGAAATGAGCTGGCAGAAGTGCCAGCTCTGCCCTTAGAATGTACCTTGGCATGGAGAGGAGGTGCTGGATGATAGCAGCCCCTCGACTCCTGTTACAGGTGTCCTGCCAGGGGACAAAGGGTGGGACAGCAGCTGCAGGAGAGCTGTACCCCAGCAGCACAAGGCACACATCCTGCTCCTGGGGCAGGAAACACCCCCCACACAACCACCCAGTTGTTAGCATCAAAAGGGACCTTCCAGAGGTCAGCTACATGTGCCACAGCAGGGTCACCCGGTGACACAGGTGTGTTTGGAATGTCTCCAGATAGGTAGATCCCTCACACTCCCCAGGCAGCCCACTCCAGTGCTCCACCACTATCAGCAAACACTGCTCTCCTGCAGCTTTCCCAAAAAAGGTGTCTTTCCTAAAAAAAAAAAAAAAGCCATCACCACCACCTTCCAGGCGCTTCATCCCCAAACGCGGCTTGCCGAGGGCTCTGCCACGGAGGCCAGGACAGCACCCCCTGAGCCTGAGCCCTTCGGGACTGCTCTGCCACCGATAGGACAGATGTGCGATGCCACAGATGTGCCCTGCCAGCACCCAGGGGCTCCGGGCAGCGGCGGGGAGGTGACAGCGCTGTCCCCAGCGCCCGTTCCCCCCAGTGCCCCCTCACCTCATGTTCTTGACCGTGCGGCCGCCGTTCACCAGCAGGCAGGCGACAGCCGCCAGCGCCGAGGACACCAGGCACAGCAGGCAGTAGAAGCCGATGCGCAGCGCGAAGTTGACGGTGGGGCTGAGCTCCATGAGGACGTGGAGGAGCAGCAGCACCGCCGTGCCCCACAGCAGCCACCCCAGCTCCATGACAGCGCCACCCGGACCGGCCGCCGCCGCTGCCGCCGCTGCCGCCGCTGCCGCCTCCTCCCCGGGCAGCCCGCGCTGAGCCCGCCTTATGTGGGCGGCCCGGCCGCTCCCTCACAGCGGGGCGGGCCCGGAGCGGAGGGAATGTTCCCTGTGGAGCGGGCATTCCTCGGACTGCTGGGCGGGACTCGGTGGCCATGGCCAGGGGAAGGGAGGCGGGGAGCGGTGTGGGGCTTTGGTTCCCTCATGGAGGACTGTGGAAGTTTGGGACCCTCAGGGAACCATGTGGAGTTTTGGGATTCCTGCGAAGCTGTAGTGGCGTTTTGTCCCCTCATGAAACCCTGTGGATGTTTGGGGCCCTCACAGAGCCCTGTGAACATTTTGTCCCCTCACAGAGCCCTGTGGATGTTTGGGACCCTGACGGAGCTCTGTGGACATTCCCTCACGGTCCTCTGTGGAAGTTTGCGACCCTCAGAGAGCCGTGTGGAGTTTTGGGACCCCCATGAAGTCGTAGGGGCGTTTTGTCCCTTAATGAAGCCCTGTGGGGAGTTTGGTCCCCTTATGGAGCCCTGTGGATATTTTCTCCCCCTCATGGAACCCATTAAGGGGGTTTGGTCCCCTCATGGTGCCCTGTGGATGTTTGGGACCCTGACGGAGCCCTGTGGATATTTGGGACCCTCACAGAGCCCTGTGAATGTTTGGGACCCTCACAGAGCCCTGTGGACATTTTGTCCCCTCACAGAGCTCTGTGGGTATTTATTTTGTCCCTTCATGGAACCCTGTAGGGGGTTTGGTGCACTCATGGAACCCTTGTGGGCCTTTGGGACCCTCATGGTGCTATGTAGGGGGGTTTCACTGCCTGTGTGGTACCATGGAAAGGCTTTGGGGTCCTCCATGCTCTGAGGGAGTTTGTGTCCCTCAGGGCACTGTGTGAGGTTTGGGGACCCTCATGGACCCTTGCCCACCTTCTCCGCTGGTGCTTGATGCTGGTTTTCCAGTGGCATAAATGTGCTGAGCGGGATGGAGCTTTCCCTGCTGGCATTGGGGTTAGGATAGGATCGGGCCCTGAAGCTCTGTGGGTTCAAAGCTGATATGGCAGATGAAAGTGTTTGCTGGAACCAACACAAACCATTCATTGACCTCAGCTGGTTTTGCAACACTTTTTGTAGCAAAACCCAAGTCCCGCAAGTCTCTGAGGAGACTCCACTGGGGTTAGATGTGACCCTGTGGTTCTGAGCATCCCCTTGGCATCCACAGCTTTGCAGCTCCTGGAAAAATCAAGGAAAAGTGCTAGCCCTGTTAAAATAACCGTTGTTCCCTCAGCTGTCTTTGGATTCACCAACAGAGGTTGCGTACTGTTCCCAAACGAGCTGTCACCAGAAAAGGGAGGGCTCACTGCACTTTCCCTGCCCCGCAGCAGCTTTAGGGCTGGGAGCAGCACACAAGCTCCTTCTCTACGGAGAGCTCCCACCCGGCTCCCTATGGCTGCCAGGCAATGACATCTCAGAGCTGGTCTCATGATTCCAGTTAATGCCACAAAGAACCCTTATTGTATTAGCATCTCCACACAGCATTAGATTAATCCCCGCTGCCTGTGTTGTGTGGGCTGTTCAGAGAGCCTCGCTCCAGCACCGTGCCAGCCAACATATGCCTGGGAAGTCACCGAGACCTTTGCAGCTGAGCAGATGCTGGGCCTGGAGCGATTCTGTGTTATCCTTGTGACTTTTTGCTTTTGTTGACACGGGAAGAAAGTCCCTGGTGATCTGTCACCAGGGCATCTTGCGGCCCGATCTGCAGAGCTCATAAACTCTGGCTGACGTTGGGAATCTGAAATGTAAATTCCGGCAGGGCCGCGGTGCCGGCAGCAAGCGGAGTGAACAGATCTGGCATGGCAGGGTTGGTGCAATGTTCCACGTGTGGGCTCCTGGAGAAGCTTGGCTGTCATCCCCTTCTCCCCACGCTCTTCAGTGCGTTATCTGGAGTAATGCAAATGAAACGTTTGATATTAGTCTGTAGCTCAAGGAAGGGGAGTGCTTTCTGATGTCAGATTAGAAGCCAGACATGGGCCTGCCTGCGAGCAAGCAGAGCTGTCATGCTGAGTTATTTCATAAGGCAGGCGGTGGTGCTGCCAGATGACGACAGCCTGTGCGTTAAGATTTTCATAACAAACTGCCTGATGGAAGAGGCCTGAGAGCCTCTGACCGCTGTGCAATGCTAGGATCACCTCATCACCCTGAAACGTGGCCATTTTGGGGCAGAGGCAAAGGTGACCCCATCCCTGTCCTCCCAAGCTGCAGCAGCCGGAATGAAACAGTTCCAAATTCTCCAAAAAAATGGGTTTGCTAGATTGTGCTACTATTTGCATATTTAAGCTACTGATTAGGTTATTTAAACATGGCAGAAGGATCCCTGGCAGGAGCAAGAACCCATCAAATGCCAAGCAGAAGGGTCCACGCAGCATCACTGCTAGTGGGATTTCTGTGCCTGGGTCCATGAAGAGCCATGAAGCCCAAAGCATTACCCTTGTTTTACAGTAATCTGGCTGTGTTCTTTTATCTTTTATTTGCCTAAATTTATTGCTTCCCTTGGCAACAACATGTGACCTCCCTGTGGATCACTAGCTTCTGACTGGAAAAGAAACAGAGCCAGGGAAAGCATCTCCCACATACGGAGAAGGGAAGAGAGGGAAAGCACTCAGAGGAGTAGGAAGGAAGAGGGATGTGTCCATCTCCTGGCTGAGCAGGTTGTAGAGCAGCAGGAGGCTCAAGGCTGGGTGGGTGGGTGCTCAGCAGGACCCTCTGGAGATGCCGGCTGTGCCAAAGGAAGGTTGGATTTGTGGAGAATCTCTCACCCTGCCTCTCTCTGCCCTTGGCTTCCCACAGCGCCTCTGGCAACTCTACCCATCGGCCTGCTTCCCTTTGCCTCCTGCCAAGGGCTGTGTGTTGAAAGCAGCAGTTGGGTTTGGTGACATTAAACTGGGGGGGAGGAGGAAGCAACCAGCCAAACATCCTCGTTCGTGGCCTTTTTGTGGCACGCATGTGTGAGGCTGGGAGCCCTCTCAGGAAGGGCGGAGAGCATGAAGCTGTGGGCTGTGCAAACTTCTCAGCACCAACCCCTCGTGCTGGGTGCTGCACAGCAGCCTCCGTTGTCAGGGGCTCAGGGGCAGTGAGGTGATCCAGGCATCTGCTGTAACTCCTTCCAGACTTCTGTCAGTCCATCCATCCATCCATCCATCCATCCACCTCCTCACCTGTCTGAATTAGCAGCTGGCTTTGGGAAATGTGTCAGAGCCTGATGTCACTGTGTGTCACCTCTATGTAGCTCGGGCTACACAGGACAGCCCAGCATCACAGCACTGATGTGTTTACCCTGTATAACACTCTCAAACGGGAAGGGCTGCTGGCTGGACCCCTGGACTTTGCATCCATAAGCAAGGCTGCCCCAAGGGCTGACATCGCTGGCTGGCATCAATTTTCCTGGAAGTGTTGCCCTGGCAAAGACAGTGAAGAGGTTTGCCCTGGTTGAGAACACCACAATCTGCTTGATGAGGATGGTGCTAAGAGTGGTTTGTGCAAAGGATGTGGGTGAATCTCATTTTCTTGTCACCTAAAAGGGCACATGGGATGTGAAATTTTCCTGCTGCTCCTTGTGTGGGCAGCAGGGAAGCTCATGGTGAGCCCACAGTGGCAGGGGCAGAGATTCAGCCTGACCCTCAGCCTCCACGCTGGCTCCTGCTGCTCCATGGCCACGCTCCCTGTGGCTGCTGGGCTCGGTCATCACACGTCAGCGCTCTGGTGACAACAGAGTAAACACTCGGGGAGGAACGGCTGGTGACTCAGCGTGGTTTCAGTGTGAGCTCTGCAGTTCCCCGCTCGAAACAGAGCCTTGCACAAGAACAAGAAGCATGAGATTGCTAAACTGCCAGAGCTTTGGCAGGCACAGCCACCACTGGCCACTGGAAGGGCAAAGAGCCCAAGGGACTTTGACTCTGGGAACATACAATTAAGAGAGAAATGTGTTTTAAAAGGCTATTAAATGATCTGAACCTTCCTTCCTGTAACCTTTACTCACCTACAAGTAACTGTATTGAAAAAGACATCATCTGCTAGGATGTTCATATCAGTCAGGTGTGGATTTAAATCCATGCAGGACACAAGGCAGGATGCTGATCCACAGAGGAATGCCACACCAGCACCCCACAGAGTGCCAGGGCTATCAGTGAGGCTGAAGTTTGGTGTTTGCAGAGTCAGTGAGCGTCAGGCAAGGATTGCAGCTGGGTTAACACGCCACCAAGACTCCCAGCACTGGCTTTTATTTTTTTGCTCCTGGTAGACTTTGCCAAAAACAGGAGGTCGCAAAAGCATGAGACTTCCAGATCTTACTGTTGCATTTACATTTATAACCCCAGGCTGGAAATCCCCTTGCACATCATGGCCTCTGCACCATGCTCGGAAATGAGAGTGTGCCCAGTACAGGACATCTTGTCTGGCTGCAGCTCTTGAGCTCTTTCAGGCACAGGGATGTAAAATTGGAATCACGTTTTTTTTTTCCAAGTTGCAATACGATTAGGCTGTCTCCCAAATGTCATGTGTAAATAAAGGAAATCAAATTGTTTCTGATGGATTTTGGGCTGGTGGAAGGGGCTGGGTGGTTGACCTGGAGACTGATGAACTGAGCATGGAAGGCAGAGCTGTGAGCCAAAGGCTTCTCTTGGCGGACAACCTGGGACTGGAGAAGGGTTTGTTGCATCTCCCTCATCAGAGCTTCTCAGCTAAGGGAGCCCATGATCATAAGGTGTCCCACCTGGTCTGGATTCAGCCATGGTGCTGACCTCTGGCTGTGTCTCCAGGGTAGGACTGCCATGTGTTTATGGGCTGTGCGTGCCCCACCTGTGCAACCCGAGCCAGCAATCTCATGCCCTCCTCTCCTGCAGCCCTTGATGCCTGTGCTATGGAAGTGTGGCTGTAATTACAGGAACTGGGCAGATCCTGTTTCCTTGGGCATCTGTAGTCCTGACCACTGCAAAGTGTGACACATTGGGGCTCTGGTGTGTCCAGAGGGAGGGTGTGTCCAGAAAGGGACACTGATCTCCACTGGAATCTCCATCCCTGCCTCCTGAAGGACATTTCCCTTACTCTGAAGCATCCCATGGCACGAGCTGGGTGCAGGCCCTGTTGGCTGAGCCATGTTTTCTCCCCGGGCTGAATGCGGCATTCCTGGGTTGCCAGACCTGCCAGCACTGTGCCACAGGGTGTGCCAGCTCTGTGACACACAGCAGGACCAAAGGGCCTTTGGGTTACGTCCAGGTATGCAATTAAACATTATTTCTGCATCACAGGGCTGTTTCTGCAGCTGACCTCAGCAATGGGTAGCTGAGGCACCTCCCCAGCCCCAGATCACCCCAAGGCTGCTGGTTACTCTGCTGGTGCCAGAACCACCACCTTTGAAGATGATCCCACTCTCCTGCTCCTGAGCAAGTCTCCTTCCCCCTTCTCTGCCCCTCCAAGGGTAAATGGGCTCCAGCACCTGCACAGACACTTGCTGGGCCTGAGCACAGGAGCTGCTGGAGAAGAGCAAGGTGTGCTGCCACCACGGAGCAGTGGAAATGTACTGACACCACTGGGCAGGGCGGGAGGGAGCGGAGCAGCCCGGGGTGCTTTCAGCACAAAGACCGTTTTTCTTATGAACAACTCCAGTCTTGCCACAGGAATGAATTTGGGCTGGGGCTGAGCTCACACAGGGCTGGATCCCAGAACAGGCTTCTGGGATTGGCTGCACCACAGCCAGGCAGCAGCTTTGTTTAGTAGAAACACAAAGTGAAACCAGCACCCAGGTCTTTGGGCATGTGAAATCAGTACCCATCTTTTCTTGGGGTGCCTGTGTGGGAACAGAGGGTCTGGGTAATTGCTGGGTGGGATGCTGGGGTACCTGGAATTGGATGACACAAACTCCCCAGGTGCTGCCCTCTCATTGCACAGTGCTGCTGGATCTGCCAGTGTGTTGCAACTGGCTCAGGATCTCCTCCAAGTGCCAGAGTCCAGCACAAGGTGAATTCTTTTCCTGGCAGACCTCCCTGGAAATAAACCACGTGCACCTCAGCAGGCTAAAATCCACATGGGGAATATGTCTGCATGAAACAAACAGTTGCTCTCTTTCTGTTTCTTCTGTTATTGATTAATGCCTCTTAATGACTCCGACCTCAAAAAATCTTGTAGGTGCCACCTCCACAGAAGATCAATGGAGCAGCATTAGCAGGAGATAGAGGCAAGCTGTCCTGGGTGAGCTCTTTGCGAGGCCAATCTGGGAGCAGCACAATCAATAGTTCAGCATGACCTCTCCCTCTTGCTTGCTTTTTTTCTCCTTGAGCTGGTTGGGCAATAAAGTCTGCTCTGAGCTTTCACCGGGACTAGATTATAACTACCCAAATTGATCTGATATGTAAAGGATAAAAGGGCCTCTTAAGCCAGCTGTCTGCACTGGCAAAACTCAAGTGGCTGAGCAGACAGGGTCAGACCCTCATTAATTCCTGGATGCTTGGGACCCTGCTCATGCCATGCGTGAAGGCTGGACCACAGTGCTGGAGGGAGTCAATTAGTCATGACAAATCCAATCTGACTTCTCCCCAGAGCTTTCCCAGTTAGCTGCCTGTGCTGCTGGTGCCTTTTCATGAGTGCATCGTCATTGAAGCCACCATGCCCTGTCCCTCCTGCTCTTTTGTGATAACTCCTTATTTCTCTTATTTCCCTTTCTCCAGGGAGAAATTGTACTAAGGAGGGAGAACCCTTTGTTGGTTCACATGTTGAGAGGTGCTGCAGTGAGCAGGTGTGCCCCATGTGAAGCATGAGGTCCCTGGGCAGAGGACGTGAGGGGGCTTCTCCTTTGCCCAGACAGCCACTGCCTTCTTGAAAACCTTCTGCATATCAACCCTCCAAACTGCAGCATGAAAACCTTCTGCACATCAACCCTCCAAACTGCAGCCTGTCTCCTCACTGAAGCTGATAAACAGGGAGTGCCTGGAAGGTCAATGTTGACTTAAAAACTGTGTCCAGAGCTGCTCATCCCACCTGTGCATCTCCATCTCCTCTGAGGCCAGCTGAGCCCCGTGCCTACTATAAGGAATGTCTCCTTGGCCAAGCCTGAATTTGGTGCCAAATGCCCAGGGTGAAAGTCATGCCCTGGCTCTCACGTGGAGGGGCTGGGGGCTGCCAGGGGCAGGAATCCCCTCGGCTGTGTCTCCCAGAGCAAGCCCTGATGACGAATAACTCCATAATCTAAGCCAGTGCAGGGATCTGCTTGCTCAGCCCCCTTCTCTGAGCTCCTTTTCAAACTCTTTTTCCTCCTTGGCTGGGAAGCACCCACGGTTGGCACATGATGGAAATCCCAATGAGAGAAGCTCCCCTTCCAGAGCCAGCACCGCAGGGCTCCCAGCCTCAGCCACCACCCTTTGCCTTTAACCCCAGCACTGCCTTTGAGCTTCCCTCTCTTCCACATCATAGTTCAGGGCCATCCCTGGGGAGTCCCCAGCCCAAGGGGCTGGTGGTGAATGAAGGGTGAGAGGTGAGACCCCCAAACAGTTCTCAGCAAGCCAGGAGCTCTGTAGGGGCTGCAATCCTGGCCCAAAGCACCCGACGAGTCCCAACACCCCCATTCAACCTCCTCTTAACTTCGTAGTGCTTAATTACAAGTAGCAGGGATTCAGAGAGGAAGCGGAGGGGGCGAGCACAGGACAGATTGGAGGGAAGATTGTGCTGGGGGTGGCAGGGCTGTCAAGCCAGAAACACAAGAGCTGATTAGCATTTCTAATTATAACCGATGTGCTCAGCCCCGCAGGGCCCGGCAGGCAGCAGAGGCAGCTGATGGGCTGTGCAGAGCCAGCTGTGGATGCCACGCAGGAAGCGCGGGCGATCAGCCTCAAATCCTTCAAAGATACACAGAAAAGAGCATTAAAGCCTGGATCCATCATCTCCGGAGCTGCAGCGCTGCCTGAGAATGCCGGGTGCCATCACAGCCCACCCGGGGCAGCAATCCCTCTGGTTTGTGGCTACAAAGCCGATCCTGATGGCAAAGGAGAGGGGTGTGAGCATGTGCCCCTATTTTGGTTCGGGGTTCTGCACCCTGCTGCCGAGCAGCAGCTCTGGGCACTGCAGGTGATGGCATTGTGCTGTCCCCAGCTGTCATCCAACTCTGACATCCCACCCAGAGCAAAGCGGGCAGCAGAGAGCACTCTGGAGGGGACGAGGGGATGTGTGGCTGGAGGTCCCTGCCAGAGCTCTGGCTGGAGATCATTTACTCATTATCATTTAATCAGGTAAATATTACGGGCCAGCAAATGACCGCTCCAGTGGCTGCCTTGCGAGCTCCCGTGTCCCGAGGGCACAGTGCTCTTGGGGACGTGCCCGCAGAGCCACCGCCTGGCAGGGAAGTGAGCAGAGGCCAGCGTGCGGCACTCTGTGGGCTTAGCTGGGATTAACAGGGCTTTGACCAGGAGAAACTGAAGCGACTTAATCAAGGCAGTGAGTGAAAGAATACCCAGAGAGGAGATGAGCACTGACTGATCCCAGCATCTCCTGGATGCTGACAGCGCCTGCGGGTGCATTTTCCCCACCTTTAAGCTACAGAGCTCTGGGTGCCTGCCTGATGCTGGAGCCCATCTTGGCACTGCCAGGGGAATTTTGGGGAGGGGAGAGATCCCTTGCACAGGAGCAGCAGCTCAGGCAGTGCATCCCCAGTGCCTGGGATGGACACCAGAGATGGACAGTGTGGGGAGAGATCTCACTTCTCTTGTGCATTTAATATAAGGTATCATCACACCTGCAGAATTTTTATTACTCTTTTGATTGGATTAATTAATCATTCAGTGATAACTGCTCGTTAGGCATTCTAGCAATCAATACTAATCACTTAATTACTTGGCATATTACAGCTTGGGATGGTCTGCTCATTCCTAATTAGATCCGATGGACAACCCAGCCCTGAATTTTGCAGAGCCCTGCAGCAGAGTTCTGTGGATTTCAAGCCACCCTCAGCTCTGGCCCAGATGTGTAATTTCCCATCTCCATCGAGGATTCTTCCCTCAGTCCTGGTCTCCAAAATGAGGGTTCAAGTCACAAGGAGCTGCAGGAGCAGGGTGAGCAGGGAGCATGGAATGCATCCAGGAATGCACCTTCCTGTCCCTGCTGTTTCCCAAGTTACCAACCCCACCATCAAAAATAAATCTCAGAGGCTCTTCTTTTTTTCCTGTCTTAATTAACACTTCTTAAAAATAAGAACCCACCAGAGAACTATTCTGGCTTCAGTGGGATGGTAAAACCTGCCTGGAGGGGGGCTGTGGGTGGCCGAGGTGATGTTTACTGTCCCTGTCACTGCAGCCGCGCCGTGGGCAATGTCAGACCACGCGGAGGTCAGGGCACAGCACTGCAGCAGCAGGGACCTCCTCGGGGTTAAAAGCAGGCAGCAAACACGCTGCAGGATTTGGGAGGTTCCATTCAGTTTGGTATGATGCTCCTTGTTCATCACCACTATTCAGATTAATCCAGCAAAGGTTTTTGCTCATTAGGCCCTGATTACTTGGTGCTTGGCACTCACACTGAGCAGGGATCTGGGCTCTCAGAGACCAGTTTGTTTTCAAAGGTCATTTTGAGCCCAATTCAAAAGGAAGGAACAACCTGAACTATGAAAAGGGGGCAAATGGATAATCTGAAGATTTGCTGATAGCAAGCAAGGAATTATCTTAACAATGACCTTGTGACTGATCTTTTCTTTTTGAAGTGGAGTCTCCCAGATAATTTCCCATCATATTATTTGCTCTCTGTCCACCTTGCTCTAACTTGCCTGTGCACACAGGATCCCCCTGGATGGGGCTGTCCCCGGCCTGTCAGACACAAGGCAGCCCCTGTCTTGCCCTGAGGTTTCCCTGCCCAGCCGCAGTGCAAACAGGGACGATCAGCCAGTGCTGCTGCTGTGATTCGGGATGGGGAAAGGACACAGCGAGGAGGAGCAGCAGCAGTGATGGCAGGGCTCAGGCCTGAGGGGATGCAGCCCCCGAGCTGTGCTCGCAGGTTACCTGCTATGGGTAACAAGGAGGGAGTCTGGCCGTCTGTCACCCAAAACGGCTTTTAGTAAACTTGGAGTTGCTGTGAGTGCTGGGGGCCAGGTAGGATCAGCATCTCCCTGCTCTGCCAGGATCATCAAACCAGGGCCGTGTGGTTGAGCGAGCCTGGGGATGGGATCTCCGACCGGGTGGAAGAGATCCTCAAGTGGGACGCGCGGATGGATGGAACCCCCGGGCTGTAACATGAGACCCATCCCCGGCTGGGATACCCAGATGCGGAGCGCTGGATTCGGTTCCACCCAGCGGGGCCGAGCCGGGCAGCATCCCCCCGGCTCCCCGGGCTGCGGCGGAGCTGCGAGCAACGCCCCCGCCTCCCGCACCGCCCCGCGCCGGGCGGAGCCGCCGAGCCCCGCGGGCCGGGCCGGGCTCTGCGGCGGAGCGAGCGGGAGGCGCGGCTGGGCCCCCCCTTCCCCGGGACCCCCCCGGCCCCGGCGGCGGTGCGGGGGCCGCGGCCGCCCCGGCCATGCCCCCCGGAGCCTGAGGCCCGCGGCCGCGGGGCGCCCGCAGCATGCGGAGGATCCGGCGGCTGGTGCATCTGGTGCTGTTCTGCCCCTTCTCCAAGGGCCTGCAGGTACCGGCAGAGGGAGGATGCGCCGGGATGGAGGATGCGGGCTCGGGGATGCGGCGGAAAGGGAGGATGCGCCGGGATGGGGGATGCGGGCTCGGGGATGCCCGTCTCTGCATCCTGGCACCGGCCGTGCACAAAGGGACGCTCCGCCTCGGTCACCCCCGACGCCGATGCAAGGAGCTGGGGGCCGGGCACCGGTACCGGGGATCTGGAGCGGTACCGGGGGTCTGGAGCGGTACCGGGGGTCTGGAGCGGTACCGGAGTCCGGAGCGGTACCAGGGGTCTGGAGCGGTACCGGAGTCCGGAGCGGTACCGGGGGTCTGGAGCGGTACCGGAGTCCGGAGCGGTACCGGAGTCCGGAGCGGTACCAGGGGTCTGGAGCGGTACCGGAGTCCGGAGCGGTACCAGGGGTCTGGAGCGGTACCGGGGGTCTGGAGCGGTACCGGGGGTCTGGAGCGGTACCGGGGGCCGCAGCGGTTGCATAACCCGCGCCGCTCTCCGCCGTGCCGGAGCCTGGGAGCACCGGGGCAGCACAGCCGGCAGCCCGCAACGCTGGGTGAAGCCGCCGATGCAGCAGGGCAGGGATGGCTCCTTCCTTCTCTTTCTTTCTTTATTTTCCCTCCTCTTCCCTGAGCTTCCGAGGGACAGGGCACCTCCCTCAGATCTCCAAGGATGCTGAAGCCAGGGATGTCAGGGATGCTGAAATGGGTGTTTTCTCTGCAGCCCCGAGATGAGAAACCCTGACTGGCAAAGATCCTGGACCAGAGGGGTTATCCCGGAGGGGATGAGGGGACACGGGAGGGGATACCCAGTGGGAAGAGGGTGCTGGCAGGAGGTGGGTGCAGAGCTGGGACTGCTGTGAAACAACCCCCGTGTTCCCAGGGGAGCTGCAGGGATGGAACGGGATTTTGTTGATGATGCATCCATTTTGCCTTTGAAGCCAGCCCCAGCCCAAAGTCACTTCCAGATCATCCAGAGTCACTCTAGAACTAAACACAGCAACTCTCACAGGGTAACACCCTTCAGTGCAGGGAAGGCAATGGAGAGAGAAACCTCTGTGCCTTGAGACTGAGGTGCTGAGGAACCCTCAAAATCCAAAATGTAAGCAAAGCAAAGCTCAGGGGAACGTCTCATTGAAATGCATCCCCCACTCCCACATCTTTCCATCATTTAGGGGATGATGAAGCCAGAGCTCCCCATCTCCCCAGAGCTCAGGCTGCAGTCCTGATCCCCCTTCTGCCACAGGAACATGATGGACTCTAAGTCAGAATAAGTAAAAAGTGACATTTTGTCTGTTCCTGGGTTTTCCAAGACATATGTCTAGTGGGAAATCCCTGGAAGAGCCCCTTTGCTGAGGGCACCCACCCTGGGCAGATGTGGGAGGCTGCTGTGCTGGGGGGCATCTCAAGGTCTCAGTGTGTCTGACTTCAGGGCCATGAGCTGCTTCTCAGCTCACAGGAGCAGCCACCCACACTACATTTTTGCCAAGTCCTGGCTGTGCTTGGCTTTTCTTTAATTTAATTTCACATTAATTAGCTGTGCCATTGCTTGACAGGCAAACCAGGCACCCTGGCCAGCTTCACACTTTGGGGTTTCCAATTAATAGGAGAAATGTCATGATCTCAAGGCAGACCTGCCTGCTCTCACCCTCACTGCCCATTCCTGTGGCTCCCAGAGCCCTGACAGCTCCTGTAGAGGAGCTGATGAGGAGCATTTTGGAGGTGGGGAGTGGTTTTAGGCTACAAGACTCAAGCAAGGATCCCTGGCAGGTTTTAAAGGTGTTGCACCCGGCCAGATCCAGCTCTATCCCAGCAGCAGGTCATGAGGAAGGTTTGGAGGTGGCCAAAGGCCAAGAATTACCTACAGAAATGGGACAGAAGGGTTTGTTTAATGCAAGGATTCATTTCCTGCCCTTTAGCACTGCTGGGGTCTGCTCCATTCCACCGGCCAGGTGAGCAGCCTCTCATGCAGGAGGCCAGATGGCAGCAGTGCTGCACGGTCAGGGGAGAAGAAACAAACCCAACAGAACAAAATCCTACTGAGAGGCTCTGAGTTGTTTTCACAGAGCATCACCCGTGAGCTTTGTTATTCAAACCCACGAGGTTTGTTATTCACCCACTCCCACACGTGAACTGCTGTTGGGAGCTTCCCCTGCTCATGGGGTTTTGTAAAGGGGGATTCTGATAAAAGGGGTTTCCCCAAACAGGAGCAGAGCTCTTGCAGCCCCACTGGGGTACCCCAGGCTAGCACAGTGGCCACAGCTCCCGGGAATACACAGCATCCAGCTCCTTGCAGCCCAGCCCTGTAATCCCCCCTGCTTTTAGGGAATTTTAAGTGACCTACTTGCAGCAGGAGTTGCATAAGAGACTGATGAATATATATAAAAAAGGCTGAAGGTTTCCCCAGTGCTCAGGCCAGTTTGTGCTGCAGAAGCCGTCCTTGGCCAGCTGCCTCTGCCCTGGGGAAAGCCCTGCCCTTCAAAAAGGGTTTCAAAAGCATTTCTTTTCCCTTGCAGGGCCGCCTCCCGGGGATCAAGGTGAAGTACCTGCTGGTGGTGTGGCTGGGCATCTTTGTGGGCAGCTGGGTGGCCTACATGCACTACTCATCCTACTCGGAGCTGTGCCGCGGCCACGTCTGCCGGATGATCATCGTGAGTGGCAGCACAGCCCCGTGGCTCCTCTTTGGGGTGCTTGGCTGAGAGGGGCTGTGGGAACCCCATTTCCAGCCTCCCAAGCCCCAAAGCTGTGAGGAGGAGCCCTCCTGGCAGCTGCTGCCCTGGTGCTGTCTCTGACATCTCACGGAGCTCGGAGCAGGAGGGGTGACCTTACCCTGCCAGGATGACGGTGAAACAATTTAATGAGATGCCAGAGGGAAGCAGCCAGGGCAGATGTGGGCAGGTCCATGTCTGTGCAGATGAAGCTGCAATGCCGGGGCAGGGACAGCATCGCACCAGTCCCCTCTGGGCTCTGCAGAGCAGGAGGAAAAAGGGGAGCACTCAGTCCATGGTACCTCTCTGTGACTGCTGCTGAGCCCTAAGGAAAGCACCAGAGCTCCATGTGACAGCCTGGCTCTGTGTGTTTTGCCCCTGTTCGGGGTTGGAGGGGGGTGCATGTTCTGTGTTCGTGTGCCCCTGGCATGGGAGCAGGCCTCAGCCCAGCCCAGGTGAGGAGGGGGAGCTGGGCTGTGTCAGAACAAGCCTCGTTGATCAATCCCGCAGCAGAGGAGGGAGGCAGGAATTGCCATAACAACAGCGACGATCGTTTAATTTGATTTTCTGCCTGACTCTGACCGCGGGGTCTTGGGAGCTAATTCCTGCTCTGAGCTGGGGCTTCCAGACACCGTGTCTGGCTGTGTCCCCTGTGAGCAGGTCCAAGGGTTAATTCCCATCCACAGCATTAAAAAAAAAAAAAAACAAAAGGGAAAAGATGCAGTGAATGTCTGCAGCTCCAGCTTCCAGCTGAGGCTGCTGTACCCTCACTGAGGAGCTGCAGAGCTGCAGCCTCCCCTGCCCAGGGATGTCTCCAGCTCCAGCCCGGCCACAAATCAGAGCCACTGTCCCTGTCCCTGTCCCTGTCCCTGCCACCCCCTGGCCTGGAGCCAGCCTGGTTCACAAGAGGGACTGCTGCTCTGCTGAGCGACCTGAGCCTGTGCATCCTCACCCAACACCACGCTGCCCTTTCCTCCAGCCCAGGAAGTTCTCCCAAACCCCTGGATTTGCAGCAGCATTGTCCAGGAACAAATCCCTAAGGTCCCTCCAGCAGCACAGGGATCCTTGCCAGCCCAGCCCCACCACACCCAAGGCACTGAGCCATCCCTAAGTGCTGGTAGAAATCTGTCCCTGCTGAGCTCCTGTCACTCCTTGCCCTCCCCAGTGTGACCAGTACAAGAAAGGGATCATTTCTGGCTCCACGTGCAAGGACCTGTGTGAGGAGCGCAGCCTCCTGTTCCAGCACTGCCTCTCCTCCTCCCCCAGCCAGCAGGTAGGTCTATGCCCCCCACCCATGCCAGGGGCTGGGCACCACCATCAAACCCTGCAGATGTCCCCCTCTGCCCATCCTAAACCAGAACCCAGCTCCCTCCACTTGCTGTCCCCCTCCCTGTGCTCCAGGTTTACAGAGGGCTCTGGAGGGACAGGGAGGTCATCATCAAATGTGGCATCGGGGAAGCCCTGAGGGCTGACAGCCACCCGGACTCTGTGCCCAGGAGGGACGTGGTGCTCTTTGACAAACCCACACGGGGGACCTCGATGGACGAGTTCAAGGAAATGCTCCTCAACTTCCTGAAGGTCAGTGCAGGGCCCCGTGTGATCCCACAGGCCTGGGATGGCTGCTGTGAGCCAGAAACACCAGCTGTGTTTTTCCTTCCCTTTGAAGAGAGCTCCTCCCGCCCATGCCCCTCACCCACTGCTGGGTGCCAGTGTCACAAGGAAAACCTCCAAAGCTCCATTCTCTCCCATGAATTCTTATCTGAGAGATTTCAGTAGCAGCATCCCCGGAGGTGGCTGTGCCACAGCTGTGGGGGGAATCTGTGCTGGGCAGAGCTGATTTGGTGACCTGGTATTTACCCCTCTTGGGGCTTCTGCAGCAGTGGTGGGGTGGCAGCTCTGGCAGGAGGGTCTAGAGCAGCCCTGAGGCTGGCAAAATTCTGTTGGAGCTGGATCTGCCCACACATGGTGTGGCACTGGATTTTCTGGAGTGTCACCATTTCCTCCTCTCCCCAGCTCGGTTCTTTGCTCCTTCAGCTGGGTTTTGTGACCTGACACACAAACACACAGAGCTGTGAGGGTCTGATGCCACTTCTTGTCCTGTTTGCAGTCCAAGCTGGGGGATCAGCCATCTCTTCCCGCCTTGGTGAGCCGGACCATCACCATGGCAGATGTGAACCATGATGGGAAGGTGTCCCTGGCAGAAGCCAAATCCATCTGGGCACTGCTTCAGCTCAACGAGTTCCTCCTCATGTTCTCCTTGCACGAGAAGGAGCACACGGCCAAGCTGCTGGGGCACTGCGGGGACCTTTATGTCACCGAGAAGATCCCCCACACCTCCCTCTACGGGGTGGATGTCCCCCCTTTCCTGCAGTCCCTGCTGCCTTCCATCGGCCACCAGCTCATCCACCAGTGGTTTGCTCCGGCCTGGCCCCGACGTGCCAAAATCGCCATCGGCCTCCTGGAGTTCGTGGAGGAAATCTTCCACGGGACCTACGGGAGCTTCTACATCTGCGAGAGCAGCCTCAGGAACGTGGGCTACAACGACAAGTACGACTTCAAAATGGTCAACCTGCGGAAGGTGGCGACGGAGATGACAATCAGAGGCTTCCTCAAGGGCCGGCACTGTGAGCAGAACGGGGACTGCACCTACGGCAGGGACTGCACGGCCACGTGCGACAAGCTCCTGAAGCAGTGCAAGAGTGACATGGTGCAGCCCAACCTGGCCAAGGTGTGTGGGCTGCTGCAGGACTATCTGCTCTATGGAGCTCCCCTGGAGCTGAAGGAAGAGCTGCAGAAGCAGCTCCGAACTTGCATGACCCTCAGTGGCCTGGCCAGCCAGATGGAAGTGCACCACTCCCTCGTGCTCAACAACCTCAAGACCTTGCTCTGGAAGAAGATTTCCAACACCAAATATTCCTAACGGGGGAAGCATGGCCCTGGAATTTCCAATCTGTGAGCTTGGAGTGAGGTCCAAGGGCTGAAGGCCTGTTTCTCCATCCTCTTGCCCCCAGGAAAAACACACCCTGCACAGGGAGTTCAGCAGAGCTGCAGCCCCTTCTCCTTCATGGAAAACCGAGCATCGTGACTTCCACCAGCCAGCAGGATCAGGGATGGGTCGGCAGGAGCAGAGCTGGGACACGGAGCTGGGCTGAGCAGGCTTGGGGGAGGAAGAACACACAGAAAGGGAAAAGGAAGCAGAGCCCAGCTGGATGCATCAAACTGTTCCTTGATGAGCAGGAAAGCAGAGCAAAGCGATGGGAATGAATCATTCATGCTGTACTTGTCACATCTCCTTTTGAGGAACGGCTCTGATGTAAATAAACAGCTTTTACGTGAATCACACCCGTCCATCAATAGCCAAACAGCAGCCTGTTAAGTACCAGTTTGTTTGTGATCTAAAAAGGAGGAAAAGGTAGATTTCCCCATTCAGAAGTCTCCTGAAGTGTCTGAGTCATCTGCCATCAGATCCAGCTGTCACACAGGAAGCAGATCAGCTGTCTGCTGCGCCGTGGAGAATCGTGGCAGTTCTTTGGTTCCGTTTTTAAGTGCCTGATCCTGACGGTGATGCCGTGGCTTGTGAGAGGCTCCCCGCAGCTGCTCCTGCCCCCAGTCTGGAATTGGCAGCACAAGCCATTCCCTCACGTGTCCGCTCTGGAAGCGGCCGAGGCCAAGGATGGCTTAAAGGCAAAGGGCTAAACACGAACCGTCGTGACCCCTTCATTGCTCCGGGTGTCACTGCCCGCCACACTCAGAGCAGGGATAAGCCAACCCCTCTGTCTAATTCTCCAAAAACTAAGCTGGGTTTGCCCTGCAGAAGTTGAAGGTTAATACCAGAATAATCCAGTGCTTCTCTCATTATTAAAATGAATTTCCAGGCAAAGCCTTTTAGCAGGTCTCCAGACATTTTTTTTTAATTTTTTTTTTTTTTTTTTGGCTGTGTCTGCACTCCCAGGGCTCCAACTATGGCTGTTTCCTTGAAACGCTTAATTATAGCAATCTTACAGCTCTGGGCAGGGAGGAAGAGCTGCATAAACTCCCCCAAGGTTGCTCTGTTCCCAGCACAGCCGTATTCCTGCTGCTGGAGCATGTGCTGGTTCTGCTGCCAACAATTCCTTAGGGAAATGAGCGTTCACAGCTGATGTGCAATCACAAAACAAAAATACACCTGACACTGCAACACCAGGGCTGCAGCTCTAGGAGCTCTTCGGGGAGAAAGATCAGGATTTTCCTTCTGTTGGTTTTTAGGATCCTCCTCACCTCTCAGCGGGGGCACTGTGGTGTCAGGAGTGCTCTGTATCCAGCAGAGCCACCAGAGTTCTCCTTGCAGAGGAGCTGCCTCTGGAATGTGATGTATCCATGGAAAAGTTGAGCACTCGTCAGGATTCTGTGTTTGAAGGGTTCCTCAGCCTGGATTGGGTTTGGACACTGCCAAGGTCCTGTGCAGCTGCAGGTTCAGCTGCATGCGAGGGAAAGCCAGGGCTGGAACTCACTGGAATTCAGAACTGAGGCTCCAGGCAGCCACCCCAGCTCCTCATCCCTTGTCCTGCATCCCCATGGCAACAGCTCCCCTGACAAATCCATCTCCTCCTGCCAAAATCCCCTCCTCAGGGTGTCAGAAAAGCCATTTTTCATCCTTCCCTCCTTGGTTTACTCCCACTAAATCCCTGCTGCTCCCTTCCCTCAAAGCACCTGGAAAAGTAGAGGAAAACAGTTCCCCAATATCAGAACCTCTCTAAATATTTATGAATAGGTGGCTCCTGTAGCTGGGAGACCTAGCCCTGACAGCTTAATTGAAGTGAAGACACTTGTGACAACAATCTTTCCTTTAATCCGTGTCCCCGGGACACTCCCAGGAATTGCTGCCAGGAATTCTGCTTGTCTCTAATAAAAAAAGCACAAAGTGAGTGCAGTTTACAAACCACACCGGGATACAGGAGAGAAATGAGTCAGGGCAAAGCTGTTTTACACTCCAATTCCTCCAGATTCCCCACAGGAGATGGAAAAAAACAACCAGGACACTTCAAGACTGACAATCTGATCTCACTGGATGCCCTTGGTGCCCAAGGGGATGGAGGTAAAAACCTTTAATTGCTTTAAAACAATCCTAAATTTTCATATCCACCAAGTCTTAAATACTAGAATGGTTAAAAAATAGCATTACTTGGGGTGCTACAAACACACAGCATAATCCTTTAAGTTTTGTAGGTGGTATCTTTATTTAGTTTTTGTTTTTTTTTTAATTTAAATTCTTCTTAACCATGTAGAGAAAACACAGATGATCAAGTTTTAGGAATCTCCAAACCCTCAGACGTGGATGCTGCCAACCAGTTCTCAGCTGCCACGTTTGTCACACATCCTGCAGCTCAAGGAATGATCTGCAAATAAAAAAAAAAAAAAAATAGCCCCAGAATGTCAGAAAAGTTGAAAAACAGGCAGGAAAAGGGAGAAATGAAGTCACTATTAATGAGCTAATTAACTCCTGCCATCCAGCCTCTAGTGCCCTCATTGTCTTGGGATTGTGTCACAATTTTTCACCTCCCAGAGGAAATAAAGATAAAATATAAAATGAAACCACATTTTAAGGCTCTGTTGTCAGGGTTCACAAGGAAACTTTTAGACAGGGATTTCCTTCAGTCCAGAGCACAAATTTAAGAGAAGCTCTTTGCCATGACATCAGAAAGATTTTGGAAAAATATCTGGATGGGGGAGTTTAGGAAAGGGGTAGTTTAAGAGCAGGATAGCTGGAGCCTGCTCTGGGTTATTCCATCACTCCCTAAAAATCCCAGGGTGAGTTTGCCAACCTTGGTGCAGAGCCAAGCTATTAATAGTGCAGGGAAAAAAAATCTGGGTTTATTCCAGCTTTTAAAGCCATGACACAAACCAGTCCTTGATGATGAAGGGCTGTACTATGTGCAGAAAGATTTTAAATTTCTTTCTAAACCACTTTCATGCAAAACATTCATGTTTTCCACAGCTGAGAGCCAGTTTTTCCTTCAGTGAAGCAATATTCATGGCCCAGGAGTGCTGCTTGGGGAAGGGCAGTTCCAGTAAATGCCATCAGGAAGATGTTCATGGTTCTGCTGGGCCTCACACAGGGAAGCTCTAAAGAGACACTCATTAGCACTCAGTGCCCATGCAGGACTCCTGGAGTGAGGAAAGCCTGATGAAAAACCCCAAACACGCATTGCAGGGTTAAAAGAAGTCAAGAAATTTAAATAAAAGAGCCACATCCTCAAGCATAACCACATCCCCACAACCTTATTAACATTCCTTCCCAAAGCCAGTGACTTTTGCCAATTAAAGGGCTCACTGTGCAGCACTGAGGCACCTTTGGCCCTGTAATGGCCATTTAATGAGGTTTCCCATCGTTACCCACTGCTAAGCCTCGGGGTCACAATCTCTGTGTGCCCACAGCTGCTCTCAGTTTCTGGTGTCCCTCAAGAAGGGACAGTGACACACTGCACGATTTGGATATAGGGACACCTGTGGACAGGGTTTGAAGGAACCTGGGAGAGTGGAAAGTGTCCCTGATTAGGAGGAGGACTTAAGGACAGTGTCAGCTGTCCATCCTTCAGCGTTCCCCATTAAAGGCAAGAGAACAGGAAAAGCAATCAGTGTCAGGTTGTTGAGCAATCCTGAGAGCTCACAGGGCTCAGAGCACCAGGGAAGACATCGCCTGTTCCTGTCTGCCACCGAATGACACAGACGTGGCACTGCAGCCACGCCTGCAACACGAGCTGGGGCAGGGACTGGGACTGGGCAGCTCCCAGCACTGCAGCTCACCTGCTCTGGGGCTCCTCCGGGTCTGCCAGGGCTCAGGGCTGCCCCTGGGGAAGTGGGAAACACATGGACAGGGTTTAGCCACACCCCGGAGCCTGGTTACACCGCTGCTGTTTCACTGAAAACAGAGATTTAAAACATATCAATTAACAGCACGGGTGTATTTTGATTTTCTGATAGGATTAAAGTTGGTGACTCCCGGATCAAAAAACCCTCTGCTGCTCAGAGCAGCACTTCCCATTTTGGTACAGCCAGATCTCACATTCCCAGCAGCCCACAGTTAGTTCTTCCCCAGTCTCCCATCAGGCTGATTAACGATGTCAGGCTATCAATCACTCTGAGTGCTCACGGGGTGCAGAACAAACGAGCGTAGAACATAGCCTGGGTCTCTCTTGCCACTCTTTGACACAAAGATGCCACAGCAGCCATCTCTGCAACGCCAGTGGCAGCCTGGGGGGCACAAATAACCCAGAAAGACTGGGAAAAAAAAAGGAATTATGGGTGGATGTCCATCCCTGGAAGCATTTAAGGCCAGGGTGGATGCTCCTCTGAGCAAACTGGGACAGTGGAAAGAGTCCCTTTCAATCCAAACCATTCTGGGATTCTGTGGTATTTATACAAACAAGATTTTTATCACCTATTAAAAGCAGTGCCACAAAGGTACTTGCTGCACGTGGAGATACCCAATGCAGCACCCCACTTACAGTCAGAAAGGTTGAAGCTTGCTTGGGCAGCGTTTTTCTGAAGGACCACCCTACATTTCTGAAGTCACCTCATGCTTTTGTCCACTGCCAGGCTAAGAAAGAAACAGGAAAAATACTGTCAATAATTACCCAACAACCTTTTTTTTTTTTTAATTTGTGAAACACACCACTCATCTGAAAACCAGAAAATTACAACAGCTAAAAGGATAGCTACTGCATGTTAGCTACTGAAATATTTGAAAACATTTTCCTGAAGGCTCTAAATTTTCTTCCTTTCTTCAGGAGGGCATATTAAAATATATATAGTTGTGTATGCTTTATATTAAAGTACTATATATGAATATATCATTAAATATTAGTATAGTTAAATAATAATTAAATATTACATATTCAATTATATATTAGTTCCATATACTATATTATTTACATAACACAAAATTATATATCAACATAATTTTAAATATATTACATAACAATTACTAAAGTAGTCTATATTAATATATATAATTAATTAGAATATATATAGTTAATGTGCATATGTAATTTTTTTTCCTGCTTTTGCATTCCACAATATATATAGTTAGTGTGTGTTTAGATGTATATATTTTTTTCTCCTTGTGCACTCCAAAATATAGTTTATGTGTATATATATATATATTTTTTTTTTTTATCTCCTCGTGCATTCCACGATATGCCCGATTTCCAGCGCACGCGGCAGCTCCCGGAGCCCACAGAGCGCCGGGGCCGCTCGGGGCGGGCTCTGAGGGGGAAGCGCCATTCCCGTGCCCTCACCTCGCTCGTGTCCTGCCGCCGCCCAGCGCCGGGGCCCGGGGGAAGCGGCTCCGGCCCTGAGGGAACCTCGCCGTAACATGGCTGGGGAAGGCGCAGCTGCGGAGCCGCCTCAACCAGCACAGGCTTCCTGCCCCTGAGGGACGCGGGGTTTGCCGCCGGGAGAGGCCGAGGCCGGGCCCGGTCCCCGTGAGGCAATGCCGTGGCTCCGCTCCCGCCGCCCCGCGCCCGCAGAAAGGGCGGCAGAGCTCCCGCCTCCCGCTTATATAGTGCGGGAACGGGCGCGGGCGAGCGGCGCTCTTCCGCCCGCCAGCGCCCCCTGGCGGGCAGGAGGACCCAGAGCCGGGAGAGGGAGGGGTTGGGACTGCGGCCGGGGACATGGGATGGGATATGGGATACGGGATGGGATATGGGATATGGGATAGGGGATATGGGATAGGGGATAGGGGATAGGGGATATGGGATAGGGGATAGGGGATAGGGGATAGGGGATAGGGGATAGGGGATATGGGATAGGGGATGGGATATGGGATACGGGATGGGATATGGGATAGGGGATAGGGGATATGGGATAGGGGATATGGGATAGGGGATATGGGATAGGGGATAGGGGATAGGGGATAGGGGATGGGATATGGGATGGGACATGGGATATAGGATGGGATATGGGATGGGATATGGGATGGGATACGGGATGGGATATGGGATGGGACATGAGATGGGATACGGGATGGGATGGGATAATGGGATGGGACACGGGATGGGACATTGTACGGGACACTGTATGGAACACAGAACAGGACATGGGATGGGACACGGAGCCCTGCCCAGGACTACTTTAGGGCCTCCCACAGAGACACAAGGCTACTAAGGGATGGATATCCCTCTATCCCTTTTCTCAGCTGCTCCTGGAGTCCCCCACCTCCCATGGTAGCAAAGGTTGGACTCCCAATGTGTCCCGGGACAAAGTAGGGACCCTCCAACTTCCAGCGGGGACCCTCTCCCCCTGCTTCAGCCACCTTGAAATGTCCCCAGCTTGTGGACATCCTTTCCCTCCCATTGCCTTGACTGCCCTAGCCACACTCCCCATCCCATTCCACAAGGAAAAAACCCAGAAAGGATCATGGGGATAAATTCCTTTATTTGCTCAGAAGAGACACAAGATACAAGTGGTTTCGGGTGAGATCAGGAGCTCAGGACAGCAGCACCTCCCTGCAACAGTGACAAACTCAAGGGCAGGAGCAGGGGATGGCCTGGCTCCAATTTCCCTTGCACTGCTCTGGACAATTTTTTAGAGCTAGAAACCCTCCACAGCTGTGGGATCGCCGTGCACAGGACTTGCGGGGTCCCTTCCCCAGCCAGCCAGCTGTGCCAAAAGCTCTGGACACAGAGCCAGTCCCACGGAATAACTGGAGCAGAGGCAGCGAGCCCATCCCTAGGGCTCTAATTACCCTGGGCTTTGCTCCGCAGCTGCTCGATGGCCTCGCTGTGCCGCCTCTTGTCCTTGGCACGGATGATGGTCATCCTGAAGAGCTTACAGTAGAGCTCCAGGGCCGCGGGGCTGTCATCATTCCCGGGAATGGGGTAGGAGATCAAACACGGGTTGCAGTTCGTGTCCACCACCCCAACCGTGGGGACGTTCATCTTGGCCGCGTCCCGGATGGCCACGTGCGGCTCGAAGACGTTGTTGAGGGTGCTGAGGAAGATGAGGAGGTCGGGCAGGCGGACGCCGGGGCCGAACTGGACGTGGGCGTTGGTGAGGAGCCCTCCCTGCCAGTGGCGGGTGTGCGCGTACTCCCCGCACGCCCGCGCCGTGCTCTCGACCAGGTGGCAGAACTGGCGCTTGCGGCTGACGAACAGGATGATGCCCCCGCGGTAGGCGACGTGGGCCGTGAAGTTGAGGGCCAGCTGCAGGTGCTGCATGGTCTGATCCAGGTCGATGATGTCCTGATCCAGGCGGCAGCCGAAGATGTAGGGCTCCATGAACCTGCGGGGGCAGCGGGAGGGCGGCGCAGGGGGCACGGGGATGGGGTGTGTGGGCACTGAGAGTTTCTGGATGTGTGGGGCCCCGCAGGAACCATCCCATGCCCCAGCTGCTGGCTGGTGCTCTCTGCAGAGAGCAGAATACCAGGTGCTCTCTGCAGAGAGCCCTCGTACCCAGTGTCTGTCCCAGTCTCACACTCTCTCAGTGCCCACACTGGGGAGATCCCTGTAACCTGTCCTGTGTGAGCAGCTCCAGGTTCAAACCAATCCAGCAAATGTGGTCTGGGGAAGCATTCCTGATGTCAACCGGATCATGAAAAGCACCACTCACCTGTGCCGACATCCCTTTTTGTGGCCTAGGTGCACCCGAGCATCAAAGAGATCCTTCAGGGTGAAGAGCTCCTTCAGGTTGAAGAAGTCGGGGTGGCGGAGAGGCTCGGTCAGCAGCTTGTCATCCTTAGCTGAGAGAGGGGAAACAATCACCGTGCTTGGGGGGACGAGCCGGGGCTGCAGAGTGACACCACGAGCGGTGACCCCGCACGGGCATCGCTCAAGGGCCGGGATGCCAGGGATGCAGTGCCCGGTTCTGGGGGTGCACGGCAGCACTCACCGCGGGGCCGGCTGCCTGCCGGGGCCGTGACCGGGGCTGTGACCGGGGCCGGGGCCGGGGCCGGGGCCGGGACGGTGCTGTAGAGACGCGGGGCTGCTGCGGGAGAGAAACACGCGGGTCAAACGGGCGGCCCGGAGCGCTCCGAGCCGAACAGAACCGAGCCGGGTCCCGCCGATCACCTGCCCGCAGGAGCCGCAGCACCGCCATGCTCCGAGCCCGCCGCAGGGCACGGAGGAGGAGGAGGAGGAGGAGGAGGAGGAGGAGGAGGAGGAGGAGAAGAAGGAGAAGGGGAAGGTCAGAGGCGCTTTCCGCTTCCTGCGGGGCGGAGCGCAGCCCGCTCTCCGCTCTCCGCTCTCCGCTCTCCCCGGGGCGGTTGCTCGCACCGCTCTCCGCTCTCCGCGTTTCGCCGCCGGGTAACGCTCCATCCCCTCGGCTCGGCTCGGCTCGGCTCGGCTCGGCTCGGTCCGGTCCGGTCCGGTCCGGTCCGGTCCGGTTCCGCCATGTCCGGCCGCAGCCCGGGGATACCCCGGCGTTTCCAGGAGCTCACCTTGTGCCGTGGCTATGGGTGAGCGCTGGCCCCGGCGCGGCCCCGGCGCGCCGCTCCCCGCGTTACCTGTGCTCTCCCCCCGCAGGCAGCCCCCGGTTCACCCCCGGTTTCGGACCCTCAACCAGACCTACGGCAGCAGAGCCCCCACGGTGCACGAGCTGCCGGTACGTGACCCGGGGAGCTGTCCCGGATTATCCGTGCCCATCCCCGCTGCGGCCGGGTTTTGCAGGTGCTGGCCGTGTCGGTATTTAAAACATCCCACCCCCTTCCCCCAAACTCCCTTTGCTCGCCATCCGCAGAACTCCTTCCACTCCATGCCGCGCAAGTTTTCGGATCATCTGGCCAAGAGCGGCATGTACAGGAACGATAGCTTGAACACGTCCCTGGAGAAGAGCCACTGCACCGGCTCCGACACCTTCATCACCGCCTACGAGCACCTGGATTTCCACCCCAGCTACAACCCCAGCGGCCCCTCGCACTGCAGGGACCAGCCGCCGTAGCCAGGACAGCGCTGCAGCTCCTGTCTGACTGCCACAGCCAGCCCTGCTACTGAATGGACCCCTTAGATTACACAGGGAATGGTATTAGGTGTAATGTATTAAAAGATTTTTCTGTGGTTAAGTGTCAGTCTAGCTCGTGTGAAGCATTTTACCTGATTTATCAGCGGTGTGGAAATACTAAAAGTACATAAATTCTGTGTTTATCCCCTTCTCTGTCACTAGTGATCTTTTACACTCTTGCCTCATGTATCACTTTCATTAAAAATTAAGATCTAAATTGCTTCTCTACTGTTTAATGAGTAATCAGTCTGCAAGTTTTCCAGAGGTATTCGTTAACTCTTTGGATTTCTTGTAGAAAGTTCATGTTTCTTCTCTCTCAAAATGACAAAGTTTTAAGAAAATAAATAATGACAAGTAATCAAAAAGATTTTTTTCTCAAGTTTTATTGAAACAACTGTAGGTACAAGCAAAGAAACTGCATCAGTTGGACAGTGACTGCACTGAAAGAACACCTGAACACTTTTGGCTTAAAAATGAGTTTTTAAGAGAAACTACTTTGCCTGTTTAAGGATGAGAAACAGTCTCACCTTAGAAGTGTAACATAACATTAAAAATGAACATAATATTATTCAAACTGTTTGCTAAAAATATAAATAGTGAGTGTAACATTATGTCCAAACACCACTGCAATTGATCCTCTTCACATGTGAGAAATAACTCCCTGTTTGTGATAAGAGCTGGGTAGATCCCTCTTTGCTGCAAACACACCAATAAATTGGAACAGAGAAATGAACTGAGCAGAAATGGGCCTGAAAAGTTAACATTTCAAAGATTTAACACCTGAAAATAAATAAGCAACCCTCTTTCATTTGCTGTGATTCTCGTTTGAGACTCTAGACAATAGCTGGAGCTTCTTAGAACTTCCCTTTCTTCTCCTGAAATGAGAGAATAACAAAGTACTGAATGAAGAGAAATACTTGTGACAATGCTACATATATTTTTATCCACAGATTTTTCTGCAGGTGGCGTGATTTAGGGATAAGGCTGCCTCTTAAAAATATAAACAGTGGATTCTGTCACATACATTCCCACTCCATCTGAAAACACCCACCTCTTCTTTCTTGCCTCAATTTCATCCCTTTCAATTTTATTCTTGAAACCAGTTCCTTTGAAGAGTTTGGCATGTAGTGTACCTAAGTGTTCAGAGGTTAGACCAAATACATTTTTTTAAAAGAAACACCTGTACAAATTCAAAATACCATCCTAAAAATGACTCATTTTACCACACTGGATCTACCTTAAACAATCTCTTTCTACTGTCTTTTGAAAGGCAGATTTTTATGTTTGCAGATAAAATTATATGAGGCTGAACTATCACCAGCTCAAGGGGAGAGCAATTAAAAAGCTTCTGCATTAATAAGAGAAATGGGGGCAGGGATGATGTGTTTCTACCTTGTATAAAGAGTAGCTACATGTCAAAACACATGTTCTTAAAATAGCACCAAAGAACTGGGACTAAAAAATTAAGGGAGTTCTTCTTGTCCCTTGAGGATCCTTGAAGATTGCTCCCAAAGCACCCAAAAACAGTAAGTGGGGTAAAAAATGAAGCAATACACCCTTTTTCTTATTTATCTGACAGCTGTGGTACTGCAGCCAGGATCTGTAACTCACCAGAGCCGTAACAAAAAACAAGTGTTTTAATCACTTAATATCCAAATTAACAAGTTTTGTGCTCGGACTGGAAAGAAGAATTAGCATTGTGTATTTTTTGAAGATATGAACCAGCAGTCATTAAATAAAGGGCAGCTTTACAAGCTTTAGATGAGCTGAGTTTATGGCTCCATGTACCTGCTGCAATACAGGATTCACTGGTGTCTCAGGAGGGAAAAGGAGTTTTCTGGACACTCCCCGGAGCTGGCTCTGGGGGGACAGGGCTCTGCCCACTCTTTGCCCTCCCTGGGGCTGTCATGGGCACTACAAACAGGAAATAAAATCTGCTTTTGGAACTGCTTTTATGCAGCTTCAGCCTTGAGAGGTTTGTGCTGCAGTCCCTTGGTACCACGTGTGGGAATTTATTGCCACTCAGTATAATCTCTTTTGTTCCCCAGCGTGGTCAGTGATGTGTAGAGGTATTTCTTATTGCTCCAAACCACCAGACTTCTCTTTTCTCAACAAGTGATGAGAACTGGGCTGGGATGAGGACACTGCCACTGGAGCCCTGGCTCTTCCAATTCCAGAGGTGCTCCTTGACACACATTTCATTACACAAGGAAAGATTCCACTTCTTGACCACAAACACCAGCAAAGAAAACTCTTGGGGTTCTGCTACCACAAGCACCATTCCCACCTCCCAAAAGCCACTCCTTTGTGTTTTGTAAATTCTCCTCCTTCATTTTTTTTTGTTACAAAGAATTAATGGCATCCTCAGTCAGGAAGGGAAAAGAGGGAACACAAAAAATTATTACTCACTGAAGATGATGACACAAACCATAGGAGCACTCCAGTTTCACAGTCCATGGGCAGAACCCCATTTATTAAACATTAGAAACTCAGCAATGTACACCAGTTCCTATATACAAATCAAGTTCATCAATTAAAAAAAAAGTGCTGTTTGAAATCAGGTTTTATTTAAAGCAACAAGGTAACTGGAATTGCATTTTAACTGGGAGTGAATCAGGTCACGAGTGGTACTGAGGACACAGACACAGCAACAGGGGCACGAGACACCTTTGAAATCTTAATGTGGATTTACTGAAAACTTTTGAGGAGAAACATTCAGCTTCTTATACAAACAGTACAGAGTGCTTCCAACATCTCTAGGAAAATTAAGTGTACAGTTTAATCCTTTTAAAGCAAGGTACTTGGAAAACTTCTAGTTTAAAATACCAGCCTATTGACCTATTCCAAACAAAAGGCTCAAATCCTGCAACGGAATCAAGGCAGAGCAAAAGATAAACCTGTGGAGAGGGAGTGCAGGCACTGAGCTAAGGAAAAACAACTTTTCCAAGGTATCCTACCACAAAATGGAGATGAGCTAACACACTGACCTTTAAACAACCTGGCCAACCAACCCCAGGGCTACAAAAAGGGGGTTGGACAGTCAGAAATGCCAAGTGAGCACTAGAAACATGTTTCAAACGCAGCTGCAGGACAGCATGAACACACCAAGGATGTTTATTTCTCTACATGCCACAGTTACTACTCTATGCTACACCGTATTTTGCCCACATTCTGCATCACATCAGGGACACCATGGGATTCTGGATCCAGTCTTGGCTGCTTTTGCTCCATTTTGCAAGTTTAAGGCCAGCCTGGAGGAAGACTCCGGAAGTGACTGAGAAACAAAGTGATGCTAAGTGGTGGCTTGGCTGAGAGAAGTTCTGCAGAAGAGCAGACAAAGAGAATATCAGATCAATTCACAGGGACAAGATGTGAGAACTCCTCCAAGGACTTGACTACACAAAAACGAAAATGAAAGAGCCAACAGCTCAAATTTACACCTTTTGAATTTGCTGGAAACCAGCGTGGGGGCACTTTCTGTGTGTGTGTGATGTCAATGTGCTACTTCAATCCCGTTGAAATTCAGTACAAATAAAAAGATAGTAGTGAAAAATTGCTTTATTCTGTCCGCTGGAAACGGAGGCAGAGAAAAAGCCTGAAGAAAGAACAGTGCTGAAAATATCCGTGGCTGAAGAAAATCCGTTTGTGTTGTGACTTCCTACAGCAAACCCAGCTTTGCTTTATTGCACCAAAATTGTCAGTGAAAAGTTCACAGAAATGTAACATTTTAAAAACCACTTCTGAAAAAGGATAGTTAAGGGCACTCAGTTCCAGGAAGTTCATTCAGGGAACCAAAAGCCATCTCTAGGTAACTGCAGGGCATCAAAATGAGGGAGTTGAGAACAACGAGGAATTGTTTGAGCCCTGCAGGCCTGACAGTACAGAAATCCAGGGAAATCCAGGAAAATCTGAACACACTCCTTCACTTGTCTGGGGCTGCAGTTGTACTTGGAATCATCTGCTAGCAGGAGGTTCTGGATATCCAAAAGGACTTTGAGCAGTGCTGAGATCACTTTGCACAGGAGGTGCAGACAGAGCCATCCATTTGATTTACCTGAATGTGAATTTGCATTTTTATCTTGCAGGCTGGATCTCCACACC
Source organism: Cinclus cinclus (assembly GCF_963662255.1). Lineage (NCBI taxonomy): Eukaryota > Metazoa > Chordata > Aves > Passeriformes > Cinclidae > Cinclus > Cinclus cinclus. Next base: position 2,974,543 of record NC_085064.1, read on the forward strand.
CACAGCTGCACTCGAGTTCTGCTCAGGGACCTCACCCCACAGTCCTCAGGGTGGGAAAACTGAGCTCCCAGCAAAACCCACCCCACAGGATTGTCCTGAGGCAGCTCGGATGTGGCCAGTGTCAGATCATCTATCTGCATTGGTATCCAAGGCTGTGCTTTCCTAGGATCTCTTAAGAGGCTCCCAAATAAATTCTGTGCGCAAACAGGTTTCCCTTTGAGAGACAATTAGAGGCCTCATAATTTAAAGTGTGATTAGCCAATATCTTATCTACAGTAACTACAGCATCCTGTAGGAATGCCAGCCCTAAAAATCATTATAAAAAATATTTCCTTAGAGCGCTTTAAATAATTTACAAAATTCTACAAAAGCTACGAATGTCTATCCGTGATGTCCCTGTTAAATAGAATTATTTTCACATTAGTGTGTGTATGATATATAAGTATCAGCATCTCCCACTGCCTCTTCTTTCCTGTCTCAAGCTTTATCAAGGTAATTGCAATCACAGTTATTTTATAAAAAGACTGCTAGTATTAAAAAAAAAAAAAAATACTTACATATTTGAAACTTTTTTTTCCAAGAGGGAACCTGGGCAGTCCCTTGCAGGTAGGTCAGTAAATTTTGCACAGGTTTTGGTTAAAAATTCCTGCCCTTGGTGTAACTCACCAGCAGCTTCCCTGTTCTGCAGGACAGGTGTTTTTCCTTCTACTTTGGAGCTGCACACCTGAATTTCTTCCTGTCTATCAACCTTTTCTTCCTTAATGCACACCTGCACACTGCTATCTGCACAAGCTCCTCCTCTATTATGCACTGCTGCTGCTGCCACATTGAATTGCTGCCTTGGGCAAGCTAAACATGGATCTGGCCTCTTGTCCAGCTGGTTATTCCCTCCCTTACTGCCCACCTGAGCACTCTGCTGAGCTGGCTCTCTGCTGACTTTATCTGCTTTTCCCACACTGCACTCAGGGCGTAGGGGATCTGCAGAGGAGTCAGCCCAGCTGCCTTGGTGGGTATCTCCTTCTTTGATCCACATCTGGGTGTTGTCAGCTCTGGAGGTTCCTCTGCAAACCTTATCAGCTTCTCCTGCTGCCACACTCTGCTCCTGTGAGGGGAGGTTGGAGTGGGACTGATCCCCTGGAGCATCAGCCTTCCTGCAACCCTCAGCTGCCTCTTTGAGACACTCAGCTCCTGCACAGCTTTCTGCTGCATGGGGATTCACCCCTCCCACAGTGAGTTTCTGAGAAGAACTGGGTGCTTTTATCGCTGGTGTAATTTCCCCATTAAATTCACCTTTTGGAGAGGGGTTAAGTACATCTGTGTCCTGGGAAGCTGCCTCCATTCCCAAGGCACTGCTCTGGGTGAGGAAACACTCTGCTTTTTGCTTTTTGTTCATAAGCATCAATTTCTTCCTGTCCCGGGCGTATTTCAGACCCGCAATAAATTTACTTGAGATTTTGAGTTGGAAGGTATTCTTCCTTTTAGATCTGGGCTTTGCATTCATGACTCTTCTTACTTTGCACCCTTCATTTCTGCTGGGTTTTGGGGGCTCAGTGTTACGGACATTCCTTTTACCTGCTGCATTCCCAGGTAACTCCCCAGCACCACCACCTTTGACCCCCCCCAGTCCTTGCTTAGCTTTTGACTGACCAGTAGTAGAAACATTCTCTGCAGAGGCAGCACATTTTCCACTGCCAGCTAACATTGCACTTTTCCCTTCTGTTCTCTGAGAGTTCTTCACCTCCTCAGTTTGCTGAGCTACTTCAGTCTTTTTACTCTGACCCAGCACGAGGTCAATCTCGTTTTCCACCAGCTGCTGCTTTGCTCTTCCTTTATTACCAGTTTGTTTGGTCGCTCTGAATAGGTCCAGACTTGCATCACCTTTTTGCATCACTGAATTGCTTGCAGAGTCTTTAGCCTTTTCTGCCAAAAACCTCCTGATTTCCTGCTCGATGCTGTCATCGCTGTCCACTGAGCTGCTGTCACTGGCATCTGACACAGCTGGGAAAGCACATTTTCTATTCTTAGCCCCCCGCTGGTTTGAAACTGGTTTAGGTTTATTGCCTTTTTTAAGCTGTAAGTTAAACTCCAGGTTTTTCATGGTTTCTGGCTTGTCATTTGGAAGTTTGATGTTGTCTGGAGGGCTCCTGACTGCATTCTCCTTCACAGCCTTCCTAGGTTTTGAGAGGCAGCTTTTCAGCAGCGAGGGATTTTTACATTTCCACTCGTTTTGTTGGAGGCTACTGAACTCATCCAGCAGCTGAGTTTCTGTCTCACTGAATCTGACTTTCTTCTTGCACTGAGCCTTCTGATCCTTGGATTTCTTCTTTAACTTCCTTTTAGACCGTAACAGGTCCTTGATAGCACTGTCCAGGTCCTCATCACTGTCCAGAGAGCTGCTCTCATCACCTGACCCTTCCCTCTCTGGGGTTTGGATGGGGTTTTTTGTAGGTTTTCTTGTGCTACTCTGAACCTGCAGAAAAGGGTTCACAGAGTGCAAAGCCACACATCTGCTGCCATCAGAGCCAGACAATTTGGGAGCCATCAGCTGCTGCTGCCTCGGGTCTTTATTACTCTGAGCATCCCGGAGTTCTGTGGGGTTGCTCAGGGCACGCTCATCTTGAAGCACAGGGAATCTGGAATTGTTACCTGGCTGGAAAAGTCCCATCTCCAGCTGTTCAGGTAGTTTTGACCCTCCTTGTTTTGCTGTTCTGCCTTCCCTTTTAAGTCTCCTTTTCCGACTCAGGGATAATTTCAGTGTTTTGGGCAGAGCAGGCTCAAGGGTCCCGGTGAGGCTGTTTGGATCAGAAGGCAAAGGCATCTGGATGGAGCGTGACAGGCTGGGAGGTTTTGTTCCAAGGTTTTCTGACTGTGCTTTCAGAGCCAAAAAAGCCCTGATTTCTTGCTCTATGCTGTCATCACTGTCCACATGGCTGCTGTCACTTTCACAACGGGAGGACGAGAGAAGCTGGGGAGAAAAGAAGGAGTCTGCAGTGAGGGATTTGTTGTCACTTCCCATTTGGGATGGCATGATTGTTTTGGAAATATCCAGGATAGCTTCTGCACACATGAGCTCTGCAGATGTGTCTGCTCTGCAAGAGGCCTGCAATGTGAGCTCACAAGCAGCAATCTTGTTTTCTGGAAGTGCAAAATGTCTGGCTTTTTGCAGTGGTTTAAACAGCTTATTAAAGTCATTGCTGGTGCTTTCTAATCCCGTTGACTTGGAATTAATTTCTTTTCTCTTGTTGCTTATAGGGCTTTTATGGATTTCTGGTGAGGCACTTTTTGTGGCGCTAATTGTCAGGCTGGCAGAAATGTCTGCCATACCCTTTGGATCAAATTGTTCCTTCTGCAAAGGGACACAGTTTGCTCCACGACCTGCCTCTTTCCTGATTTTCTCCAGCTGGTAAAGCTGAATGGCTTCTTCGATGCCATCATCGCTGCTCGAGTCAGACGTGTGCATGCTCTCCTTGATCAGTGCTTCCCTTGGCTCCCAGTAATGAGCTCCACTTCCCTCTTTCTGCTCCACGAGCCAAGGCTGGCTGGCAGTGGCCATTTCTAGATATGCTTGGTTCACCTGGCTGAAATCACTGGGCTCTGCTTGGATATTTGATTGCAAACACTTGGACTGGGTGCTGGATTTCTGCAGCTTGGGATGGTGTCTCAGGAGCAGTGCATTACAACCCTGCTTTATAGCACTACAGTTTGTTCTGTTTGTTGCTTCTTTGCTGCATTTCAGGACAGACCTCACCCGGGAATCTTTTTTATCCTCCTCGGTAACACATTTACTGATTTCTTGCTGCTTCTTCTCATTCAAGAACTGCACTATTTCAGCTTGTATGCTCTGTTCAAAGGAGTCATCGCTGCTGATGCTCTGAGGGGAAGCAGGCTGAAGCCTTTTCCCAATTCCCAGGTGGTCAGACAGGTACTCTTCAGAGAGCATCTCGGCTTTAAACTTCACAGGGAGGAGGTTACTTGCCACTTTGTTCTGGGAGAATTCTCTCTTAAACCTTTTGTCTCTGCTCACATTCTCAGAACGCTCTGCATTCCTTGGCAACGACTGGGCACTTTCGCTTTTGGTTTTCAAGTACTCTTGGATGGCTTCCTCTATACCTCGGTCCACAGAATCGTCGCTGTCAGAATCCAGCAGGAGAGTCCCAAATTCTACATTCTCTTCCACTTGGCTGTCACCAGAATCCTCAGGGCACCCACACTGGGTGTACTGAGGATGCTTCCGCAGCAATGCGGTGCTGGATGTGACTCTGGCACTGGTGCCTTTTTCTCCCTTCTGTTTCTTCTGCATAACACAGGCACACTCATTGTTCATACCCAGGGCAGGCTCTTGGCTTTGCAGGTTGTTGATGATCATCTGAACTTTGGCACTCACAGAGGTTCTGGTGACGCTGCTGTCAGATTCAGGGAAGCAAACGGGGTATCTATAATTCCTTGCTGGTCCAAAGGACTCCCATTTTGTCTGAAGAGCTACTAGAGGAGGAGCATCCATAAGGAACATTCTAGCAGACCAGAGCAAAGTCCACGATGGAACAGATTTTCAGACCGGTCTCTCCTCCATCCTAAAACAAAGGAAAAAAGGAAAATATTTATTAAGCGTGTGCCTTCTAAAAATTCAATAACCCCGCTAACATAAACTGTAAATTTTTAACACCCAGAACAACTGTGCCAGATAATCACAGAGTTACTCCTCAACATCACTTGAACAGGTCAATCAGTTACTACTGCCACTGGGAATAAGGCAGAGCACTCATCATTCGTGGTTTGTAGTATTTTCTGGCAAAATCACAACCCAATTCAGGTAATTCACTTCTGAAACTCTTGCTGTGCTTTCCAGTCCTTTTTGCATGTGCTCCTAAATAATGATGCACTGCCCAGACCCACAAAGACCCACTGTGATGGTATTCAGTGCACTGGTGTGTGCAATCCCCTGTGCACTGAGGTTGTCTGAATACTTTCGCAGAAAACTTTGTGGCAGGAGAGAAAGAACAGTTTTAAGGAATTCTTTCATAGTGGGAGGGGACAGCCCAGCAAAATACTCTGCTCGTTGCTTCCTTTGGCATAACTGCCCCTTTTAAGGATCACACAGCTCAGCTTTCCAGTTTTCCAACTGGCTGTGTCCACATGGTGCAGGACGGGTGGATGTGGAGAAACCTGGACCATCATCTGGGATGGTGGGACACAAACCAACTCCTCCCCAGAGGGCAGAGTACTCACACAATATCCCAAAACAGCTTTTCCTACATCTGACTTGGCATTAAACACACACAGCTGAGGGATGTGGGGCAGCTCAGAGAGAAGGAAAGGGAACTTATTTCTTCCTGAAACATACTCTACAGCAATAACCCCGAGACATCAGTCATCCGGCCTCACTGCAGGATAAAAGCTCTTGGCAAACACAGATCTTGGGGAGTGCACAAAAGCAGGATGAAGATTAGGAGCTATTCTTTGTGTTCCAGTAGAAACTACAGACGGAACGAAGCTTTGGCTTGTGGAAGAGTGGAAAAAGCCACCCACAAAACTCCAGTTAACACCCAAAGAGTACACCACCTTCACGTGGTCCCATGAGGGTCAAAGCATAATTTGGCAGGATCAAGGGTGACAGTAATTCCCAAAAACTCCAGCACTTGAGTGGCTCCTCAAGCCCAGGCTCCACACAAACACAGTGAGTCCCAACTCCAGTGGTGCTGGACTCTGCCAATGTACAGGGACATGATTTTCCCTCTGAAACTTCCCTAACCTTGCACTTGTCAATTATTCTCTAGTTCTGGTTTCAAATTAATCAGTGGCATTAAATATTTTAAAGCATTAATGACTCAACTCTTTGAAAATTCTATTTATTTACTGAGAGTAAGGCAACAGACAACAGGGGAAGACAATTCTTCAACACTCTTCGCTCGGGCAAATATAAATTAAAAACATTTTCCCTTGTAATAAGCAGCTAAGGATCAAAAAGACAGAAATTAGGATACCTCATTACCTTGAAGCAACGCAATTAACACACTTTAGCTCCCAGCTTCATTAAAAAATAAAACCCCAACGTTTTTCCTATTAACCTATTTCCACAGTTTCCAGGGAAGGGGCAGGTGCTTTCACTATCCCACACCTGGACTGGGAGTCCTGCAAGAATTACAGGGGATTGGGGTGAATTTTTGTGTCCCAGCACCCACCCAGGGCACCCATGGAAACCCTGAGGGGACACCTGGGTGCTGCCTGGGGGGGAAATGAGGGGACACTCACCCAGGGGATATTCACAGAGGGTGTGAGGGGAAATGAGGGGACACACACTGAGGGTGTGAGGGGAAATGGGGGGACACACACTGAGGGTGTGAGGGGAAATGGGGGGATACACACTGAGGGTGTGAGGGGAAATGGGGGGACACACACAGAGGGTGTGAGGGGAAATGGGGGGACACACACAGAGGGTGTGAGGGGAAATGGGGGGACACACACTGAGGGTGTGAGGGGAAATGGGGGGACACACACTGAGGGTGTGAGGGGACGTGAGGGGACACACACTGAGGGTGTGAGGGGACGTGAGGGGACACACACAGAGGGTGTGAGGGGACACCCAGCAGGGTCAGTACCCAAACAGAATCTTAGGAGAAATGAGGGGACACACATCCAGAAGGAGTGGGGTACCCTCTGTAACTCTGTGAGGGGACATGAAGGGACACCAGGCAGGGGGACACCCACGGAGGCTATGTGAGGGGACACGAGGGTACCCCCAGCTCGGGGAGCACCCACAGGGGCTGTGACGAGCCCCCCACCCTCAGGGGCCGCCCGCAGCCGCCGCCCGCGGGGCACCGCGCCCACTGCCCGCGGCCGGCCGGGCCCTGCCCGAGCCGCCATGGCTCCCCCTTCCCGCCTTCCACCGCCCCGGACCCGGGCCCGGGCCTCCCTCGGCCGCCGGTTCGGCGGGGCCCGGCCGCGCTCCCCGCCCGCCGCTCACCTGCCGAGTGGAGGCCGACAGGGGTGGGGAGACACGGGGATCGGCGGCGCCCGGGCCGGGCTGTCGGCTCCACCGGGCTCCGCTCCGCCGCTGCCCGCCGCGCTGGTGCAGGGGCGGGCGGCGCTTCCTTCCCTGCCCCCGGGGAGCGGGAGGCATGCGCCGCAGGGCTCCGGCGGGGAGGCGGGGAGGGACCGCACCGGGCCGGGGCACAAAGGCGGCGGCGGCCGCCGCCGGCCCCGAGAGCCGGCGCGGAGCTCGGGAGGGCGGCGGGAGCTGGGGAGCTCGGTTAACGATCGTAACGGAAGGGCCGCCGGGGGAAAGGGACAGCGCGGCCTCCTGCGGCAGCCCCGCGGGCACGGCCGGGCTCCACACCGGGGACCGGGAGAACAGCAGCGGAAAGAGCGAGGTTGTTCTCGGCTCTTGTGTCAAAACCGTGCGCTGGCGGGGGGTGAATGATCCATCCGCTCCCTTCGGGGTGCAGCGGGAGTGCCGGACTGGGGAAACTCAAAATATCGGCGGGATGCAACACTTGGCTGTCCCAGGCGCAAAGTTTGGGGTGCAGAACGAAAACTGAGGTGCAGAGAGCCAAGGCCTCCGCTTTCAGCAGCTGAAGCGGTCGGTGCCGGGGCTCCTGGAGCTGTTGGTTTCACATAGCGAAACAGCAAAGTTTTAGTGCTCTGATTCATCCCCTTTTTGTTGGCAAGCGGGTTTTCCCCGAGGATACACTGCCAACCCTGTTCTATCATCCCTGTGCTTCCAGGAACCGACCTGTGGGATGCTTCCTTTGGGGACACCCGTTTGAACCTGCTCATTCCTAAAACACACAGAGTGAGTCACAACTCTGTCTATAAACCTGCACCAGCATTCCCATTCCTCGTCTCTGGCAGACAAAACCCCGGTGCCTCAAGCCTGAGGTGCTGCCTGGTTTCACTTGGTCAGCGCATTTTGTTTCCCCGTGGGGCTGGAGCACCTGTGATGCCGCAGAGGAAATCAGCATTTTTTGGCTGGGTGTCATCAAAGTCACTGGGGAAACGCTCAGGCTGCGTTGATGTCAAGTGTGGAACAGCAGCTAAGGATGGTCCCAGGCTGGAGATGGGGTGACTGAGAGTGTTGCATTCTTTTTGTGCTCACTCTGTGGCAACACATCACGAGATATGGGGCTGGCATATGGCAAGGAATAGATTTCCACCCGCTTTTATCCCAGAGATTCTTGTTTTGGGAAGCACATGGATTTCTGTGCCCTTTCCTCACCTCCAGCTTCATGTTTTTAATTTTTTTCCCTCACCCCCAGGAACGCTCTACTACCAAACCAAGTCTGACTCTGGGAATGTTGGGCAGGACCATGCTTCAAACCACCAGACACAGTTACAAACTCGTATTAATTTATCTCTTGCTCTTACAACAGATAAAACAGAGCCGATAAAACATTTTGCCTGTGTGTTCTTGTCCCTGGGATATGTAACACGCTTTTATGTTCTGATCTGGCTCGCTTGAACGAGACTGCTGAAAACAGCACAGCCAGCATCTGTGTGCAGGAGGAAACAATGGACTTGCTTTTCCTTCACTGCAGAATTGCAGCCTGGAGGTGAGGAAACTTTGCTTCGCTCACCATATTCCTCCCTAATGCCGCGGCAGGGGAAAGAAAGGGCTCTTGTATTCATGTATCCTCCCGGGCCAAGTCAATTTACATGTGAATGCACTTTTAAAATAAAATTAAAGTCAAAGCCGTGGCCAGAAGCCTGATAAATGTTTTGTGCACATGCAGTTGCTTGGGAGGGGGGAGGCTGCTGCTGCTGGAGAGCTCTGCTGGCCCCAGCCGAGGTGGCATTTGTGGCTCTGTGTGCCACTTTTACTTGAAAGAAGAGCAGAGCCTCTCCCCGGGGTGATTTGTCTTCCTGATCTTGGCGGAAATGAGAGCAGTGGTCCCGGTCCCTGCTGGATGGATGACAAAGTCACCAGCACTAATTGGACCCCTCGTTAGAATGGCTGCAATGGCAGGGGAACCTTCACGTTTCCAAAATGAAACATCTGCCCCGACCTTCGGACCTGCTGCTGCTCTTTGCAGGGGTAGGCTCATTACAGGTGCCTCTGGATACCTCAGAACCTGAAATCAGAGCTCAGGTGATGGCTTTTTTTTTTTTCTTTTTTTTTTTTTTCCCAGCAAGAGAAAAGACAAGATTAAAACCAAATTAGCAGGAATGAAAGGACTCACCGGGCAGATTTTGTTATCAGATAACCAGTGGCTTTGTGGCCACTTAATATTCCTACATGGAGTTATGTTAAAAGACCAGCTATGTCTGCTGTGCTGCTGTTTTTTGGGAATATGAGTCACAACTGATGCTGGCTGAGGGCACATCCATGTCTAGGGCAGAAGGGTAGTCAATAACCTCAGATTCCACAAACCCTTTCCTCTGCTGGGGGCAGTTTTGCATTCCCCAAGCAGCTCTTTGGGTTTTGGGGCAAAACTGATTTACGACAACACAATCCTGCCATAACCATTGAGGTTTTTTGGGAGAAAAACCAGTGGAGAAAGGAGGTAGATGGAGCCCAGTCTGATTTTCCCTCACCCTCACTGTTTATGGTCCATTTTTCACACGGCTGCACTGAACTTCAGGACGCTCAGTCCTGGCCCTGCTCCAACACCTCCCTGCCCTTCTCAGCTCCTTCAGTCTGATCTCAGATGATTTATTAAATGGAGAACAACTGGATCATGTAGTAACATGGCAAATTGAAGAGTTTAGTTGTTATTTAATAAATGCCAAGGAGACTCATGAGGCCTTGAAGTTGTAATAGAAAGATCTAATTTAGGAAAAAAAAAAAAAAGGAAGAGAGATGCCTGTGAAAGCTGCCAGGGAGTAGTGCTGGGTATTGAACATTTCTATTTACCCTCTGAACAGAGCAGAGATGTTCTGAGCTTCCTTTTAGCAGGGCTGGATGCTGCCCAGGGAAGCAGCACCTGAGACAGGAGGAGGTTTAAGGGCAGTTTTTGGTGGAGCTCAGTCCTGGAAGCTGTGCTTTGTCTTGCCTTTGTAAGGAAAGAAACCAACCGACTCCATGAAGCAAATTAAAGTGTAATTACAGCACAGAGGCAGGTTACAGAATGCTTTTAATATTTTTGAATCAAACCTGGTGGACTTCCCATTGATCACTGACCAGTATACAAAGTGCAGCTGAAGGTCTCTGTGGGGCAGAGCTCATTGCTTTGGAAGATGTCCCTTTTCCTTGTTCATTCCAAGTGTATCTGGCATAAGAGCACAAAATGAAAAACACCATTTTGTGCCAAGAGTTTTAACTGTAATCCTGACCTTTTCTTGCTACCATGTGGTAGAGACCTCTAAAATATCAAAGGAAATGACAGCCCCTCTTTCATACTCTGTACCTGGAGCCTTTTAATGGTTTTTGTATGACTCATTCCTATCTAGGTTAAATGATAAATATTTCATGTTTACAATCCTGGATATGGGCTGTGTGGGCTTTTAAGAGTTTTCTTTATACAAATCCCTCCTTTCTGTCCATCTCCGCCGGCTTTGCTCCGAGGCAATGCTGTCAGTGTTCCCACAAGGACACTTCCAGCTGGCTCCTGTGCTTGTCACAATTCTGCTTGTGCCCATTAGGTGTCAGACTCTTATCGATTCAGCCTCCAGTTCCTGGGATTTCGAGGAGAACACGAGACTATGAGAAGCCAGAGCTGCTGTGGCTTTTCTGGGATGCTCTCTCACCTGTGGGTCCAACCCAGAAATGGCAAACTGGGTGCTGTGGTGCTCACTGGGCCACCAAATGGGGATTCTGTGCTGGTTTTGTCCCAGGTTTTACCAGCTGGGATTCCTCCAGAGCTACTGCTCATTTCTGGGCTGCAGAATGAGCATCCACAGGCAGCGGCTCCTGCCCCAAATCTGCTGGGTTTTGCAGCACGTTTGTGTTTTAGGCCACCTCTCATTGCATTCCTGAGGTCAGCTCTTCCTATTGTAACAGCTCCTCACACTGCTCTTGTCTCTGTGGGGTCACTGAGGTGTTGTCAGAGCAGTGACCGACCTCTTCCCACCTTGTCCATCTTCCTTTTGGGATGAACACTTGGAACTGAGTGTTGATGCCTCGGCACCAAGCCCTGTCAGCACCACGAGTGCTCAAATATTTCCTGCACCTCAGGCCTTGGGAGCACAGCTGAACTCGTGGGGATTCCTTCACGGACAGAAAGTCAGGCTTTTTAAAAACTTTTTAATGAACCACATGCAGCTTCCCACAGCAACACTTTGATTCCAGCCATGAGCCAGGATATAAACACGGGCATTTGGTGCCATGAGCCGAGGTGGCTGGTAATGAAAAGGGGTCTGTGAGCCTTAAAATGGCTTATTTAAAGGGCAGGATCAAAGATGTACCTTGGGATAAATACCTGCCCTGCTACATGAAGAAAAGCCAGAGTGGAACACAGATGCTGTGCTCACTTTGTATTTCAAAAGGAGTCTGCTTTGACTTTGTGCTGCAGTTGCTGAGAGCTTTAATGGGGCAGGGGGAGGGAAAGAAAACACAACATGTTCCAGCTGCCCTCATTACTGCTTCTCTGACTCTCTGCTGAGGAATCCCAGCACAGCCATGGACTTGTCCATCTGCAATTACCAGGTCCTGAATTTACAGAATGTTTTTCCTGACCTGCTGCTTGCCCAGGAGCATCCTTGTAGCCCCCTCTGAGGCAGAGGCTGCTGGATTCTTCTGTGGAGCATCTCCTGATTCCCAAGCAGAGCCATCCTTCTCCCCATCCCAGCCCCCATTAGCTCTAAACTGGTGTTTTTAAGAGGCATCTTCAGCTTTTCAGATCACCTTCAAGGAGTGTTCCATTTTTAGCATCCATGGACTCTCTTGGCTGCAAACAAGTGAAACCGCTCTGCGCTGAATTCACAACAGGGCAGCTGGCAGGGGTTCAAAGTCTCTGAAGCACAGCACGATGGAAATGAGTTGTCCCTGAGCTCCCTGTGGAGCAGGCTGAGCCCACAGAGCCACCACAGGATGCTGCCTGTCCAGTCCCACCAGGGCCAGGATGCACAGCCTCATCCAGCAGCACCTTTGCAGTTGCCAAGGGCTCTTTGCACAAGTGGCTTTGATTAAGGACTTGCAAACAGCTCCTGTTTGGTTCAGTGCTTAAAATGCTTCCTTAAACAAGTTTGGATCAAGCCAGAGATCACTGCTGTTTTGAATTTTCATCAGAGTGAAAAAACACGCTGAGCTGGGGGTTTGTGCAATGCTTTGACTTGGGTTCTTCTCCAGCAAAGCAGCGCGGAGTGAATCGCTCTCAGCAGAGCAGCCTGCAGAGCCAAAGCCTCCCTGCTGCTCTGCAGGGTGATGGGACCTCCCAGGAGCACTTCCAGGAGCACAACAGCATTGGTTGGAGAACAGGCTGATAGTTAAATATTTGAGGTATTTCTTTTCCCCCAGTCTTCATTCTGCTCTCCCAGTGGGCCAAAGGCACCTCCCAGTGCCCCAACCTGGAGAGGGGGAGGACAAGAGCACCCCAATTTCATGCAAGGTGCAGCTGCTCACCCTCCACGTGCCCTCCTGCTGTTCATGGGTCTTTTAGGGCCATGACATATGGCCAGTGATGGGAATTTTGTACTAAGTGCAGTGTCAGATTCACCCTCCCATTCTGCGGAGCTGTCAGTGATGGATGGAGAAATGTTGACTGGGTACTGCAAATGCCTTGAGTACAACAGATCCATAAGAGCTTTGGAGACGGAGCAGGACATCAAATCCTGTCCTGGTAAGCATTAAGAAAAATTGTGTGGTTTCTCCTGGATGGGGTTTGTGCTGCTGGCATTGATGGTCCTTTTCAAGTGTTTTCTTATCCTGATCTTGAATTCCCTGGTTCCTTGGAGAATGAACCAAACCCTTTTCTGATCCTTCCAGCACTCCTTGGGTCACAGAGATGTTGAGAAGACAGTGTGGGGCTACAAACCTTCACCCAAAATGTGGCTCAACACCCAAATTCTTGTCACTGCCCAACTAGCCATGAAGAATCAGAGGGCAAGAAAGCCCATTCCCATTACCTGAGGTGCTTTTCATTTTGCTCTCTCCTCGCTGCGTCTCACACTGTGCTGGGTGAGGGCTGGATCTGACCCTTAGCCAGGCTTCCCTGCTTGGCTGGGGCTCAGGAAAGCCACGGGCAGGGCAGGGAAGGTGTGGAGGCAGCACCTCGGGTTGTGTGTGCCTGCGTGGGACGGGAGAGCCAGAGCAGCTTGAGCCCTACGTGCTGGGATGAAGGAACTGGCTGCGAGGAGCTGGTGGGAGGAGGAGGAGGAGGAGGAGAAAACTGGGTGTCAGCAAACGAGGCAGATTGAGAGCTGAGACGTGTTAGTGGTTGTGTTGGGGATATGATCATCGCTCCCTTGTGACTTGCACAGCCGGCAGGGGCCTGAGCAGTGCAAACAGAAAATAAAAAATCGGTGGGAATGGAGCTCCTACATCCCCTTGTGCTGCAGGAGGCTGCAGGGGAGGGTGAGGCCCTCACACGCCTTGCAAATCCAGGCATGGGCTCACCCAGCTGCCGCAGGGCAGGAGGTGGGCAGGCTGGTGGGTGGCACAGGGCAGTCCCTGCCATCCCAGGGAGCTGGGCCATCCGTGACTGGTGGGTGCTGCCAGCACAGCCAACCCCATGGAGTGCAGCCTCCTTTTCCTCTGGATACCTGAGGGTTTGGTCCCCAAAATCTCTGTCTGGAGATATCCCCAACACAAGGGATCAAAAGTTGGCCACTTGTTTGGGTGCTGGGCCATGGCTTGGCCTCAGCAATGGGGAAGGGGGAGCTGGAACGTAGGGTGGGAAGAGGGAGGGCTTTTCCTCACCCCCTCGAATCTCTGTGGTGATAATTCACGAGTGTCACTGGCACATCTGTTCAGAGGGAGAGCAGTAATACAGGTCCAGCTGAGCGATGAAATTGCTTTCAGGGCTGTCGATTCCCAGCTCGGGGATGTGTGGTCAGCGTGATTGCAGGCTGAGGATTTTTAATTTATTTTTTCCCCTCTCCATTGCCCTGTTCCTTGCAGCCAGCAGAGATCAGTAGCATGTCAAGCAGGCAGAGGCAGGATCTGTGAGTCCTATCCCCCCGTTCCCATTCTCTGGGATAGATTTGCCATCTGGGCTCACTCACGAGACCCTGAAATCACTCACACAGAGCCTCCACGAAGGATTTGCAGCTCAGTCCTGACCAGGCTGCCCTGGTCACCCTTTTTCCTGTAGCCCCCGTGCCTGCTGGCTGTGAGCTCTGCTCTGTTCTTTCTCCTCTAGATGGTGCAGCTGCCTTTGGGCGCCACCGAGGCACCGCGGCGCAGCCAGACCCCGACCCTGCGGCAGAACTGGGGGTGCAGCCAGCCCTGGGATGTCCCCGTGGCCCCTTCCCAGCGTCCTGGCAGGATGGGACAAATCGGAGGGACACATCCCGCCGCGCGTCACCTGCCCGAAGCTCTGCGCCAGCTACCTGTGGAGCAGCATCTCTGTGCCAGCCGTGGGCACCGTGGCACCGAGGGGATGAGAAATCCGCCTCCTGCTATTCCTGACCTTTCTGTCCTTGGCAGAGCAAGTCCTGGCAGTGCCCGCGGGAGATGCTGGCAGAGCTCAGCGGAAGGCGGAGGAGAGGGGACGGATCCCGGGGGTGCCCCCGTGCCTTGCGGCAATCCGGCTGCTTCCTTTCACGCCGGGCAGGCCGGAGGAGCCCAAATGCCACCATCGTCTTGTGTTCGAGCCCCCGCCCGCCTGCCATGCCCTGACTCATCGCCAGGACAGCGGGCAGGCTCGGGCACACGCAGAACCTCGGCTCCCACCTGCAGTTCTGCCTCTCTGCCCGCCCCACGGCAGCCAGGAGGGCACACGCTGCCATGGGGATGCTCTTCTCCTCCTTCTGTTCCCTGTCGGAGCCATCTCCTCGCTGCAGAGGGACGTTTCTGGTTTAGGGATTGCGTCAGGGCAGAGTGAGCTCGGCTGGGTTTGGCAGCTGCCCTGAGCCGGGCAGGTTGGATTTGGAATCCTGCAGACAGGGGAATCCTAGGCAGCTCTGCCTGCACTACTCCCCAGTTGTTTAGCCTGAACCCAAATAAATACGAACCTAATGATTTGAGCGAAACAATCGCGGCCATTCCAGCATAAAGAAAGCTTTCCTCCTATTAAGCTTTGCTGGCAAGCTTTAGAGCCTGTATTTTAAATAAATGTTATGGGTGAATTTAAAACCACACCATATGTTCTCCCGCAGATCATTCTGGGAGCTGTCTCAGCGTGGCTTTGACTGGATCCCCTCCTCCCGGTGCCAGGGTGGGTTTTGCCGTGTGCTGCCCATGGAAGCAGAACCAGAGCCCTGTGCCCTGACTTACCCTCATGAAAAAAAAAAAAAAACCACAAGAGGGACTCTCCACACCCCACAGCACTAATTTCTGGAACTTTCCACGCCCCACAGCACTAATTTCTGGAACTCTCCGCCGCGAGTGCGACTTGCAAAGTAAACTCTTATTTTTGTTGGGGAGCCGATTAATTCGCTGATGACCTGCCCTGCATCCCTGCCACGATTCCCAGCGCTCTTCCAGCTGCAGCACCAGGCTGTTTTTCGCCCGGCAGCCCCAAAGCCGAGGGCAGCAGCAGGTTTTGGGATGGCTCAGTTCCCCCTGGCCGCTGTAGGTGGCACTCCGGCCCCGCCGCCCGCCCGGCTGCCAGCGCCGCGCTGCTGCTGGCACGGACTCGGCGGATGAGCTCTAAGTTTACAGCAGATTTTCCCTTCTGACAGATTACCGCTTCATTTATGACAGAAGAACTTCTCATTAAGTACATTTTTGACATTTTGTTTGGGGGGGTGGGGGTGAGGGGAGTGGGAAATAAAATCCTCGTGTAGCCGAGTGTGCCGGAGCGTGAGTGCAGCTCTTGGCTTCGCAGGTTTGGGAGCTGGGCTTGAGTTATTTTCTTTTTTGCTTTTGCTCCAAAGCCCTTTTTTCATAACTATTCACTCCTGAGCACAATTGCTACGGCTGGGAGACGGGCACATTCCAAAGAGAACTCGGCTGAAAAGCCAGGAGGGCTTGGAGGGGGCAGCTCTGCATTCTGGCAATTCTGGGATTTCAGTACTAATCCAATACGGTTTGATTCCAGTGTGTTTCCAAATCTAACAGTTCTTCTCACTGCTCTGGGCACCCTGGGAGTGCCTGGCCATTCCAGGCTTTGGCTGCCTTCAGGGTTGGGCATCTCAAGGCATGAACTCAGTCCTGGTTCTGCCAGGGACCTGTGGCTGAATATTGGGGACATCCCCAGGGGGACCCAGCTTGCCTTGGGCAAAGCTCTGCTCTCGCCACGTTCCCTTTGCAATATTCCCTAAAGAACAGAACTACTAATTTTAGTGTTAATTATGCAAATCAGCCTTGATGAAAACTCAGGAGTGAGGTTATTATCACTCTCTCGTTTTTTTTTCCACGTTGTGGAATAACCCTTCTGGAAAATCCTTCTTCTTGCAGAGCCACAAATGTTTTTTTCCTCTTGGGTTTCTTTCAAGTGGAGAAAATGCTGAGTGAGGCTGTTGCCATAAGCTCCCAGGACATTCTCATTGATCCAAATCAAAGAGCAAGCATCAAAAAGCACCATGTGACGTTATGGGGGTATTTTAATTATGAAAAGTGTTGCAAGCAGCTTAAAGAAAGCAAGTGCCTCACGAGAGAAAAAGCATTTCACTGCTTTTCCCTCAGAAAACACTTCTTTTCTCATTATCCAAGTGCTGAAACAGTTCCTTCCTCAGGGGCAAGGACCACGCTGGCCTTTCCCAGCTCACACTGAGCACAACAGCATCAACAAAATTGTGTTGGAGTGCCCTGAGATTTTTCTCTCCCTCACTAATTGCCACTCCAGCCCCGACTCTTCCCACCCCCTGTGCAAACACAGGTATAAACTGCCTTGCTGCTGCTGCTTTGGCACCCCAGCGATGCTCAGTGCTCCTGCAAAGATCCCTGTTCCTGCTCAAGTGTTTTCTTCAAGAAACACTTTTGAATCAGCTTTGAAAAGCATTTGGAAACCTGGTTTTCCTTGCATCAACAGCTGTGGATTCAGATGCCCTGTTCCTCTTGCTTCTTCCTCTCTGGCTGTCTTGTAAGGCTGGGATAAATCTTCGGTTAAGCTGGTTCAGACCCTTCCCTCTCTCCCTGGGGACATGACCTAGGAGGTGACACGGGCTGGAGGTGCAGCCCCAAGAGGCAACAGGCTTGGGGCTGGGATCCTCTCCAGGTGATCCAGCTCCCCTGTCCCAAAGATTGGCTCTGGGTAGAGATCAGGTCTTTGTCCTCTGGGGAGTGTCACTCTCCTGCCTGAGAAAATCAGATTACAGTGTCTTTTATCCCTGACACCTCCAAGTGCTGCCACTCCTTGTTTTAGGGAAGGAGTCTCGCAGACAGAGACAATCCTATTGATGCTTTTCCCTGTGAGATGATCTTAGGGCTGAGGGCTAAAAACCCCCACCAGGAGCTGCTTTAATACCTGGTCACCCCCTCACCCCCAGAACCATCCCTGCAGACATTTGGGGGGACAAAAAGGACCTGCTTTCCCCACCAAGGAGAGACTTGGGAGACTCAAGTGTGGCTGTTCCACCCCGAGAGAGGCTGAGTGGGCCCAGGGAAGGGTGTCAGGGTTTCTCTGGCGAGGGAGGGACGTGCTCAGCTCCCAGCAGATGGTACTCCCATCTCCCTGCACTTGATGGGATGGTGGGAGAAGTTGTTATGAAAGACTGCTGTGACATTCACAGCACAGATCTGCCAACTGGTGTCTCGGGGAGATGGAGGGAGCGCGTTGCTGTGCTGCATAAATTGGTGCAGAGATATATCTGGTGCTGTGCTCCATGGCAGGGTGGGAAGGAGCCTTCTGCTGCCAGGGGAGTGGGGTGTCCAGCCAGAGCCCTGCTCAGGGCTGGCTCTGAGACCCCACAGAGGCACTTGGTGTTCCTGTGGGTGCCTTTTTGCCATGGGGATGTTGGTAATTTCTAGAAACTGGTCCTTCTGTGACAGTGGCACAGATAAGGCAGTGCTCCCCTGCCAGTGTCCCCTCCCAGAGTCCCCTCAGTTTTCAGATGCCCTATCCCAGTTGTGGCTGAAGCTCCTGTGGAGCCCCAAGAACTCTCCATCCCGTGGGTCCATCCTGGAGGAGCAAGGGCAGCCTGTCCCTCACCACCTGCCCTCTAAGCTGGGTCAGGAGGGAGCTGTGCTCTTGCTTCCTCTGTGTCCTGGAGTTACCATTTCTGCTTTTTGGACAGAAAGCAAAACAAAACTCAGACGATCCCAGCTCAGATTTAGGTGGGCTTTATTTCCCAGCTTTTCCCATCTATTTTCTTTCGGGGTCAGTTTTCCTCCACAACTCAGACAGCAGAGCAGAAACCCCACCACAATCCTCCTCTTTCGTTTTTGATACTTCCAAATTATTTCTTGTTTTCAAGAACTACTGTTTTCATATTTCAGTTATATACTTGTAAATTATTAGCTCCCTCTGCATCTTGATGGCGGTTTTAATTTTCCATAGCAACTGCATCTATGACACCTTCCCACTCAGGAACCCACGCTGTGGGGTGCTGGGGGGCCCCAAACAGCCAAATCCCCCATCCCACAAATTAAAGTGGGCACAAATAAAAGCAAATCGTGTCCTTGGGGGAACTTTTCCTCCTGGCACAGTGGGAGCAGGAGGATCCATCCCTGAGCTGCCTGTGCCCTGGTGGGCTCTGTGGGGCAGGGATGTTCCCAGCTGCATGGGTGCCTTCCCTGTGGTGTCTCAACAGCTGGGAAGCATCAGCCTGGGAGGAGGAACTCAGCCTGTTCACACAAACAAAACGTTTTTTGTTTGCAACAAAAACGAACGCCCACCAGGATGAGTTTCGTACCTACAAATTATCTCTGTCGTGTAGCTGCAATTAAACAAATCCTGCCAGCATCACAGCAGAGGAACAGCAGGGAAACTCGAGCAGCTCCCACCCCTTGGTGCCTCCTGTCCCTGTCCTTGTCCTTGGGCAGCTCTCCTGTACTCAAACCCTTTGTTCCTGCTGCTGCTGACCCCTCCAAGCACAGCAAGGGGAGCTGTGCATGCTTTGGGCAGGTGTGTTTAATTCTACAGGGTTTTTTTCTGAGGGGGTCTGGGAAAGAGTTCATCCTGCAGGTTGTAATTCCCTAAGTCTACAGCCACGAAGTGGGATGTGGAAGGGCTTAATCCTGCCCTCACTGGCTTGAGGAAGGAGACAGAGAAGAAACAACTCAGCACCTGGAGCTGGCACTGATTTCTAACCCATTTTCTTATCCCAGCAGGAAAATCCTGATTTCTGGCCATTCACTGAGATCTCCTGAGTGGTAGCAGTCACTGTCCCAGGGTATCCAAAATAGCTCCCTGCTCCAAAACCCTGAAGGAGGAGATGGGGATGGGGCTCTCAGTGGAGGAACTGGAGGAGCTCAGGGGACCCTGGGGCTCTGTAGGGTGGGATGTGATCCTGGCTCCCTTGGGCTGCCCAGTCTGGTGAGGCAGAACTCCTCAAACCTCCCCTCGCCTTTTGATTAATCCTTTTACCCCTCCTCGAACAACTGCAGTGTTTGGAAACACCCCAGACACCTGAAATCAGCTCAGTGGGATGCTGGAGCAGAGGAAAACTCTCCCAGGGGCATTGCAGGGGAAGAAGGATTTGGGTCCTAACTCGTTGCAGGCATTTAGGAGGGAATAATTAGCTCCCTGTTTTTCACCAGGAGCTTTCCCTCCTCCTTGTCCTCTTGTGCCAGGACAATGTGTCATCACCAGAAGATGCAGCATCATTTCCAGAACGTGAAAAAATAAAATAGCTGCTATTCATCAGTGGGATTTGTGCTAATTGGCCGTGCTCTCTCTCTAAAGTGGGAGCATGGCCGGGGCTGTTCCTGCTTCCAGCTTGTGGGATAAAGGATCTCTGTGCAATCCTATAATAACCTCTTTCATCTGATGCCCTCAAAGTGCTTTTGGACATAAATTAATTAGGAATCACAACACCCTGTTGGGTTTGAACTCACGCAAGGGTTTTCATCGTGTGTTCAAACAATTCATCCCAGCTTTGTGGCACCGATTTTCGGCTGCCCAAGGGTCACGTCGAGCTGGGGGATGAGCAATTATTTCTGCCATGTGTTACCTGCCCCTGCCAGGTCTGGGCTGCCCTCAGGGTTGATCATGGAATCATGGAAGGGTTTGGGTTGGAAGGGACCTTAAAACCCATCCAGTGCCACCCCTGCCATGGGCAGTGACACCTTCCACTGTCCCAGGTGCTCCAAGCCCTGTCCAACCTGGCCTTGGGCACTTCCAGGGATCCAGGGGCAGCCACAGCTCCTGCGGGCAATCCGTGCCAGGGCCTCAGCACCCTCCCAGGGGAGGATTTCTCCCCAATACCCATCTAAACCTACTCTGTTTTTGAGGGGCTGGGCAGGCCCTTGCAGGATTTGGGCTGTGCAGGATTTGCCGTGTGCCTGTGAGAGGAGAGGGGAGCAGGAGCTGCTCCTGTGGACGTTGTGATGCTGGGGATGTGGAGTGGCTCATCAGTGCCTTCAGAGTCCTAATTATATCTCTTTAATGAGCACCCAGACCATTATCAGGGGTTCTTCTGCACCTAAGAGGTGATCCAGGCTCTTTTAATTATTCCTGACTCCTAATTTTCATGTCTGTGCTAGTCCTTGTAGTTCCCCTTCCTCTTTTGCCATAAAGGACTCTTTCCCAGGAAACATTTTCTCTTCCTCTCTGCTCCTTACACAATATTTTTTTTGTTACCTTTCCCCCCAGATCTCACACGAAGAGATGGAGCAGGTAGAATCTGCTCACCTGCCGTGCCCAGCCCCAGGCAGTCGGGTTGGGAGGGTTGAGCTTTCCAGAGGAAGGTGATTGGGATGGAGAACCCATCTCCCACGGGGGCTGGAGCTGAGAGGGAGCCAAGGAGCCCCCAGGAGCAGATTCCCTGCAGGCACTGGCTGTGCTCACCCCTCCACCAGCACAGGGGACAGTCACAGCTCACCCAGGAGCTTCCTGCACCTCCCCAGTGTGGGAATGTCCTTGGGATGCTCCTGAACGCTTTGCTGCTCAGCATCCCATGAAGGGAAGCGATGAAAGGCACCCTAAATATCCTTCTCCCCATCCCCTCCTCCCTGCATGGACAGGCAGGTCTGCCTCACCAGCACCAGCGTCTCCGAGTGGTTTTAATGCCCTTTTTGGATTTTCCTGGCCAGGGAGGGGGCACTGCCGGAGACATGAAAGCCCGGAGGCGCTTCAGAAGGAAGGAGGAGAGGAGGAGGAGGCTGCGTGCTGGGAGAGCAGCCCCGGCTCTTAGCGCTGCCCCGGCCGCCTTTGAACGCAGCCAGGGAAGGTGTTTGATCTCCAGCAGAGCCCTCGATGTTTTTGTGATCGGGGTGAGACCTCTCCTGCCCGGAGAGCCGCCTCTCCGAAAGCCCTTCCTCGGGAAAATGCATTAAACTCCATCACAGGGGGGTCCAGGGGAGGGGGGAAAACATCTGGGGGGCATTTCTGCTGCTGGGGTGAGAGGACAGAGGATCTCCTTCCCCAGCAGGAGCGACCTGGGGCTCTCTGTGCCCCCAAACTTGCGCTTGTGCAGGTCCCTGCAGGGCACTGAGGGGCTTTGGCCATGTCCTGGCAGGGCAGTGATGATGCCATCCTAAAGAAAAGGACCAGGGGCAGAGGGGTGGTTGGGGAAACTGAGGCACAGAGCTGCTCTGAGCCTTGTAAAATGTTTAAGCACAGGTTAAAGTTAAGCTGGGCTTCCACACCTGTACCATGCCCCCTGTGTTTTTCACAGTTTTTTGGTTTTTTTTCCCTTGACTGAAACAAAACAAAAAAAAAGATTTTCAAAAGTGGGACTCGGGCCTTGAAGTGACACGTAATTGAAGGTGGCAATTAAAGGCACAGCTGAACGCTGAGTGAAAAAAGGGAAAAATAAAGGAAAAGTGCCGGTTGCAATTTTACAATTTAATTAGGTTCGCTTGCTCAAGTAGTGGGGAGGTGGCAGGCAGACCCTGGAGGCACACGAGACTTTCTGATGTTTCTGGGATGCAGCTTTCCCAAGGATAACTGCACAGCTCTGCTGCACATTAAAAGGCAGAGATTAGCAAAAAGCCTATTTTAATATAATTTTCCCACCCCCCGAGAACGGGGGAGCTTCTTGAAGCAGAAACTTTCAATGATTAAAAAAGCAAAAAGAAAAAAAGGGAGAAAAAAAATTAATAAGTGTTGATATGGAAAGTGTATGAAAATAGATCTCTACTGACTTCCCTGCTCTGAGATGTCATTGACTGAAAATATTTTCAGTTTCTCTAACAGGAGAGATCCTGTTGGTGGCTTTGGCAGCACTGGGAGGTGGAAAACGTGGATCTGAGAGCAGGATTGTGTGTCACAAGGCAGTGGTTTCAAGGTTGGGGGGTCAGTGTCAGCTTTCAGCAGGACTTTGGGGTGGCAGCTTGGATTTTGTGCCTAAGCCCAGCCCGGGGAGAGCGGGACCCTTGGCAGAGCTGTGCTTGGTCATGGGAGTGTTCTCACTGGTATAAATTATATAAATCATCCCCCTGCATGAGGGAGTGTGCACATAAATATGTAGATTTAGGCTCCAGCCTTCATGACTTATTCACCAGTAGCATCATATTGTTTCTAACTTTGGAGCAGTTCCTGGAAACTGTTCGTTCTTCAAATTAAAAAAAGATCTATGGGTGCTGCTGGTGTGTTCTGGCAGAGCTGCTGTGGCTGGGGACAGCAGCAGGCACCTCCCACGAGCCTGGACTCATCCAGGAGCTCACACCCATCCCCGGAAGGGAAGAGGGAATTCTCAGGATGTGGATTAGGAGTGAGAATCCTGCCTTTGCTGTGTTCTCCTGCCCTGAACTTCCAGCTTGAAAAGGAACGAGGGCAAATCTTCACTTCTGAAGCAGTTTCAGTTTTCCTTCACCTGAAGCACCCTTGGGGTGACCCAGGGGCTTTTTCCACATCCCCCTGCCTGCCTGGTGCTTGGGCTGCTGCGGGGTCCCTCTGATGCTCCAAACTGAAAGAGTGGGATTGGATTGAGAAGGAATTCCTGGCTGGGAGGGTGGGGGGCCCTGGCACAGGGTGCCCAGTGAAGCTGTGGCTGCCCCTGGATCCCTGGGAGTGTCCAAGGCTGGGATGGACAGGGCTTGGAGCAGCCTGGAACAGTGGCAGCTGTCCCCGCTCACAGCAGGGGTTGGGATCAGATGAATTTTAAGGCCCCTTCCAAACCAAATCATGATTCCATGATCCCACACAGTTCCCACCTCTCTTCTCCAACCCCCCAAACTCTCACTGCTAAGCTCAGCTCTGATTTTTCTACATTTTCCTGTGACTGAGACACTGAGGGACAGTGAGAGCACTGTCCATCCCATAAATGAGATGGTGTCACTCATGGATGGATGGACGGATGGATGGATGGATGGATGGATGGATGGATGGATGGATGATGGATGATGGATGGATGATGGATGGATGGATGGATGGATGGATGGATGATGGATGGATGGATGATGGATGATGGATGGATGATGGATGGATGGATGGATGGATGGATGGATGATGGATGGATGGATGGATGGATGGATGGATGGATGGATGGATGATGGGTGGATGGATGATGGATGATGGATGGATGATGGATGGATGGATGGATGGATGGATGGATGATGGATGGATGGATGGATGGATGGATGGATGGATGGATGATGGGTGGATGATGGATGGATGGATGGATGGATGGATGGATGGATGGATGATGGATGGATGGATGGATGATGGATGGATGGATGGATGATGGATGGATGATGGATGGATGATGGATGGATGATGGATGGATGATGGATGGATGGATGATGGATGGATGGATGGATGGATGGATGGATGATGGATGGATGGATGGATGGATGGATGGATGATGGATGGATGGATGGATGGATGGATGGATGATGGATGGATGATGGATGGATGGATGATGGATGGATGGATGGATGGATGGATGGATGGATGATGGATGGATGGATGGATGGATGGATGGATGATGGATGGATGGATGATGGATGATGGATGGATGATGGATGGATGGATGATGGATGATGGATGGATGGATGATGGATGATGGATGGATGGATGATGGATGGATGATGGATGGATGGATGATGGATGATGGATGGATGGATGATGGATGATGGATGGATGGATGATGGATGGATGGATGGATGGATGATGGATGATGGATGATGGATGATGGATGGATGGATGATGGATGATGGATGGATGGATGATGGATGGATGGATGGATGGATGGATGGATGGATGATGGATGATGGATGATGGATGGATGGATGATGGATGGATGGATGGATGGATGGATGGATGGATGGATGGATGATGGATGATGGATGGATGGATGATGGATGATGGATGGATGGATGATGGATGGATGATGGATGGATGGATGATGGATGGATGGATGATGGATGGATGGATGGATGATGGATGATGGATGGATGATGGATGGATGGATGGATGATGGATGGATGATGGATGGATGGATGGATGGATGGATGATGGATGATGGATGGATGATGGATGGATGGATGGATGATGGATGATGGATGGATGATGGATGGATGGATGGATGATGGATGGATGATGGATGGATGATGGATGGATGGATGGATGATGGATGGATGGATGGATGGATGATGGATGGATGGATGGATGATGGATGGATGGATGGATGATGGATGATGGATGGATGATGGATGGATGGATGGATGATGGATGGATGATGGATGGATGATGGATGGATGGATGGATGGATGGATGATGGATGGATGATGGATGGATGGATGATGGATGGATGGATGGATGGATGGATGGATGGATGATGGATGGATGATGGATGGATGATGGGTGGATGATGGATGGATGGATGGATGGATGGATGGATGGATGGATGGATGGATGATGGGAATGCTCTTGGCTGCTCCTGCTGCTCGGGACCATTGCCCAGGAAATGAGCAGCCCCCAGAAGGTTTTAACACAAGCAGCTGTGGTACATCCCAGAATATCCTGCTTCATAGACTCCGTTAAGTCAGTGTTGTCCTGAATGGTTGCGAGCAAGGAGCAGGGATGTAGTAACAATGCAGACATGCCATTTTCCAAGGAATTATGCCTGTCTGGGATTTATCAGGGAGCTCAAATTGCTGTTAATAAAACACAGTTTTGCTGGCTTGAGGGAAATTGGTTTTTGCAGAGGCTGGAGGGATCCAAGTTGAATATTCCAAGTGTCATCTCCAGTGCAGCAGGAAAATGAGTTTCCTGCTTTTGGCTAAGGCCAAAAGGGTTGGATCCTTCACCCTCTTAGAAAGGAGATCCTGAAAGGGTTTCCCCTCCTGGACTGCTGCTTGTTCCCTCAATTCCTTCATGGTCCCCTTTTGCCAGCCCTTAAAGCTGTATTATTTCTTTTCAATATATTTTAAATTTCTTTCCATTCCTAAAAGCTCCCTGAGAAGTTCTCTTGTCCACAGCCTCTTCCAAGTCTGCCTGGTTTCCTCCCAAATCTCTTTCCTCACAGCTCTGTGCTGCTTTCCTGAGCGGGGAGAGCCCAGCCCCATGTTTTAAAGCACAAATAAACACAAATAAACTCCCCATCCTGTAATTCCTCCACTGCAACTCTGTTCTTCCCTTCGCCTTGTGTGTTCAAGGGAGAGGGTGCTTGGGAAAAATGCTGCAATTTAATTTGGGAATCATTCCTCTCGGAGAAACCGCAGAGGAGGAGAGTGGAGATGTGTGGCATCAATAAATCACGCTGTGTTGGGAGTTCACAGCTCTGCACGCGGCGTGCCTGTGGCAGGATGGGTGTGGGCATCCCTCACCCCTGCCCGTCTGCAGCAGAGATGGGAAATTTGGGGGATTCCTTTTTATTTGGTTGGTTTGTTTAAGAGGCAAACATTTGCTCATGTGCTCCTGGCAAATCTGGGACGGGAATTTGTAGGAGCAGAGCACCGGAGTGCTGGAATCCACTCCTCACCTTGCCAGGTCCCTGCTCTCACATCTCCTGATCCAACACTGCAGGACAGCCCGCACCCAAGGAGCTGGATGGAGCTTTGGGAATCCACACCCCTGGAGGTTCCAGGCTCTGTTTCCAGCCCCAACCCTTCTGTGGTCCAGCTGTGATCTCAGGAAGCCCAAGGCACTGAGCTTTCCTGGCACCTCCTGCTTCCCTCAAAGGATGAGCCATCCCTGGGGAGGGACGGGGTGGGCTCAGACAGGGACTGGGGACCCCCAGGACCTGCTGCCACCTCTCCTCCGAGGGTGTTAGAGCAGTAGTCAGCCTGGGAGACTGCTGGGAAATTCTCTAGCAGAAGGAAAAGCCCCATTTTGCTTCCTCTCCAGGTGATGAAACCGGAGATGGAGCCGGGGAGAGCCGAGCCGCCCTCCCCGCTGCCTCCGGAATAACAACGCCTGCGAGAGATAATTAGTTGAGCTTTTCCAATCCTGACAATTAATGGAACCCCTCCAACCCCGATAATTAACTGGAGCCCCTCAAACCTCCATAATTAACTGTATTCCTTCAACCCCAAGAAGCAACCCAGCCCCTCCAACCCTGAGCCCTCCAAGCCTGGTGTCCCAGCTCCTCCAACCCAGCTCAGGGCTGTGCTGCCCCATCCTCACCCAAGGGGGATGCAGGACAGGGTCCCAGGGAGCCACTGCTCTGTGGCTCTGCAGCCTCCAGGGCTGAACTTCTTCCCCGTGGCCCCCAAAATCATCCCAGGCCGGGAGAAATCCCAAGAGGATTGCAGGGAATTTTTCTCCCTGGTTATTCATGTCTAACAAGAACTGGCAGTTTTTTATTTTCTGCTCTCCCAGGCTTTTCCAGAGGCTTTCCCCCCCATCACCCTGCAAGGGTTTTCAGCAGGTTGCTTAAGTTTTATTGCTTTGATCCCATAATGTGCTGTTATGCAATGAGACAAGCTCTTCCCGTCACTTCCCCAGCTCCAGCCAGGCCTTTTGCTGTAATAGGCACAGCACTGCCTTGAAATATTAACGAGTTTTACCTTAATTACCTTTCAAGCTTCTCAGGGCTCTCTTCATTCCCCTTCTCACTCTTTTTTTTTTTTAATATCAGCCGCGAGCAGAGGCAGATGCTGAGTGAGGGTGGGGTTTTCCCCCTCCTCTCCTCATCCCGTGCTTTGGATTCTGCCAGGGTGAAGGAGGGACCTCGGGGGTGTGGGCACTGTGCAACGTGGGAATTTTTGTTTAATCTTATGGTTCAATATTTCCCCTTGGGATTTTTGTTTCTAGAAGGAAGAGAGAGCCTGACACTTTTCCCGTGTTTTGGATAAATGGGATACCATGGGATGTCCCATGTGCCACCCAGGATCAGCCTCTCCATCCTCCCTGGCAGAGGAGACTTTTCCCCTGTCCCCACCGTGGCACTGGGAGAGGCAGCATCTTCCTGCAGCACCTCCCCAGCTGTCCCCACGCTGTCTCTGCTGCTGGTGACACTTAAATTCCTGCAAACATTTATTAGATAAGTGCATTGGGGCAGCAGCAGAGTGCTAGCATCTCCGAGGCACTGCTGGAGCTAATTGCCTGATTCATCCCAATTCCTCATCAAGAGGAGCCCAGGCCCTGCTGGGGATGGGGCTGTGGCTCAGGGGACAGAGGGGAAGGACAAGGGGCTGGGGATGGATTTTATGAAACACCTCAGCCCTGCAAACCCAGCTCCTTTTTAAGCCAGGCAGGGGGTCTGCGTCGTTCCTCATTTATTAATGTCCTTTTTGGTTTAGTAACACACATCCAGCCACGGAATTCTGCACGGAGCACGGGAAAGTAGGGCAAGGGAGACGCTAATAGCTCCCAACAAGGAGGCTGATTCATGGCTCTTTGCTCCAAAAGCCCCATTTAGCTCCCCAAAGCCTAATTTTGAGTTTGCTGTCATGTTCCATCAGCCCCACTGGAGGGGGCTGGGGATGGTGGGATGCAGGCACCTGGTGGGATGCAGGGACCAGTGGGATGCTCTGCCTCTCTCCCAGCCTGGCCCCACAGCTGATGTGTTTTATCAGGTTTTGTATCATGTTTTATCTGAGTTCTCACTCCCATCGGTGGGATCAGGGCTGGCAGGAGGGATGGCAGAGTTTCCAGGCACTGCTGTGGGCTCGGAGCTGGGGAAAGCAGCAGCTCAGATGTGTTGGTGTCCCCCTGGCTGGTGACTTTGGTGGCAATGACAGCACAAACCTCGGCTGATTTCCCAAGGGTTGTCAGCCCCCAGAGCTGATTCTGCAGCTCCTGCAGCTCAGTGGGCAAAGTCTCCAGCAGGAACCAGGCTGGGGTTGTGTTATTCACGCCATGGAGAGCTGCAAACCCTAACCAGCCACTTTTAACATTTCATTTTCTTCTCCCACACAACCTGATCATCTCTGCTCAGATCTCAGCTGCTCTGAGCCGGCTCATGCTGGGAGAGAAAGGGGAAAAGCAGGGAAGGAGGGGCCGCTCCCACAGGCAATTTGAGGCTGGCAACTCCCAGCCCCATCTCCCAAACCCCCAAGCTTTTCCCTTTGCCCCTTTCTTGTTTTCCTGGATGTTTTTCTCAGCAGCAAAGTGGCAGGTGGAGTTCCTTGTGTCCCATCAGTGCAATGGGCTGCCACATCCTTACAAAGGAAAGGAAAAAATCCTGCTCTGAGGAGTCACTTCCTGAACTTTTCCTGCCTCCACTTTTCCTTGACACTTAATTTTTGGAGAGTTTGGGGGTTGTGAAAGAGGCCAAACCCCCTCCTTTGCAGCTGCAGGGAGCTCGAGTGGCCCCCAGCTCTTCTGTTCTGAAGAAGGAGGTAGCAGCAGTCCCTGTTGGATTTTTCCTGGATCTCTCCTGGTTTGCAGCACCTTTTCCAGCAGCAAATTTTGCTGTGGATGGATGGGCAGCCTCTGAGAGCACTCTGGATGTGTGGTTCATTAATTACTCCTGTTATAGGGCTATTACAGCCAAGGAATTGCATTATTAAAAAGAAATCTTTGCAGATGCTTCAAATGTGACGACCTATTCAATGGCTGACACTGGGTCATAATTAAAAGTAAAAAGTAAGGGCCAGAAGAGGACAAAAACTGGCAGATTCCCTGAATATGGTTAATGGAAACATTATTAACATTAGGAAATTGCATAGAAGAAATCACTGGCTCCTGGCCCAGTTTAAATATGCAGCAGGCTCCTGACGTGTGCCTATGGTGATTAATAGCATGAACAGAAAAAAAATATTAAATTAAAGCCATTGAGCTGCCTTTAATGGCTGTGTCTGGCTCCTTTGTTCCCTTCATTCCAGCAGGCAGGGTCAATCCCAGGATGCCTCCAGGATGTACAAGGCACCACTGGCACCCAAAAAGTTTTCCAGCCAAACTAAGAACCCAGAGGAAAATTGATGCTGCCCTTGGTGGATTTGCAGATCCTCCATGTGAACACAAACCTCTCCCAGATCCCTTTTGCACCCCCAAAACAGCCTTTGGGAGATGCTTTTATTCTGTTTTTCTCAGCTCAAACTCTCAGCTTTGCTTTGCTTTGAGGTTTGGGGGGTTTTTTTTTGCATTTTTCCATTTGTTCCTCACGGATGTTGCTGTGAATCAATCTGGC
The DNA here is from genome assembly GCF_963662255.1 of Cinclus cinclus. NCBI lineage: Eukaryota > Metazoa > Chordata > Aves > Passeriformes > Cinclidae > Cinclus > Cinclus cinclus. The sequence goes on from NC_085064.1 coordinate 3,004,141, forward strand.
ATCGGGCCCATTCACCACCTAATATTTCTCAATAATTTATTATCAGCAGTTTAATCCTCCTGGGAGCTTCCTCCACATTAAAGCCTCTTGTTCAGTCAGGTCATGTCGCAGACTGGAAGCACTTCCAGCCCTTTGATTTGTTTGTGTTTCATGTTTTTGTTGGGAGAGCAGTAAAAGACATGAATTTTTCCACCCTCTTGGAATGAATTTATCATCTCGGTTGTCTCCTTTATTCTCTCCAATTGAACCATCACTTTCTGGTGGCTCTCATCTCCCTCTCCGTGGGCCCTGCTCCATATGGATGCTGTGGGATGCAGTGGGATGGGAGTGCAGAGCAGGAATCAGCTGCCAGAGCATCCCCACCCCCTGCATGTGCTGCTCCCCCTTATCCCTGAAATATTCCATGGGATAACAGCAGTTGCATCAACCTCCTGCTCTGATCGAGCTGATTGACATCCCTCATTCCAACCAAACCCCAAATTTAAGTTCAAGAAGTTTAAAAAGTGCCGAGCAGCTCAAAAGCTGGAGCAAGCGAGGATTTGGGGTGGGCATGGAAAATAGATTTATTTTCTGAGTATTGCAGCTCTCAAATTAGAAAGTCCCAAATTTCAGCCTAAGAAGGGAGATGTCTCAGCCCCTCTGCTCCATCTGGGCCAGAAACAGCAGCAGGGCCAGGCTCTGTGCTGGTTTTCAGGGCAGAAACCAGCTCATCCCAGCAACCCCTGACCTCTCCATCCCATTTCTCCTCCCAGATTTTGGGTGGATTTAGGGCTGCTCATCCCTGGAAACATAGCACTGCTGCCAAGTGTTTCGGCAAGGCTGATTAAAACCATTCATGGAGAATGATATTAATTGAATGGAGAATAATATTAATTAACACTTTTACCCTCTCCCTAGATGGAATCAGGCTGGACGTGCTGATTTCACAGAGCAGTTTTCAATCCCAAATCCAGCCCAGGGAAATGTCACTGCTGGTGGCACCAGAGCCCAGCTCAATGTCCCAGGCTGGGGCAGTCAGGCTGCAGCCTCTGGAAGCTCTGGGAATGAAGAACTTTTGGCATCCCCCAAATCCCAAGCGTGGTTTTCCAGGCACAAAGCAAATCCTTGCAGGAAAAGACAAAACCTTGTCCCTTGCACCTGCTCTGGAAAGGGCCCTTACAACTCCAGGAAGGAATTTCTCTACCCAGGGACTGAAAAAAAGGGCCATTAACTGATAAATCCTGGTGAATTCCAGGCAGGAACTCTTAAACCTCCAGGAGGAAATTCCTTTATCCAGGAACTTTAAAAAATGGTCATTAACAGGTGAATCCTGGGGAATTCCAGGCAGAACTCTTAAACCTCCAGGAGGAAATTCCTTTATCCAGGAACTTTAAAAAAGGGTCATTAACAGGTGAATCCTGGGGAATTCCAGGCAGGAACTCTTAAACCTCCAGGAGGAAATTCCTTTATCCAGGAACTTTAAAAAATGGTCATTAACAGGTGAATCCTGGGGAATTCCAGGCAGGAACTCTTAAACCTCCAGGAGGAAATTCCTTTATCCAGGAACTTTAAAAAATGGTCATTAACAGGTGAATCCTGGGGAATTCCAGGCAGGAACTCTTAAACCTCCAGGAGGAAATTCCTTTATCCAGGAACTTTAAAAAATGGTCATTAACAGGTGAATCCTGGGGAATTCCAGGCAGGAACTCTTAAACCTCCAGGAGGAAATTCCTTTATCCAGGAACTTTAAAAAATGGTCATTAACAGGTGAATCCTGGGGAATTCCAGGCAGGAACTCTTAAACCTCCAGGAGGAAATTCCTTTATCCAGGAACTTTAAAAAATGGTCATTAACAGGTGAATCCTGGGGAATTCCAGGCAGGAACTCTTAAACCTCCAGGAGGAAATTCCTTTATCCAGGAACTTTAAAAAAGGGTCATTAACAGGTGAATCCTGGGGAATTCCAGGCAGGAACTCTTAAACCTCCAGGAGGAAATTCCTTTATCCAGGAACTTTAAAAAATGGTCATTAACAGGTGAATCCTGGGGAATTCCAGGCAGGAACTCTTAAACCTCCAGGAGGAAATTCCTTTATCCAGGAACTTTAAAAAATGGTCATTAACAGGTGAATCCTGGGGAATTCCAGGCAGGAACTCTTAAACCTCCAGGAGGAAATTCCTTTATCCAGGAACTTTAAAAAATGGTCATTAACAGGTGAATCCTGGGGAATTCCAGGCAGGAACTCTTAAACCTCCAGGAGGAAATTCCTTTATCCAGGAACTTTAAAAAATGGTCATTAACAGGTGAATCCTGGGGAATTCCAGGCTCATGGATGAGCCACGGGCACAGCCAGGGCTGGTGGCACTGGCAGGGGACACGCTGCCACCACGGGTTTGTCGCATGCTCTGTCACACTGCTGGACAGAGGAGGGAGAGTCTCGACAGCATCCAGAAAACTCAGGAAAAACTTGGGAGCCGCAGCAGAGCTCTGCACCCACCCTGTATTTGCACCCCAGGTAGGAGCAGCAGCTTTAGGCAGAAACAGGGACAGAGAGCTGGAGATTTCCATATGAAATATTGAAATTTTTGCTCGCTGGAGTGGAAGGCAGAGCCGATGTGGCTCCTGAATAAATCATGGGAGCCGACACATGTGCTCGCCCGCAGTGAGGTCTGCCAGGGGAGAGCGTGGGACTGGCGAAGAGGAAAAGTAAAGTGGAATAAAACAAAATATAGGGCACTTCTCCCCTCTGCTAAGAGCTCAATTAACTCGTCTCAACCTCCTCTAGCATGGCAGCTGAAATCTGCTCCCTTTTTTGTGTCTCGCCAGCCCCATCCACCGTGCCCTCGTCCTGCTCTGCCGAACCTGAGCGTGCCTTGGAAAACGCAGAGCTCTGTTAAAATGTCATGGTCTGTGCATATCCAGTGGCCTGTCAGGAGAAATGCTGGATCTAGGGAATACAGAGCCTCCCCTGAACTGGAGGAATGCTGGAAGAGACGACACGCAGAGAACCCCAAGCCTTCAAAGCTTCACTTGAGAGATCCTCTAAAAAACCTCACTGGGGCCTTTTAGAACTTACAAAAAGCTGATTAAAAAAGATGGGGAGAGACTTTTTTTTTTTTTTTGCACAGGCAGCTGATACCAGGACAAGTGGGGGAGCAGATCTGTGTACTGGAGGATGATGTAAAACTTGAGGACTCCAAGGGATGCTAATCCCAGTGAAAGGGAGCTGCGCCCTTGTTAGGAATCCAGTGTTTCCCAGGGTGTCAATTCCTGTCTAATTAAGAGCTCCAGAGGTCCACAGTGGGCTGGCTTCAGCTGGTTCTCAGCCCTCCTTGGAAATCATGTTTTCCAGCATCCCTAGCATCCTCCTCAGAAAGTGTCTCTGGAGTTAAATCCTCCAGACAGACGGAGGTTTTTAAAAAATGCATCGTGAGTGCATCATCGGATGAGCAGGAAAGTAGGACAGGCACAGGGAGCGTTTCCTTCCTGCTGTCCCCGGGCACCTGGGGCTGTTGGGACATCCTGGATCCCCTGAGCCACCCCGTGCCATCCATGTGCCACCTCAAATCCAGCTCTGGGAAGTGATTCTTTCTCCCAAACCATTTTTCCATTCTTGGGATCTTTTAACTTGCTCTGGAAGGTGGGTGACAGGGGTTTACCTGTTAAAGGGATCAAAAAAGGCTGCAGGAGGGAGATGTGCTCAGTGCTGGCAAGTGAGTGACCCCAACATTCCCAGGATTGATAAATACCCAAATCCCAAGGGAAACCCGTGTTTTCACCCGCCTATTTTATTGTATTTGATTTTATTTTGCGTGTTCCTCTCTCTAATGCATCCCCTGCTGGGATGTCCCTGTCTCAGAACACGGCCCCTGAGACATCCCAGGATTTACTCCTGGCATTCCCAGCGCAGGGCTCATCTGATCGCCTGGATTAAGAGGTTCTGGATGGAGTGTTGTGACAGGAAGCAATTATATGCAAATAAGAAGCTGCGCAAGTGTGAGTAAACATCAGGGGTTGGTTTTTTTTTCCTGTTGAACCTCCGTGATTTAAAAGCCATTAAGGGCGCAGCCAGCGCGCTTTGTCAGCGCTTTCGCGGAGCTCCGGCAGCTCCCACACCCTTCCCTTCCCTTCCCTTCCCTTCCCTTCCCTTCCCTTCCCTTCCCTTCCCTTCCCTTCCCTTCCCTTCCCTTCCCTTCCCTTCCCTTCCCTTCCCTTCCCTTCCCTTCCCTTCCCTTCCCTTCCCTTCCCTTCCCTTCCCTTCCCTTCCCTTCCCTTCCCTTCCCTTCCCTTCCCTTCCCTTCCCTTCCCTTCCCTTCCCTTCCCTTCCCTTCCCTTCCCTTCCCTTCCCTTCCCTTCCCTTCCCTTCCCTTCCCTTCCCTTCCCTTCCCTTCCCTTCCCACCGCTGTTCCTCAAACAGCATCAGGAACTCCCAGGTGACGCGGGGGACAGCGTGGCACCCCAAATCCTTGGCCTTGTGCATCCTGGCCATCCTTGGGCAGGTTCACCCCGTGCTTTCCCTGTCAGGTTCATCCCCTGCATCCTCTCAGTCTCATCCTGAGCATCCTGGTGTTGGCTGCTCCTCGCAGGGCTTGGCTCCCACAGCAGGAACGGGGATTTTTCCATCATGCCCTGCCCAGTTCCACTTCTGGAAGAGCACAGGGCTCGCTGGGTGCTCCCAGAATTGAAGTGAAGTCTCTGCTGAGCGAGTGGCAGCAGAACAGCAGCGGCTGTGAGGGCAGGGTGGGGGTGTGGGGGTGGCTGTGCTTGGGGTTTCCTGGGAACTGGGAGCTCTGCTCCCACCTGTGAGGACACTCCAGGGTCCCCGATGGGATTCTTTGGGGTTTCACTGCTCTGCTTGGGTGCTGAGAGCTTTGGGAAGGCTCAGCTAAGAGTCTGATTTATTCTGTGGCTGGCTGAGTGGTGGGGTGGGGTCTGGGCAACCCCTCAGAGGGAACAGAGCTCAGGGGAGCAGCAAAATACCCCAAGAAACGCCTGTGGCTGCAGTCCCCAAAATGTGCTGTCGGGCAGGGATTGTCCGGTGGGGGTTTTGGGGTCAGGTACAGCAGGGACAGGAAGAACTCTGCTCAGGGGCAGGGAAAGGGGCTTTTCATCCCCAAGGGAAATTCATCCCTGCACCTTCCAGTGCTGTGGAGGAGCAAATCCCAAGAGCCACCCCTCACCCCCGGGGTCTTTCAGAGGCATTTCCCCTCAGTGTAATTATAATTATAATTATAATTATAATTATAATTATAATTATAATTATAATTCCATCTCCCCTGCAGCCTCCCTCGGAGCAGGGATCCAAGATTGATCCTCACGTCCCGCCCTAAGCAGTTGGTCAAACATTTATCTCTGGTACTTGGGGACCTGTGTGAGTAAAGCTGCAATTTAGACCGAGGAAATCACAGAGAAAACAAATCCTTAGCCCCCATCCAGCCATTCCTAACACGTCACCCTCCTGACAGTGCTGCCAGAGAGCCAGAAAAAGAGCTCCAGCCTTGAAATTTTTCTAGCCGAAGACAAATGAGGGAGATTCATGTCTCTGTTGGTGCTACATTGTTTTGCTCAGCTGGCTGCAGAGCAAATAAGATGCGGTGTTGCATTGATTTGTAGCCCAGGAGCTGTCCTGGCAAATGGATGGGCTGGGAAAAACTTCATTTGGGGCTTAAATTGGAGAAAGCAGCAGGCAAAGGGTGCCCAGAGCCTCGGGATCCCACTGTGCCTTCTCCCTGGGGCATGGGGGGCTTGAGTCCTTCCCTTTTTTTGGGATGCTTTCCCCTATGGATCTGTGGGATCTTTGCTGTCCCTCTGCACCCCCAGCACTGCTTGCTGCCCTGGTGTTTGGACACGAGGCCAAAGGGAATGGAAACCAAATCTATTTCCAGTAATTCCAATAATTTCCAGTGGGTTTGGGGGGAGGGAATGGGAATGGTTATCCTTCTCAAGGCTGTGCCCTGCCAGCCTCGGGGAGGTGCCAAGAGAGGGGTGGCACCTCGTGGTGTCACTCACAGCACCCTCAGCGGACATAAATCCAGGGAAAACTGTGGATTTATCCCTGTGGGCTGTGCCCAGGGAGGGTCTGGAGGGAGCAGAGGGGTCCCTCACCCCACAGCGGGGAAAACACTGCTTGTTAGCATTAATAAATGTAAAATACAGAAATAAAAATATAATAAATATGAAAATATTGAATTAATGCCCAGGAAAAATGCGTGACAAGGCTGGCAATTCCCCCAGGTCTCTCTGTAAAGAATTGCAGTGTCCAAATGAGGCTCCTCCAAAGCCACCTCCACTCCAGAGCAGCAGGGAAGAGGGAAGAGGGCAGAGGGAGGATGAGGAAGCACGAGGATGTTCATCACTTCTGCAGCTGCTCCCCTTCCCTCCCATCCATCCCTGATCCATCACTGCCTAAGAAAAATCCCCCAGTGCTCTCTGCAGACAGGAGGCAATTTCCAAGTCCCAGCGATTCCCAAGAAAAGTGATACTGGCTGTGCCCTAATGGAAAGGCAGCCAGTTTTATAGCAGAATGCAAATGAAAAGGTATAAATAAACAATCACTCATGAATAAGTGCTTGCCTTTAATGAATATTTCATATACAAAAGAAGTCATTGACATTTTGCTGGATTGCTTCAATTAGCTCTTGAGCCTCATGTTCATGCAAATAATAAGCTTGCTTTTCATAATGCTTTGTTAATCTGCTTCATAGTGTGAATTTATACAGTAATATATCACCCAGACCTCCTGCTGGAGCCTTTATTGGATATAAATGACTTAGTAATTGCTATTGATCATTAAAGGAGTGTGGTGTTATTTTGGAATTACAGTGTGGGGGATCTTTGCAAGACTGAAGGATCTGGCTGCTTGGGCTGGTTTATATTCAGGGCAGTGACTAATGGATCCTTGGGAGGAAAAGCCAAAGTGTGCCAAGATTGAGGTTGGGGAAAAAAAAAAACAAAAAACAAAAAACTCTGCTGGAGTCATTGCTGCCTTCCCGTCATGAAACGCTCCCGGCGACACATTCAGAATGTATCTCAACATATTCCATTTCACGCATCGATCTCCATCCCAACTCCAACTCTGCTGACATTAGCCAGGAAAATGTTGTGGCTGGCTGGGGAATGCAGCAGCAGGCTGGGTCTGGAGTGAAAACACAGTCACGCTCCTGTGACAGCCGTGCAGGTCCCTGCTCCTGGTGACCCTGGCAGGGTGGGCAGGGACAGAGCCACCAGGGCCCTTCCCAGGCTCCCGCAACAACCCCAGGAGGCTGCGGGGCTTTAATCTGGGCTGCCTGTTGTGCTGCTGCTGGTGGGTGATTAAAACCAGCGTTTTGCAGCCACCCTGGCTGCAGCGCTGGGTGTATTGATCCCAGATCCACGTCCTGACACCAGGGCAGTGGGAAGGGCTCCGTGTTCCCAACAGGGAATTCAGCTGAGCCTCCTCCTCTCCATCACTTGCTGGTTGTCTTCCAGCTTCCAGCGTTAAAACCTCATCACTCCGAAGTGGAGAAGGCTGAGGTTGCACTTTAGATTTATACTTTTCATTTAGGGAACACCTTTTTTGTTGTTCCTTCAGCTGGAAGAGCCATCCTTGGCTTGCTCAGCTGCATTCAGGGCTGGCTCCTGCCTTGCTCAGAGAACAGCAGAGCTGGGAAAGCTCCAGCAGCCCGGGAGGGCACCCCAAATGCTCTCCCTGCACGGGATGGGTGATTTCAGCTGGCTTTGACATCCACATCCATCTGGAAAATGGCTGGGGGCATCAACTCCTCTGTGCCCCCAAGGGCTGTGCTGGCACTCCCTTCATGAACATCTTGAAAGGGCTCTGAGCTCCCTCTCTCTGGCTCTGGTTTCATTTAAAGCCTCTCTGTTCATTTTTCCCCTTTCAATTTACCACGTTTCCCCCCCCCCCGGAACGTGCTTTGATTTTTCAGCAATTTCGAAGTCCTCAGGCTTTGCCCGGAAGGTAATTTATCCCCGTTTGTGTTTTTCTGTGTATGTACACGTGTTGCAGTGCACCGGGAGAGAAGCACAAAGAGCAGCTGGCTGTGCAGGGGCTGGGATGCACGGAGGAGTTCTCTTCCAGGAGCTGGGAGCTCGCTCTGGTCCTGCAGGACAAACTCTAAATCCCACCAGCTCCAGAGGGAGCTGGAATCAGCCTGAGGAAGGGTTCTCTGGATGCCCCCCAGGCCAGGAATGGCCGCTTGGAGTGGTCACCAAAGCCTTTTGCAGCCCCAAAGGGCCAAGGCAGGTGGAAGTGTCCCCCCTGTGCTCCCTTTGGTGAGAGCCCCGTGGCAAATCCTGCTTGCCCAGCTGGCACCCGGCAGCCTGGGCTCCCAGGAGAGGCTGTTCCCATTGCCATCAGCCCAGCTCTGCTGCTGCCTCACCCCTGGGAGCACCAGAGCACAGTGCTGATGGTGCTGGAACCTTCCCTGAGTCACCCCAGGGCTGTTCTGACTGAAATTCTGCCCCACCAAAGCCATTCGTTCCAGGGAATTTTAGACATGTGAATCTCCAGGTTTTTTTTCATGCTGGCCACATCTCCCGGGGCTGGGTTTAATAAAGGCTGGTGGGTGAGGAGCTGCCTGGGATTTAATGTCTAAAAATGCTCCTCAGAGCGACCTTTTCTCTTTTTAGTTGGGATTTAGCCCCAGGATTGCTGTGGGATCCTCGCTTGCTGCAATTCCAGCCCCTGGGATGTAACATTTCTCTTCTGGCCATTCATTTTTTTTTCCTCTCCTGTTGCTCTGAACTCTGTTCTGCAGAGTTCAGGCAGATGTGTGGAGCCAAGCACATAAGGTGATGTTCCAGGACCTTAATTCTTCTCCTTCTCTGCCTTTTCTCTGCACCAGATCCTGCCCTGAAATGGGAAAATCAAGGACAGAAAGAGGGACCCTTCCATCCTCCACAGTTGTGAAAATCCAATTGTCACTTGCCCAAAACTGGGAGGCAGTGATGGGGAGGACCAGGGCTGATCTGCATTTAAAAGAGGGGCAGTCAGAAGGAAGAGGGGAGGGGGAGATAAAAGGGACAGAGCCCCGCATTTGAATATTGTGTTTCCTTATGGCAATAATCATTTGAAAGCTGGCATTTATTGCCAAGAGAAACAGAAAAGAGACCCCTTGGCATCGCCCCAAACTCCTCATTTACTCTTTCAGAGCAAGGAACATTTATAAAAACTCAATAAAACATCCAACAAGGCTGGTTAGGATTCTTTGGAAGATGTCTCCATCAAAGGGTCAGTGTCTGGTGGGAGCAGGGCTGGGGGCTGATGGCACAGAACAGGGATGGGGAGCAGTGCCTGTGGTCACCCCTCTGCCCCAGGGACACCCCGAGACTCCCCACCACTTTGTTCTGTGCTTTGCTTGAAATTTGGGAGTTGCTGCAGCAGTTATGGGGATGGAAACATCACCCGAAAAAAATATCCCTGCTTTAAACTTCCAATTTGTTGGTTATTTCATGAAGTATCCATGCAAATATCCCTGCCCTGCTCCATCCCCCTCACTCGCAAATGGGGAGAGGGGCTGATGAGGGAGAGCACTTAGCTGAGATAAATATTTTACACTTTTTAATTAAATATGAGATCCCTTCTGGGGCTGGCAGCAGGACCAACCTGGAATATGAATTATCAAGAACCCTTCATCCCAGATATCCATTCTTTCCACCCTAGCCCCCAGCCATTTCAGGCAAATAAAATGGAAAACAAATCCCGTGTCCCTCTGGAATAAACCGATGTTTTCCTAGTCCAGGTTCCCACTGGATGCCCATCCCAGATCTGGTTTTTTGGGGCAGCTTGGCTCTGCCCTGGCTGGGCTGTGGCTCTGCACTCAGATAGGAACCATGCAGGAGGGGTTTCTACTGCAGCACTTTTGGGAAGAGGTTTTGAGTGGGCTCTGGAGGAGGCTGGAGCTCTGCACATCGATCGAGTGGTGAGAAGATTAAGTGGATACAATTGGCCAGGATTGACCTCGATGGATCTCTCCTGATTTATTCCAGCTGGGGAGCTGATCCAGCACTGGCTGGGGTGGCTGTTATGCAATTCCTTGTCCTCAGGAGCCTGGGCCATGTCCCCCATGGCACTCCTGTGCCAGGCACACAGAGCAATGGAGCTCATGAGAAGGCAAAAATTCAGCCTAGGAATCATTTCTGCCCCGTGCTCTCCACACTGAGGACAGTGTGTGAGTTCAGCTGAGCTCAACTTCACCCTGGAGGCTTCCTCTTGTGAAGAACTCAGCCAAAGCTCTTGATCCATCCTGCTTTTCCAGGCTGGAGCCATCTCAGTGGTGCGTGGGCATGGTGGGCTCTGAGGGCACAAAAGAGCAGAGCTGGTGCTGCCAGCCTGGTACTGGGAGCACATTTCCCCAGTAGATCAAGGAATTTGGTGAAAACTGCATTTAATCCAAAGTCAAAAAGCAAAGGCAGAGCTTCAAAGAAAGCAAACCCCCAAATGTGACTAAATGAATCCAGAAGGGGCTGGTTGTGCTAAGACACCACCAGCAGTGAAAAGCTCTCACCTTTCACTATTTTGGAAGCCAATCTCCTGCTGATTAGGTGGCGCAGGTCAAAGAATGGGCACGAGGATGCTGCAGGAATAGCTGCAGCAGCTTCTTTAGGAAAATGTGGAGTCTGGAGCAAAGCGAGGCCCTGGCAGGGTGATGTTTTTAATTAGCCTCCCATCCATTATCAGCCTCTTCCCTAACAGACTTCCCTAATGAGAGCACCCTGAGGTGACCTGGCTGAGCAGCCCTCTCCTTCTAACTGGTTTTATAATTGTGATTGATCTCGGAGGTGCTGCAGCTCTGCTCACCTCCTTCCACAGCTCCATTCTGTCCCTTTTCCACTCTGCTTTTCCCTCCAGCCCCGACTTCAGAGCTGAGGTTTCCTTTGAGTACTCTCAGGTACCAATTAGTGACACTTCTCTGGCTCCAGAGCAGGACCCTCAACCTGAAGGGAATGAAAATTCCCTCCCTTGGGTGGGTCCAAGGCACATCTGGGTGTTTTTAGCTGGGCAAACAAGCAGCTGGATGGTGCCAGAGCACAGCCAGCCCTGTCTGGGTCATACCCATGAAGGTTTTGGGCTCTGCTTTGAACTGGCCCTTGCTGGGCAGCTCTGGGCTTGTGGGTGCCATCCCAAAGTGTGCTGATGATGGGATAAAGCTTGTTAAAGAATCATGGGTTGGGTTGGACTTCAAATCCATCCAGTGCCACCCCCTGCCATGGGGTTCCATTATCCCAGGTTGCTCCAAGTTTTGTTCAACCTTGGACACTGCCAGGGATCCAGGGGCATCCACAGCTTCTCTGGGCACCCTGTGCCAGGGCCTCCCACCCTCACAGGGCTGGATTTCTTCCCAATATCCCACCTAACTCTACCCTATGGCGGTTTAAAACTGTTATCCCTGCATTATTCCTACTCATTTTTCCTACACTGCTCCTCTTCCATAAGTCATGAGCCCCAAACCTCCCTCACACCCTGGCTGCCCACCATAAAACGATGAGAGTAGCTCAGACCCCTTCAGCTCCACCTCTGAATAAGGTACAGAGAGGAATAAAGCATAATTCCAAATGGGTTTTTTTTTTTCCCCTCCTGCATTGTGGAGCACTGCTAGGGAGAAGCTGAGCATCGCTGGAGGCAGTGACTCTTTCCCATTTCTCCTCTGGCACATCTGGCTCAGCCTCACTGCTGGGTCTGGGGTGGGAGGAGAAAAGGGAAGGGAAGGGAAGGGAAGGGAAGGGAAGGGAAGGGAAGGGAAGGGAAGGGAAGGGAAGGGAAGGGAAGGGAAGGGAAGGGAAGGGAAGGGAAGGGAAGGGAAGGGAAGGGAAGGGAAGGGAAGGGAAGGGAAGGGAAGGGAAGGGAAGGGAAGGGAAGGGAAGGGAAGGGAAGGGAAGGGAAGGGAAGGGAAGGGAAGGGAAGGGAAGGGAAGGGAAGGGAAGGGAAGGGAAGGGAAGGGAAGAGGAGAAGGAGAAGGGAAGGAGAAGGGAAGGAGAAGGAGAGGAGAGGAGAGGAGAGGAGAGGAGAGGAGAGGAGAGGAGAGGAGAGGAGAGGAGAGGAGAGGAGAGGAGAGGAGAGGAGAGGAGAGGAGAGGAGAGGAGAGGAGAGGAGAGGAGAGGAGAGGAGAGGAGAGGAGAGGAGAGGAGAGGAGAGGAGAGGAGAATTCCCTCCAGGTGGATTTTTTAGAAGAACTGTGAACAAACAAACAAACAACAGGCTGTTTGGAAGGGTGAAAAAGGGGATCACAGCTAAAGGAGCTGTGAAGCAGCACATTCCCCCTGTGCAGATGTGCTGAGTGTTGATGTGCAGCACCATTCGCACAAACATCCCACTCACCCCTGCTTTTGTCGGGATTTTATCGGGTTTTGGAGTGGGTGTGAATTTTCTGAAAGGTGATCCGGGCAGAGGAGCTTGTGGGGAGCTCCCAGTGCTGGGGTTGAACCCGAGTTTGTCCCCACAGCAATGGGGCCATCCATGTGATGATGGGGCTCTCCCTGCTCCCAAAATCACCACCCACAGTTATTCGGGGAAATACGAAAATGAAATGTGAATATGAAATATTTGGGGAAGTACTGGGGCTTTTCTTCCAAATAAAAGAGAGCTGGGTGATTTCTCCTGAAGGCTCTGCTTGGCCCTGCTGGGAGAGGCTGCATCCAAGTTCAGACCTTGGCTTTTATTCTTCCCAAAAGCCATTCCCACTTGCCACTGGCCATCTCTCTCTTTTTTCCTGACAAAAGTGTAAATTTGAGGAGGCATTTGTGATGAGTGGCTGACCTGGTGAGCAGCACCGGGTTCATTCCCTGCTTCTGGAATTGTTCCAAAGGGCTGGGAGTTCTGGTAGCAATTTTAATTGGATGCTGAAACAAAGCCCTGAAGGAATAGTTTTATTTTAGGAGTATTGGTTATTGGGTCAATACCTTCCTCATCCTGAAGAAGTGAGCGCAGACTCTTGTGAACGGGAGTGATTTTCCATGAGCCTCTGGATGGGAATTGGGCTGGGAATTCTTTACAGATTGTGTTTCCTGATGGATCTGCATCCTGGAGCCATCAGCAGAGCTCTTCAGGGCAGTCCTGAGGAGCTGCCTCACTCCACTTCCATGACAGAGGGAAGGAGGAGGGAGGGGAGGAAGGGTGAAGGTGCTGGGAAAATGATCTGGAGCTCTCAACACTTTCCTGTTTATCTGCTTCGTAAATAAAAAGATGGTTTTGTCTTTTTTTTTTTTTCTTTCTTTCTGTTGGATCAGTGGAATTCCAGAAGTTTGGAAAATGCGTCTGCCCCATGGCCTGTAGCAAAGTTTGAAAGATTTGGTGACTCCAGATCCCTTGGTGGAAGAAATTGGGGAATGAGAAAGAAAAATCTGCTTGGCTGCTCCCGGCGTGCTGGAGCATAACCACAGCTCATTGCCCGCACAGCACCCCCCAGTTAAAAAATTACTTTATTTTCCATGGAAATCTGTGCTGGCTGCTTTGAAATAATCCCAGATGAAGCATCTACAGTGAGCACATTGTTATTAGCTCAGATGATTTGGCTTGCTCTCTTGCTTTCTGGTTTTTTATTCATGCTGGCGGCAAGCAAACCCATCCAGCTCCATTATGTATAATTTATTCTGGATTAGATCAAAGGAACAGTTTACAGGGGTGGTTTGGGCATTATTATGATTTTTTTTTTAGCTTTTTCCATATTTTATAAATATATATTTATTCTCCCTCCCCTTCCCCACACTCCCCATTGCCTTTGCTCATAAGCAAATTCTAAATTATTCACCAGCCTGAACAAGACAAGTGTTCCTCAGGCCTGGAAATCAAATCAGCCCCAGCAGTGATGTGGAATGGGAGCCCTGTGTTTTTGGGGGAGTTTGTGGGATGCAGGGATGCAGCTGGGACCAAGAAATAAATCTCTTTTGTAAGTATTGAGGGACTTTTGGGGGGGTCTGTGCAGGCTGCAGAGGTGCAGCCAGCTCAGTAATGCCACCTTTATGGGGACAGGTGGCATCAATCCTACATCCACCCTTCATGAGATTTTGGTAAAAACAAGGACTTAGAGCTTAGCCAGAGGGATCTGCTCCCCCTGGACATGATATTTCCCTGAAGAATGAGATCACACACACACACACACACACACACACACACACACACACATCTGGATTTGCTGGAATCCACCCTGTGCCCAGGCTCTGCCTTGCTGAGCATCATCCAGGCAGCACCGCTGAGCATAAAGCCCAGCACGTCTGGGGCCTCAAAACCCTAAACTATTTGTTCCTGCAGCTGGTGCAGGGTGTTTAGTGCACTGCAAAGTCACTTTTAAGTCCTGGCGTGCTCTGGGCACAGGGCTGTGGAGCAGGCAGCATCTTGCTGGTGCTGGGAGAAGCTGCTGCTAATTTAGCCAGGAGCTGATCGGGGAGGCATCTGCTGGCCTCAGCTCTTGGAACCACCCCAGCACTGCAGCAGCATCCTTGGGAATTATCCATCCCAGCTTCCTGAGGGGCTGGGGGTGATGCTGGCAGAGCCAGCCCCACAGAGCTCCAGGTGCTGGGGGATATCCAGGAGCTGTGCTCCATCCCTGGGGGCTGTGCCTGGAGCGTGCCCAGGTCCCTGCAGCTCCTGGCCTGCTCCTTCAGCCCATCCGTCCCCCTGCCTGTGCTCCCACAGGTCCTTCCCCTGTTCCAGGGATGGATCTGTGTCCAGCTCACATCCCAGGGCTGGAATCACAGATTTCCAGCCTGCAAGAACCCTCCTTGAAAAGCTGCTGCACTGTGGAGCCAGGAAAGGCTCTCTCTGGTGGGATTTAGGATGGGATCAGCTCCAAACACCAAAGGGAACAGAGGAATTCCTTCTGCATCGGGTCAAGGTGCTCAGAGCAGCTCTAAGAGTTTCCTTGGGAAGGAGGGCTGGGATCATATTTCCCACAAATCCATCTCCCTGTGGTTGGAGAATCCCCCTCTGGAAGGGACAGGATCCATTTACTCTTCTCAGGGACAGCAGGATTGCGGTGACTCTGCTGGGGCTGGAAAAAAATGGATGAGTTCCTTGGGAAAGTGGCCCAGAAAATCCTACCAGAAGCAGGTAGGGACAATTCCCAACTCCGTCCCAGCCCCACGCTCGTTTTTAGGCTCAGAAACCAGGTCAGGATGCAGCAGAAACATCTGCCATTGATCCATGGGC
This sequence comes from Cinclus cinclus, assembly GCF_963662255.1. Taxonomy (NCBI): domain Eukaryota; kingdom Metazoa; phylum Chordata; class Aves; order Passeriformes; family Cinclidae; genus Cinclus; species Cinclus cinclus. Next base: position 3,019,260 of record NC_085064.1, read on the forward strand.
TGTGACAGAGCCAGCAAATAATTGTCTCTTTGAAAATCCATTATCACCTCCAGCCTCTTTTTAGCAGGAAGCTCTGGGAGCTGACAGGAGCCTGCTTGGAGTGGGGATGGTAAATCTGACACCATCTGGCCGGGCCATTCTCAGGCCCCTCATAAAATGCCAATTTTAAGCATCTGCATCAACAACTGCTGCATCTATTGTGTGTGTGCATGTGATTATTGCTTATTGAACCTCTTCCCTGAGCCCAGAAATGCGAGCTTTGTGCCGGACAATTGCTCTAAAAAGGTGTTTTAAAGGGGAGAACCCAGGGTCTGAGCCCAGGTAAAGCCTGCAGAGGATTTTGGCAGGGCCAGCCCAGGGAACTGTTTGTTTTCCTTTAATCTGTGCTCCTCTGTGCCCTCCCCTCTCCAAACACAGCCTGCTCTGGTTGTTTGGGAAGATCCTCCCTCTGGAGAAGCAGGTTGGGAGCAAACACAGGGAGCAGGATTTTGGGGACACAGGAGACCCTGAGCATTGCTGGGGGGGATGATGTGAGACTTCCCCTCTCTGCAGCACCATTTTTAATGGCAAAAATTGCTTTTTTTTTTTTTTTTTCTCACTGAAACACATATGAGTGGCATTTCTGGGGGAGGCAGGACACATCCATCACTCTCTGTTCCAGGAGCCCATTGCACACCTGAGGCACCGCTGGCTCATCCTGGGCTCATCCCCAGCCCTGCCACCCCTTACCCTCCCTCTCCCTTTACCCTCATGTTATAAATGACAAACAAAAGCCTCGATATTTAGCAAAATTTAGATTGTTTTATTTGATATTGACGGAGCAAGCAGCTCTGGGGAACGTGAGGGGTCACCACCCACACCAGGCTCCATCCAACCTTGGTTTGCAGCTCCTTTTTATAGGATGGTTTTCCTTGTTGTAATCAATAAGTGTTATTTTTTTTTTTGTTGTTGTTGTTGTCATAATTCTGCCAGGTAAGCAGTGGCGGTCAAAAAAAACATCCGTGTGAAATCTCCAGACAATTTGTCAAGTAACCATCTGGTTTTGGTAGATAAAGAACAGCAGAAGTGGGAATTCTGGTCTTAGCAGATAGGTTGCAATTGATTACAGAAAGGCAGGAAATCTGATTTTGCAAAGTCTTTCAGGTTGTGGGAAACCCTCGTTTCACAAACTGCTATCAAATACAATTTACTTAAAAAAACCACAATATTCATAACAGGGGGATTTAAACAGAATGATTTAATCATAGATATTTTTCTCTAGCTAATGTCCATGCTTCATTTCAGACCTTAGTATTCTGGTTTATACAAACCCCAATGCTTTTATGATTAACACAAATCTTTTATCAATTTTCACACTCAGAAAATCCCATTTTTTTTTTTCATCATCCTGAAAACATCCTAAAAACCTGAAAAGTTAGAATTGTCTCACTGACAATGGCACCGAGATTCATCCCTGCAGCAGGGATGGCTGTGGGGGGACACTGAATATTTCTGAAATATGGGGTTTAATGGGTTGGGATTTACATGTGGCACTTGCACAGGGCAGAGCCATCATCCCACCAGAGGTTTCTTTGGAGCACAGAAATATTTTGGCTGTGCTCTCCTCACACATCTTCTCTCATTTCAGCTTTTTCCTCAGGTTAAAATCACCCCAGCACTGCTTGTGTCTGCTGGAGCAGGGCAGGAATTGGAAACAAAAATAAACAGATCTCCTCTCAGGAAATGTTTGGGTTTTTTTTTTTGTTTTTTTTTTGTGGGAGATGTTGGGGTTTCTGTTAAAAAACCAACCAACCAAACCATAAAATAGTGGTTTCTGTTAAAAAACAAACTAAGTAACTAACTAAAATAGTGTTTTCCTCTCTTCCTGCAAGGAGAAGCTGCTGTTCTGACTCTTCCCACTGCAGGAATCAATTGCCAAACTGGATGTTTGCTGATGGGCCTTGGAGCAAAACACAACAAATTCCTTTAAAGCAGAAAAGTGGTGGGTTTTTGTGTGGTTGGTTTGGTTTTTCTTTTTTTTTTTTTTTTTTGTTTTGTTTTAATTTTTTTCTCTTGTTTTGTTTTTGTTTTTGTTTTGTTTTATTTATTTTTTTTCTGTGGTGGCTGTTGTTTTGGGGTGTGTGTGTGTGTGTGTGTGTGTGTGTACAGAATCACATCCCAAGGCTGGAGGAGCTTTGGGAGTGACTTTGCTCCTCCTGTGCCTTCCCCTCTGTGCTACCCGGGGTTTGTTCCCAGCTGGGAGCCTGTAAAATGCTGTAATCCAGTAATATTCATAACTGCCTGTGCATGTTCCAGCACTTTTCCCAATCCCTTTTTATCCCGGGCTTTGTAAATCAGCTCTGGCTCTGTCCCCGGTGGCCCGGGCACGGCCAGGGGGCAGCTGGTGGTCACCACTGGGGTGATGCTGGCCAGGATTACTGCACCATAATCCCACTCCTTGCTCTCAATCCCACTCCCAGATGGGACCTGTGGATTTTTGGAACCTTTGCACAGCCAAAAAACCCTGGTGGGTGACCCAGCTGTGCTGTCCCCAGCCCCAGGGTGCAGAAAATATTCTTTTTCCACGGAGCTGTACCACGGCAGCCTGCACAGCTCTGTCCTGGCAAATCTAAACGCAGCAATTGGTGAGACCCTGCACCCTGGGGGTTTTGGGATTTCTGTGCTCTCAGGCACTGACCCCCAAGGGAACACTGCTTTTGACCTGAGGCCTTGGAGAAGGCTCCCAAAATGGAATGACAGAACTGGAATCACTGGTGTGTAGTTTGAATAGAAGCGTGCAATAGCACAGGGTGAAGGGTTTGGAATTTGGGGTTTTAGAATATTGTAATAGGTATGGGACAAGGTGGAAGTTTAAGGTGGAGGTTTTCTTTCTTCTTGTCCTTCTTGTTCTTGGATCTAGGTGGTACTTTTATAATTGGATAAAAAAATGTCACACTGCAGGTCACGGGCGTTTGGTCATTGGGTCAGAAGTAAAAATGAATTAGCTGTTAGCTTTTAGTTGGACAATTAAGCCTTGAAAACCTTATAACGAGTGGGATACATTAATTTCTTCATTTTTAGCATTTATTAGTTAGAAGTGCTGCAGCACTCACTGTAACATAGATAAGAATTAATAAACAGCTAAGTCTGAACATGAAATTCCATCTCTCATGCTTTTAATCCCGACCCTGGCAAGAAGAAAAAAAAACCAAAAAAACTAAAAGGGATAAGCAATGATCCTTGGGGTCACAGACACCCACAAAGATGCCACCCTGGGAGCCTGGATGATGCTTCCCTGAATCCAGCCCCACTTCCCAGGAAGTTCTGCTCCCAGCAGTGCTGTAAGTGCAGATCATTTCTGTAATGCTCTCCCTGCAAACGCTACTTAAGATGTCATCAGTGATTGATTTATTTGCTAATTGAGACTTCCACTCGGGCTGATAGCCACGGTGCTTTGTTCCTTGTATTATTTTCCGTGATTTTATGACTGACATATTTGTAGCAGCCCTTCTTTAATCTTCATCAAGTAAATCCTGCGGGGGATGTGGTGGCTGCTGGGGTGGGATGGGATGGGCTGGAGCCTCTGCAGATGGGAAGGGGCTGCTCTGTGGTGTCATCCACAAGAGGGGAAGGTCCAGCCTGTGCCTCAGTTTCCCTGCTGACAGAGAACAGCTCCATTATTCCTTGCAGAAGGGGATTGGGAGCTAATTCTGACTGCAGGATTGTGGAAGAGCTCAGATTGGGAGTTTACAAATTTAAAATCCAAACTGGGGGTTTCCAGCTGTGGCCAGAGATTCTGAGGCCTGATGGAAGCAGCAGGTTCAGAGAGAAGGTGTCCCACCTGGGCATCACCGAAATGTTTATTTCATGAGATGTTGGACCAGACAGCTCCCAGGAGAAAATAATGAAATATTTCTCTCCTCAGTGCTGCCCTTTGCCAGGTTTTCCACAGACCTGTGGTGGCCTGTCCAAACCCTCTGCAATGCAAACCCAGCTCATTTTGGGGCTTTTCCCAGCACCTTTGTTCCAGACCTGGTGCCAGGAGTTTCTCTGCCCTCCCTTAAACCAGCTATTAAAGAGCCGTAATCCCCTGAATTTCTGCATTTCCACACCCACCCATCTTGGAGGGGCACCAAGAGCCAGCTGCAGCCCCTGCCCAGGAAGGTTCATCAAACCTGCAGCACAACCAGCCCCTGCCAGGCTGCTGGAGGAGCAGGGCATGCCTGGCATCTCATTTTCCCAAAGGAGGATCAGGATCCAGCTTCATTAACCCCAAACCCAGCTCAGAGAGGCAGCCTCTGTGTGGGCACTCCAGCTGGTGACCCTTGCCTGCCTTTGTGCTGCCAGAGAGGGGAATGGGTTTGCAGATGATGGGGGGTGGGATATAAACAGGGATATGAACAGAGGAATGAAGCGCTGCTGCCTGAGCTACAAAGCAAAAGCAATTTTCTCTCTGCTCAGGCCCATCTGCTGCACTCCCTGAGCAGCATCTCCTCCTGTGGGGCTGAAAGATGGGTCAGGATGGTGGCGGTGCCCACCTGAGTGACCCTGAGGGAGGGTCTGCATCAGGGGGAAGCTTCTGGGGGTGAAGATCCACTGGGATTCTCTCATCCTTTGAGATCCACCGGGATGAGCCAGCCCCGCTCCTGCTCCCACCCTGGGACGTTCTGGAGCAATCCAGCATCCCACTGCTGGGCCAGAGGGCACAGCCAAGTCCTTTACACTTCTGGCTGCTTTTCCCAGCACAGCAGGGCCGGTAAAAAGCAATAAATGAGACAAAATGAAGGCTGAATGCCCTCTGGAGCGCCCATTCCTGCAGCAATCCTCCCCTGCAGGAGCTCAAGGGCACTGGGACAGCAGTGGGGCAGCTCCAGCCCCACTCCATCAGCTCCTGCTGGATTTCACAGGGCTCACAACACCCTGAGAGCTGGCTGGGAGGTTTTGCAGGGTTCTGTGATCATCCCTGCACCTCCAGCTCTGGACTGAGCGGGGTGTGGGAAGGACAAGGAGCCCACAGAGCTGGAGAGGGTCTGTCCTTGGGCAGGAATGAGGAGCAGGCAAGGGGGAACGGGGCAGAAAACAAAACATTTCTGCAGCAGCTCCCACTGGGCAGGAGAACTGGGGCCAAAGGGGTGATACCCCAGCACAGCCCACCTGGCACAAGGCATTCCCTGCCCCAGGAATGGTCCTGCTGCCCCACATCACACACAGAGCTCCTGGAGGGGTCAGGAATGGTCCTGCTGCCCCAAACCACACACACAGAGCTCCTGGAGGGTTCAGGAATGATCCTGCTGCCCCAAACCACACACACAGAGCTCCTGGAGGGTTCAGGAATGATCCTGCTGCCCCAAACCACACACACAGAGCTCCTGGAGGGGTCAGGAATGGTCCTGCTGCCCCAAAACTCACACACAGAGCTCCTGGAGGGGTCAGGAATGATCCTGCTGCCCCAAAACTCACACACACAGAGCTCCTGGAGGGGTCAGGAATGGTCCTGCTGCCCCACATCACACACAGAGCTCCTGGAGGGGTCAGGAATGATCCTGCTGCCCCAAACCTCACACACACAGATCCTGGAGGGGTCAGGAATGATCCTGCTGCCCCAAAACTCACACACAGAGCTCCTGGAGGGTTCAGGAATGATCCTGCTGCCCCAAACCACACACACAGAGCTCCTGGAGGGTTCAGGAATGGTCCTGCTGCCCCACATCACACACAGAGCTCCTGGAGGGGTCAGGAATGATCCTGCTGCCCCAAACCTCACACACACAGATCCTGGAGGGGTCAGGAATGATCCTGCTGCCCCAAAACTCACACACAGAGCTCCTGGAGGGTTCAGGAATGATCCTGCTGCCCCAAACCACACACACAGAGCTCCTGGAGGGTTCAGGAATGGTCCTGCTGCCCCAAACCACACACACAGATCCTGGAGGGGTCAGGAATGGTCCTGCTGCCCCAAACCACACACACAGAGCTCCTGGAGGGGTCAGGAATGGTCCTGCTGCCCCAAACCACACACACACAGCTCCTGGAGGGGTCAGGAATGGTCCTGCTGCCCCAAACCTCACACACACAGATCCTGGAGGGGTCAGGAATGGTCCTGCTGCCCCAAACCTCACACACAGAGCTCCTGGAGGGGTCAGGAATGGTCCTGCTGCCCCAAACCTCACACACACAGCTCCTGGAGGGTGCTGGAGTGACCTGATCCAGCCTTCCTGAGGGAGGATGCAAAAAACCAACCTGCTCTGAAGCAAAGCTCCACAAGCATGTGGCACTCACAGCACTGAGTGATGCCAGCTGCCATCCCTGCCTGGTCCAATGAAAAGAAAAAATGGGGAGTGGGAATTTCAGGGTTTGCAGCTCCAGGATAGAGCAGGTTTCCATGGTGATGCCAGGGTTGTTTTTTCCCCCCCTTTTTTTGTTTTTTTCCTCCTTCCTTTGCCACTCTTTGGGGTTGAGCAGGAGGAGCTGGCAGGCTGCTGGGGAGGGTTTGTTAGCTCCAGAATGGGACAGGGCTCAGGGAAAGGGAAGAAATGCTGCAGTGGTCAGCAGCACGAGCCTGGCCCCGATCCATGCTCTGCGCTCTCAGGGAAGGTGTAAATCAGGGCTGGGCAAACACCAGAGCAGTGCCAGAGCTCGCTGGCCTTGCCTCATCCTCAGAGGGGATCTGTGGAAAGCTCCTCAAGGATTTCCTGCCACCGCTGATGAATTAGGAATAATAAAAGGAGGGGAAGAGCAGAACAGGCAATTTAGAGCCACTTGTACAGCCCTGGGCTGGGCAGGGCTCACCAGAGCTGGGCTCCTGCTTGGTGCCAGCCCAGAGCTCTTCCTGGGGTCATTCCTGCTGGGTTTGGTGGAGCCTGGCTGGTGTCAGGGATGAGCCCTGGGGGACCAAGAGCCCTCTGAGAGGCCAGATCCTGTGAACCTGAGCAGATTCTGGGAGCTGGATCAGATTTTCCTCATCCCTGCTCCCACCTCAGCCTCTGTGACCCTGCCAGCTCTGCCCACACCACCCAGCACCACCTCCTTGGCCACTCAATTTGCTTTTTTATTTTTCAAACAACTAAAATAACAAGCCTGAGCAGCCTAATGAAAGGAAACAAGAACTCCTTTAGGGACAATTTGTCTGGGGAAGGTGGCCGCTCCCTCTGCACTGTCCTGATCCCCCCCTGCCCTGCCCTGTGGGATTCCCTCCACTCCAAGCTCAAATCTGGAGCAAGGAGAGGTCTCAGGGCAGCCTGGGCTCCCCACCGAGCCCTTTTGGTGATCCCCACCCTGCTTGTGTGATGCCCCCGGGGAATGGAAACAACCACTGCCTTTTCCATGAGCCCACAGAATAAATGGCTCCAGCAAGGTGCCCTGGAATTCCTGTTCCCTTGTCCCCAGTGCTGGGAAGAGAAATCTCGGATTGCGAAAGAACAAAATAAAGAAGAGCAGGGGAGGTTTCTGGAGGGGAAGCTGGAGGATCCCAGCACAGACACAAACACCTTTATCTGCTCTGAGCCTCTTCTGCTCTTCTGCCCTTTTGGTTTGGGTTCCCAGACTGGGCTCCCTTTGGCTCCCCTTGGTGCTCCAGGGGCTGGCTGGTCCTGGGGGCTCTGGGGTGTTGTCTGTGCCTGATAGAGGCAGCACCAGCCCCCCAGGAGCTGGGCAGGAGGGTCAGGGTCCATCCTGCCAGATCCTGATGCTGACAGTGCAGCCTCTCTCCACAGGCAGCAGCTTTGCCCTGCACTGACTCTCATATTTTCCCTGTCTGCATCTGCTGATGAGGATTTCAGCCCATCTGCTGCAGAGAGCACTCCCCCAGCACTGGTGTCTCACTCTCACCCTCTGCACTCTGAGGCATTTATAGGTCAGCTTAAAGCAGGGCTCAAATTCCTGCTTTACATCACCGCTCTTTTTTCCTTTCCCCGGCTCTTTTTGTTGTCACCTTTGCATTTGAGGCTCCGTGAGCATCCCAAGGCATGTGAATCCTGCCTGGCAAGGCAGGGATCAGGCCTGTGGGGCCGTGGCATCTGGCAGGCTGCAGGACTGCCCAGCTCAGCCAGCCCTGCCTCGGTGTGAGCATCATTAACATCCCAGCAATTACAGGAGCTGGGCTGATTTGCATGGAGCTCAGAGCATAAAGAATTCCAGGCCAGATGGTAAATTGTGTGTGTGTTCCTGAAAAGGACAGCAATATTCTGTGTTTGGATGGGGCTGGGGTGGTGTGTGGGATATTTGGGATGACCCTTCCTGCCTGGCTTTGGGAGCGAGCCCTGGTTCCTCATGGCACAAGGTTCTGGATCAGCCTTTGGGCCATCCTGTGCCTGTGGAGGAGGAGCAGCCCCCCAGGCGTGTTCAGCCAGCACGGATCAATCCCCTGATCCAGTTGTATTTTATGTCCTTGAGTAAATTACTTCCCTTCTGTGTCCCACCAGTGAGTCATGGACCCACAGCAGCGCTGCCAGCATTTGGGATTCAGCTTCCCTGAGCCCCTGGCATGGAAGTCCTGGACCTCCAGGCACCTCATGTTTTGTTCTGGAAAAGCTCTGCCTCTCCCCAGTGCATTTTTTGCCATGATGAAGTGCTCAGAGGTTCACACGTGCCCCTCTCTGCCATGGACCTTCTCCAGACCCTGCTCCAAATGTGCTGGCTCAGAACCACCACAAATATCTGCAGTTCTGCCCTGGAATGCAAATGAAGCTGATGAAAAGATCGGCTCCAAGACCATCCATAATTTCTCCAGTTAAAAATGAGACCATTCCCAAAGGTGGGGAACAGCAGAGTGGACCCATCCCTTGTCCTTCCCCACGACATTCCTGCTAAATCTTCTCCTGGGATGGGAAAAGTGATGGCCCAGCCTCGTGTTGGGCTGTGCTGGAGCAGGAAATGCTCCTTAAAGTGTGTGGAACACCAGAGTTCACACTGGTCTGGGATCCTCCCCATCCATTCCATTTTAAAAAACTTTATCACTTTGATATTTTATCAGCCCCTGGGATCTGTTTGCCCCAGCCCTATAGAAAAGCCACAGTCCTTACCACAGATTTTGGGGATGCAGACGATGGAGGGACGCCATGGCTGGAATTGGGAGACCCCACTGTGGCCAGGGATGCCTGGGATCTGCTCCAGTCCTACCCTGGGAATCAGGGAAACCCCAAGGAAACTCACAGCACCCACACGAACACCCAAATTACAGCTGTGGATCCTCCTGTCCATGCTGAACTCCCCCTGTCCCAGCCCCTGGCTTTGGAGGGAATCCAGGAATGCTGGTGGCAAACAGGGACACAAGCAAACAGCCAGGCTGGATTATTCCTCGTGGCTCTGATTGTCCCTTTGATGAAGGCAGACAAAGTCACTTCTCCTTTGTGCGCCACCCGTGTTGTTTTTGCTTTGTTTTTTATTTGTTTCTCTCCTTATAAAACTCATGTGAATAGGCCAGATGTGGTTGTCATAGCAACCTCCTCTCTTCCAGCAGCAGATGCTGGAAAAGGGTTTTTGCGGTTTAATCCTCCTGGATTCCTCCTGGAAATCTCCCCATCAGGAATTGCTGGTACAAGATGATACCACGGGATGTTCAGCAACAGTGCTTGGCATATTTGAAGTCCCACGTGCTGCTTTGTGCATGAAGGAGCTGCCCTTTCACCCTCTGGAAATGGCACCTAGCACAGAGAGAGCAGCAAATGCAGCCTGATGCCTCAGCTTAGACTGGAAGGCTTTCCCTGCACAGCTCCCAAGGCATTCCATGGGATTCAGAGCATTCAGCCCCTGCATTCCTGTGCTTGGTGAGTGGGGCAGCTGCCCCCACCAAACCTCCCCCATCCCAGCACTCAGGGTGTGCCTTGGCGTGTAAAAATGAGTGTTTCCTTGAAGGAAAAAAGAGGAAAAAAAAATAATTAGAGCTTGGTGAGAGCAGCTTCCCATTCTACATCCATGGATCGGTCACTTGTGAGTGACCTGGTCACTCAGAGAGGGCATTCAGTGATGTTTGGGATCAAAAGTGCCCTGCTCTGGGTGCTCAGTGACACACAGAGCCCTCATTCTGCTGGGAAAGTCGGGGTTCCATTCCTCATTCCATGCAGAATTCCTGCTTCCCCTCCCACCCCACTGCTGCCCCTGCTTCCCTCTCCCTGCATCCCGCTCCCTGGGCTGTGCTGGTGCAGTTCCATCCCTCCAGCTCCTTCAGAGGGTGGATGGGGAAGGCTGGATTTCAGCCTGGCTTGTTTAACAAAGATAGATCCCTTGGAAATAAAAAGCTTAGGAGCAGCAGCCGGAATTTAACTGGTGCAGGATGAGCTGTTCAGGCTCTCTTAAAAAAAGAAAATCCTGTAGAACTTGACAGAAAGTAATAGCCATTGTATTTTTGCTTTTTCGTGGAACAGATTTTGTGTAGGCATGGCAGGAAACTTTGCGCCGATGGATTTTAACTCGGTTTAATTAAAGCAGCTGAAATGGAGTCAATTCCCAGCTTTGTGGTGCAGAAACGCACAGAAAAGCCAAGTGCTTCTTCTTCAAGACAAACCACTTCAGTGATGAATCTTCTGAAGGGAGGTTTTGCTTGTGTCAGGTACTCTGAGCCTCCTTAACCCCGGATCTAACCCACGATGGAGATTCCTCCAGGAAAAATGTGTCATGTTTCATGTTTTATTACGCCAGGACACAGAGTCATCCCCAAAGGGTCAGGCAGGGATTTATCCCACAGACAAACCACTGGTGACCCGCAGGCTGGTGGGGCTTTCATAAAAATAAACCAGGATATGATTTTTGGGGCTGGACTCAATCCTTGTGGGTCCCTTCCAACTCAGGATATTTTGTGATTCTCTGTGAATGATACAGTGGGATATCCCAGATTAACTGTGGGTTGTGGAGCTGGTTTGGGGGTGCAGGGGAATCCCAGGATCAAGGGATCCCCCTGGACAGGAGCAGTTTAAGCTTCCTTTAAAATCCGTAGGGATGAAAATCCCCCAATCCCGGCAAGCAGCACATCCTGCTCGAGGGGAAAGAAACTCCCACGGCAGTGGAGGAGATGGGTGAGACTGGGCTTCCAAAATGCTCCCAAATCCTTCATGCTGAGGGTTGCAACACCCAGGAGCTCCTGCAGAGCCACATCTCCTTGCTCCCTTTGCAGGCTGAGCCGTGGGAATGGGTGAAGAGAACCTGGGGTTAACAACTGGGGTTAACAGAACATTTCCAGTTCAGGGCAAAACTCTGTTCCTGCCCTCCTCTGTTTGCTTTCCATCAGGACAAAGCTTCCTCTTGTGATTAAAGGAAGGAGGTGGGGATCAGCACTTCTGGGCTCTGCTCTTAACTCTGCCCCTAATTTGCTGGGTTTTTTTTATTTTTTTCAGAGAGGTCACATCTGATTAAATGCTCAGAGCCAGTGCAGGCTCAAAATTCTCTTTGACGTCAGCAGGGACAACAGGTTTCCAGCAGCAGTTGTTAAACACAGCCTGTAGAGCATCCTCTGCTTCATTTCTCTGAGTGCATAACTCTGCTGCCCGGTGCCGGGGAGGAATTCATTCAGATTTGTGGGAAGGAGCCCGTGGGGCTCCTCTGGTTTGCTGGGATGGTGAATAAAAGGGAATTCAGCAATTCAGAGTCATCCTGAAGTGAGAGATGCTCCCCCTCCTCAGCAGGGCATTGCCAAAGTCCAAACCTCACCCACAGCTGCAGGAACAGCCCTGGTGTGCCAAAATCTTGCTGTCCCCGTGGCCTCTGGGCTTGCTGAACCTGCAGGAGTTTGGGATTTGTGGGATTTAGTGATCTTTGAGGCGTGCAGGGAAGGCACAGCCACGTCCCCATAACCGTGCTGGCCCTATTTAACAGGTGACAATTCCTTTATGTCCCCAGTTGCCAGCACGAGGAGCAGGTAATTCCTTCCTCACCTGTGATGGAGAGCAGACAGAATTCCACAATTCCAGCTCCTCCAGCACAACAACTCCCAGCCCAGCTGCCCTTCCTTCCCCTTGGAGAAAACCCAGCTCCTAACTCCAGGTGCTCCTGGCAGACCCCACCAGTCTGGAACTCGGTGGGTAGGAGCAGCTCCTGACCCTGTCCCTGGAGCTCTGGGGCTCTCTCAAAAAATTACAGCTGCCCTGAGCTCTGCCCTGCTCCTTCCTTTGGGCTTTTGTCCTGGCAGAGGTGCAGGCAGAACGTGGGAAATGAGCCCATTTCTCACTGCCAGCCTCCCCCTGGCAAAGGGCAGCAGGGACAGCAAGTCCTCACCCAGGAAAAGCTGCACTTCCACAGCTGCCCTGCAGAAATTCCTTTGAAGCAAACTCAGACTTTAAATCACCTGCTTTTGGGCTCCTGCACAGCTCCTGGGGCATTGCCAGAGGTTGGGCACCCATCTGTGCCTTCATTAGCAAGTGGTCATTAGGAGTGATTAATTAAAATGATGCTTTTTAACCCTTTGCAGGCATCTCTGAGCACCTGGGGCTGCACTGCCAGGGCTGATCTCCCTGAACTTTGGGATGGAGATGCAGGGGAGAACTGGAGGGCTGCATATCCTCTTTTGCCGTCAAAATAACAGAAAATTCGTTTGAACCCAAATCCCAGGGTTCGGATTCTCTGGGCTGTGCTTTGACCCACAGCTCGTAGCAATGACTGGAGGATGACACTCTCAGCAGCCCTGCAAAACAAGGTGTGACTTCCAGCCTAAAAAACCTCTGCAAAAACTACTTATCCCATCAAACTGAGCTCCCCAACCCATATTACTCCTACAAGAAAAAAAAAAAAAAAATAGAAAAACCCATCTTTTTTTAGGGGCAGGCTGCAGCTGAGGCGTGTAACAAGCTCCTACTTAGAATTATTTATCACTCAGCATCCCCAGGTTGGGCTGTGATGAATAATTCATGTTTCTTTCGAACCCAGCCCAGTCTGGCACCTCCCAGCTCTTCTGAAAAAGCAACTTGGGCATCTGGGCATGCAGGGTGCCTGGCCCCTCGGTGTTCCCGTGGCTGTGACAGTCTGTGCTAAGTTTATCCCTGGCTGAGCCATCTCGGTGCCTGGTCCTCCCTGCACATCCCCCTCGCCCCAGCATTTTTTTTTTTTTTTTGGGGGGGGAATCTCCCGTGCAGAGCCAGCTTCCAGCAGCTCAGCAAGGAGCCAAGAGGTTTGAAAAATGGCAAAAAAAAAAAAAAAAAAAAAAAAAAGAGATGAGTCCTTGCTCAAGGCTCTGTCCTCTCGCTCCAACACTGGCTGGCCCCAGGTTTGGGGTTTGTGGTGATTGATGGGGAGGGAGAGGAAGAGAAAGGAGACAGGGAAGAGGAGCCAGCAGCCTTTTATTCTGGGATCCACTTGGAAATGTTCTCTAAAAGGCTGATAAATAATGAATAGCGGTTCTAAGCATATTGCAGGCACGGGGAGCTCCTGCTTCAGGTGGCCACGAGTGGCTGGAGGCCTCACATCCAGCAGCAGCTGGATTCCATCTGTTCATGGACAATGAGCAGGACTTAGAATGAAAAATGGACGGCCCAACCCTCTGAAAGAGCTGGGCTTTGCTTTTCACTCTCAAGGTCATGTCCTGAGCGGAGCAGAGATGGAGGGGGGTGTTGGAGTGACAGTGGGTAGGATGGTTGGGATGGATGGAGACCAGACATCTCTGAAGCCATTCCAGGTCTTGGAACTTGTGGATTATTGCAAAGGGCCTGGGGGCAAGGACCCTGCTTGGAACTGCCAGCCACAGCTCAGAGCAGGCACCAAAGAGCAAGAGAACAAGAGAGTGAGAGTGAGAGTGAGAGTGAGAGTGTGAAAGTGAGAGTAAGCGTGAGAGTGAGAGTGAGAGTGTGAAAGTGAGAGTGAGAGTGAGAAGAAGAGTGAGAGTGAGAGTGAGAGTGTGAACAAGAGTGAGAGTGAGAGTGTGAAAGTGAGAGTGAGAGTGAGAAGAAGAGTGAGAGTGAGAGTGTGAAAGTGAGAGTAAGAGTAAGAGTAAGAGTAAGAGTGAGAGTGAGAGTGAGAGCAATAACAAGAGTGAGAGTGAGAGTGAGAACAAGAGTGACAGTGAGAGTGAGAGTAAGAGTGAGAGTGAGATTAGAGTGTGAAAGTGAGAGTAAGAGCAAGAACAAGAGTGAGAGTGAGAGTAAGACTGAGAGCAAGAACAAGAGAGTGAAGTTCCTGTTACAATACAATAAATCTTCTCCTGCGCTGAATATTCTAATTTTCACTAACCAATCTAATACAAGATACAAATTCTATAGCATTTACACACAGCCTATAGGAATCATTACCTTACCACACTGTGTTACATTTTAAACCCTAAAAACTCCTCTTTGGACTCCTTCTGTCAAGCTGGCAGGGTCTGCTCTGACCCTTGGAGCTGTGTGCAGGCAGAGGGAATTGTTCAATTCAGAGGGGATCACTCTCAGCTGCCCATACTATTGTTTTCCAGTCGTTCAGTAACTCAGGTTTGGTATCTCAAAGATTGCTTTCATTTCAACCTCCCTTATAGTTTCCATAGTCTCAAAATCTATTGCCAGTCAATCATATTTATAAGGTTTTCCTGTTTCATCTTCCCCATCGGGGGGGTGGTCAAACGGCTCCAAACTCCATCTCCAAACTGGAATCTGGAGCCTCCAATCCCTTCCCCAGGCACCGTGGGCAGCCAGGTAAAGGCTGGATATCTTTCCCAAATCAATTCTCCTTCATTTCACTTTGTCTCCACAGAGTAGGGATCTCCTTCTGTTGGTAACAATAAATGCATCCTGTGCTGGGTGCTTTCCAGGAGCATTTCCAGAGCTCAGGGGAGGGCTCTGCCCTACCCCTCTGTACACTGATTTTCCACTCATCATCACTGGGTGGGTTTGCACAGTTCCAGAGGATTCTCCTTGCTGGGAAAGGAGAGCAAGACAACATTGATGATTTATTTCGTTCTCTCTCTGAGGTAATTATGTACCTAGACAGTCTTAAAATGTGTATTTCTTTTCTCCAGCAGACCAGAACAGCCTCTTTGGTTCCAGTCTAGCAAATAAATATGTATTTACACACTTTATTAAGATGGGTATTACTTTCCCACAAGACTGGCATAACTCTCCTGCGCCGGTGTTTTATGGGAAACCTGCATTTGTACATTAGTTTGGAAGATTTATGACAAGTTAGATGGACCACAGCAGCCCTGGCCATGGCTGCAGCTCGAGGAGCAGCGTGTGGAGACACGTGGGGGGTGAGGGTGGAGATGGAACATCTGCATCCCTTGGGATGTGCATCTGGAGGAGGAGGAGATGCTTTCAGCTGTTCTGAAAGTGTTTAAAAAATAAATAAATAAATAAAAATCAGCATTCAAATGTCAGGCCAGCTCCAAAGCTGAGGTGAAACTTCGGGGAGAGGTCACCAAAAGTGTCACCAGCGTGTCAGGTTTGGCATTTGAATGTTCTGGCTCAGTGGGATCTTCCCTCTCCATCCTGCAGGCTGCTCCATGCCTGATTCCAGGAGGGTTTCACTCCACATCATGGATTGGTGACCAGGGCTCCTGATTCCTGCTCTTTTCTCCTGAAAAGGAGACAGAGAAACCACCCCAGCCCCAAGCTCCAGCAGGCAGGGTGGAGAGGACGGAGTTTTCCTGTCCCCCAGGGCCCTGGGAGGAGGGAAAATCCCATTTTCCTGCTGTTTCACACGCAGAGCAGCACCGTGGCTGGATTAACCCGAGGAAGCAGCAGTCTATAATGTATTAATTCTTGTATAATTTCCTAAAGCCGCTTAACTGAGCACCTTCATGCATTTAACACGCATTAGGAGGTAATAGCAATTAATCTGGAAAATCAGCAGCAGCTCAGGCCCGGGCAGGGAGGGGTTCTGATGGGCTGGGGGTGCAAATTCCAGCCCTGGGTTGTTGGAGCTGGGTCTGAGCTGAGCCCTGGTCCTCCCTCCCCTCATCCCAGCTCAGCAGAACATTCCATGTGTGCCCGAAATTAAGCAATGGATGCTACTGCTGGCTTTAAGGCAACTATCTAATCTCCTTTAAATTAAGCATATGATTGGGTTTTGGCTAGATTGGGTCCTTAGGCCTTAATCTCTTTATGCCCCACTTTCTCAATCTGCAAAATAGTAATTATCTCCTTCACGGGGCTAAATTAATTTCCCATATTTCACTGATGCTCATTTTGGCAATGTGCAGGTTGCCATTCTCCCAGAGATTGCAATTTGCATGCTGCTCAGCAAATTCTGGATTATTTATCCATACACACATCACATACACAAATCTAAGCCTCAGGGGAAAAAAAAAAAAAACAAAAACAAAAAAACCAACAAACCATAAATGCCACGATGGCCCAGACAGGATGTAAGCAATAACAGCAAGGATAACAAAAATACAATCCAGGGATTCAGAGGATTTAGTGAATGGAGAATGGGCTGTGTTGCATCTAAAAAAACCAAAAAAAATAAAAGGCAAGAAGCTCAGCTGATTTAAGAAGTAATGAGAAGAATAATGAATACCAAACAGAATGGGAGAGCTTAATTAAGAATTAGCTTCTTTTTTTTTTTTCAAGTACAGTTTGGGAGAGCTGCTGGTGGTCAGTGCAGAGGGCAAGAAAAGAAACTGAGACACAGTTTTTAATCCCTTCATTAATGTCAGGGGGAAAAGGAAAACAAATTTTTTGGGGAAAAAAATAATTCTGTCATGGCCAAATCTCTGCTTTGCGGGACCTGCAGGGGTTTGAGGAGAAGCTGATAAATGTTACAGGGGGGAAACCTGAAATGGAGAAAAGGAAATTCCTAAAAATATCCCAGGGATTCCCATTTTCATTTGAGGATAACCCAGGGCTTTGGTCCCTGGGGCTGGGAGCAGTAGCAGGGTAGGAGCAGGAGGAGATTTTGCTGCTGCATCTGCCACCACTTGCACATTCCTTGTTGGTGCCAGGCTGCAAACAAGCAGAGATTCCATTAGGGATGAGGCAGCGGTGCAGAAACGCTGGACAGATTAAATCTTGTTTGGCTGTGTCTCTTTATCACGTCTCAGGTGCTGATAAGGTTTGAAAGGCTGCGAGCAGGATCAGTAATGTTTATTAAGATAAAATCAAAGAGCCTCTGTTTTCCAGAAGGACTCGTTCCATGCAAAGGTAAATAAAGCCTCAAACCTTACCTGGTAAATTCTCCTGGGAAGCCACGGGGGCTTTGACATCACAGTTTTCATTTTCTCCTGCCACAGTCTGAGGAGAAGAAGGGAAAGCAGGCGACAAGTGCAGGAGCAGCACTCAGCTGGCTGAGCCTGACTCCAATCCACAGACTCTGCTCAGCTCCCTGGGCAATGAAGGAATGAAAGGGAAGTAGGGGGAAAAAAAAAAAAAACCAAAAAATACCTAACAGGTAATTGAAAGGAGTAATTAAATTTGGGCAGAATTATTCTCCTAATGATTTATGCCTTCATTAATGACTGATGGAACAAATGGTTGGGGTTTTTTTATCTTTCTCACCTGGAATTGAGGCACTGCTGGGGGGTTATTGGGTGCCACAGCCACAGCCACTGACTTGTCTCCAGTTAAATCCTTTGTGCTGCTTCTCCTCCTGCCCTTGGATCGATAGGATCTGGCAGCAGGAGTTTTTATGGCAAACTTCCATAGCTTCAGAAAAATGGGACCAGGAGCTCCAAGGAATGAATGGAGGAATGAGACAGGGCAGGGAGGGCAAACAAAGTGACCTCCCAGTGCCCTGTGCCACCCCTGGGAATGCTCCAGGACACCTTGGACAGGGTTTGGAACAATCTGGGATAGAGGAAAATATCCCTGCCCATGGCAGGGGTTGGAACAAGACGAGCTTTAAGCTTCCAACCCAAATAATTCTCTGATTCTGTGCTAATCCTTTGCCATGCGTCTTTTCCTCGTTGATACTAGAAACAAACCCCACAAATGCAGGTTCACAGGGGTCACATCCACAGGAAAAATCTCCTTTTGCAGCAGCCCTGGGGGCAGGAGGCTCCTGGGTTGACAAAACCCCTTAAAATTCCAGCTCCAGAGTGTGCACCAAAATCTCTTTGGGCCACTCAAGCTGAGGCTGCAGAAGGGAGGGCAGGAGCAGAACGGGGCGGGGGAGAACAAACCAGTCCCTGCATCCTGAGAAGAATTTTCAAAGCTTAAATTGATCCTGGAGGGTGGTGTGGTCAGGTTTGGGGGTGCAGGGGGGAGTGCAGGCTGCAGCAGATCCTTGATTTTGGATCACCTGCAGGGATGAAGGTCAGAGCTGCTGTCACTCAGAGCTCTGTTCCCCTCAGCTCAGCACAAGCTGGGATTGCTGAGCCTGGGGGTGACCCTGCTGCTCTTGGATCCCAGCTCCACGCTGATGATGTACAAACACATTTAAGTGTTTTTTTTTTAAATTTGTTTTGTTGTTGTTGCTGTTGTTGTTGTCTATTTGCAGGAGCGATATCAGTTTGCAAAGATGAGCCCAATTAAACATAACTCATTGCTTTTCCTTTTCCACGTGGAGCTGGTGTCACACCGACACCTCCTCTGGAGGGACCATCCAGGGGAATTGCTGGGCCCATGTGTTTATGGGTCGCTGCTGGGGTGATAGAACAGCAAAGAGATTTTCTTTCATCCTGTAAAATGGGAAAATTCCCTTTTGCTGAGCAGAGAAGGAGCTTGTGTGGGAGCAGAATAAAAATGTCTTTGGCAAACATTTTTTTCTGCCATAGACACAGGCTGGGGAACATCACTGCAGTCTGCACCCTCATGGCAAACACCACCTGTTTTTTTAGGGGAAGAAATACAGATTTTTTTTTTTTCTACTGCTGAGGAAAAGTTGAAGCCATTTTGAAGGTTTTTAACCCAAACTTTTATTTTTTCAGGTTAAGCCTTTCTTTGATTGAAAATGAGAGAGGTTCATTTTATTGGTGACACAAAATCACAGGAAGGGTAAGGTTGGAAGGGCAGTGGGGTCATCTGCTCCAACCTCCCTGCTCCAACACCAGTAATTAAAATGAACAGATGAAAGAGGAGAGAGATGAGCACAGGTTTGGGATCAGGAGCAGAGTTGTCTCCTCTGAGCCTTCCTGTGCATCCCAGGGACCCCATGGGATCTCTGTGCCCTGTCTGTTGTCCCCAAAGATTTTTGGGGTGTGGATGTCACTGTCACCCTGCAAGGATGGAGGGGGAACCAGTGAACATCTCACTGTCCTTTGAGCTTTACTTCTCATTTTATTACTGCTCCAAAAATTTTCTACTGGTGTTTTTTGGCTTTTTAATTTTTTTTTTTTTTTTGGTCCTCTAGTAAAAAAAGGGAAAGGAAAACCTTTGTGAGTGCATGTGCCAGCGGGGAGGGCACAGCCCCGCCATGCCCAGGGGCTTTGCCCCCTCTCTGATTATCCTTTATTTGCTGCTTTTTGGCCCTCAGGTGAGTCTGGGGCTGGCACATGAGGAGGTGCCCTCCCACTCTTGCTTGGAGAAAAAGGTTTTTTTGGACAAATATCAATGGCAGCAGGAGCAGGTCACCCTGCCAGAAGGATGCTGGGCACCAGCATATTTAACCTGAGCACCTGAGGAGAGCAGGAAGGGGAGGGGATTGGTTCTCTGGGATTCTCTGCCAGCCAAAATGAAGTGGGAGAGCTGTGAAGGGCTGGGGCCGCTGCCTGGGCACAGCTCCCGATGAACGCAGGGAGCAGGGATGGAGCTCCTGTGGCTCCCTGCCAGCCCTTCAGCCGTGCTGCCTCCCAGAAAAACCTTTCAGGTATCTCCTGCTGCCCCTCACCTGAGCCAGGGCAGGGGGCACAGCTTGGTCGTGTTGGGGGGCAGTGCCCACCCCTGCCCCAGCCCTGCCGGCCTGGAGATGGGAATTTCAATTAAAACCGAATTTAATTCACCTCCCCTCCCTCTGCTCCCGCTCCCAGCAGAACCTTGGAAATGTTGCTGTGTGTAATTATGGGCTGGCTGCCTGGGGAAGCAGCCCTTGCTGGACTCCTGATTTTCCAGGCAGTGCTTCCTAAGCAAGGAAGGAGGAGAGGCAGGAATTATCCAGGCCCGGTGGGAGCTTGGATAATTCCATCGTGCTCGGAGGAGTTTTTAGGTGCCCTCCATCAGGCTGGAGCAGGGATGCGTGGGGTGCTGCAGTGCTGGGCACCACGAAGTGTCCCCTGAGTGGCCGTGTTTGGTGGCACTGCCACCCTCCAGCTTTTGCTGTGCTTTGCTGCCAGCACCGGTGAGAAGAAATGCCCGTGATTTGTCTTTGGGGATGAAGTTTCAGCTTTTGATGCACGAGCCAAATTAAAAGATTGTTTTTCCTCTCCGCAAAGAAATCCCCTCTTCCCCTTGCTGCCAGCTCAGACATCTGCTCCTGGTGCCACCGAGAGGTCCCCCTGCAGTGTCCCACTGTCCCCATGCCTGCTTCCATTTCCATCTTTTGTATTTCCTTTGGATTCTGCTCTTCAGATGTGGCAACAGTGCCAGGGGGGTTTATTTTCTGAAATGCTCTTAACCTCTGGCTGGCATCTGTCTTAGCCCTCCCCTCGTGCTACTTTTGTCATCGGAGTGGGAATCCTGCAGGAGTTCTATCAAACACAGGAACAGGCTGGAGGCAGAATTCAGGCCTCTGGAGTGGTGCTGAGCAGCTCTGGGGGGTTTTACTTTAACGGGGTTTTACTTGAATGCCTGGAGGTTTTCCATCAGGGAAGAGCAGGAATGTGGGGAGGGTTGGGTTTGATGGGCAGCTGAGCACCCAGGGCCTCGAGGGACAGCCTGGAAAGGAGCAAACTCATGGATTCCTGCGGGATTTCCATCCTCAGGAATTGATCCCTGAGCATCTGGACTGGTTTGTTCTGGTGTTTGGTGTCTCCATCCCAGCACCAACCCAACAGCAGCTCTAGGAGTCCCAGGGCTGGTCCAGATCTGACAGCTCTTGGGGTTTTTTTAACCACTCATTTACCCTCTGGAGACACACTCTGGAAGTGCAAAAGGGACGTTTTGTGCCCAGCTGGTGCCCTGTGGGCCTGCTGTCCCCTGGTTTGGTGGCTCTGTGCCATGTCCCTGTCCTTTCTGGGGGCTGCCCCCCCCTCGGGGCAGGGCTGAATTTTGGGGTCTCCAGGGTCTGTCTGATGGGGACAAGAGAATTTCACTCCAGCTGGCTGGCCACTCCAAGGAGCAGAACCTTGGCTTTGCTGCAAACCTCACATTTCTGCCACAGGAGATGGTTCTGACCATGGGAAACGCAGCTTTATTTCAGTCCAAGTTTTCCAGCTCCTCCTCAAACCCTCTAAAAATCCCATAATTGCTTATTCCCCCTTCTTGGGGTCTCTCTTCTCTTCCCAGAGAAGAAAACCAAGAGGAACCCTTGGTTCCATCCCTTTTTGGGGGAGCACGAGGTTGGTTCAGAGCAGGATTTCCCAACGAGAGCCTCGTGCCCTCCTGCTGCCTCTTCTTCCCTCCCTGGGCAGATGGAAGGCAGCAGCTTTTTAATTATTAAAATTAGTGCATCCTTGAAATCATGTAGCCTGCTTTTGGCTCTGCAAATCACTGCTTTCGTGAGAGAGGAGCAGTAATAAAATTAACCGACAGAGAGGAATAAACAAGTGGCACAGATGTAAATATTATATAATCTGCATTTCCTAAAATATCCCTGGCTTGGCATCAGGAGTGGGATTCAGCAGAGAACCAAAGCAAGGATGCTGATGGAAAACAAACAGTAATATCAGGCAAATAGTAATTAATCATTCTTGGGATGGGGATTAATGTTTGCACAAAAACCTCCTGCCAAACCCTCGAGGTGTTTCGTGTCCCCTTGGACCTCTCTTGATGCTGCTCAGGTGACGGTGGGAGAAGTGGGGAAACTGAGGCAGGTGGGAAATCACCAGTTCTGGGCTTTTGGTGAAGGTGTTATTTCCACTGTGAGCCCTTCCAGGTTTGAATTCCAGGCTGGAGCAGATTTTTAGGTGGTGCCAAGTGACACGAGGCATTTTAAACCAGCAGAGGTGGAGCCCAGTTCTGTTTGCTCCTGGGGGAATCCCTTTGCCACGCAGCTGCTGGAAAACATCCCACCCTGCTTTCCCTGTTTGCACTGCACCAGAGCTATCTGAAGATTCCCTTTGGGAATCTCATGTTCTAATGGACAAATTAATGCCAGGTCAGCTGCCCTGTCTGTGTCAGGTGGTGACTGCAGAGCACCAGCCCAGTCTGCCAGGAGCTGCTCCAGCCCTGGCACTGCTGTGCCCATTTATCAGCACATTTATTGCGTTTAGCAGCACATTTATTGTGTTTATCAGCACATTTATTGCAGTTATCAGCACATTTATTGCAGTTATCCAGTGGCTGCTGCTCCCTGGGATTGCTTCTGGCCTGGGGAAGGGGCACTGCTGGATGTTGGCATCTCAGAAAACACCTCCAAGAGCAGCACTCCAGGCATCACCCCTCTCCAGGCTGAGGAAAAAGAGTTCCTGCAGCTTCTGGGCTTTGGAAAAACACAGGGGACACTAAAAGTGACAAGAGAGTCACTGCAGGGTCACGGCTGGGTGACACCCACAGCTGTTTAGGCTCCCAGCTCTCCTTGGCTTTGCCCTGGTGCTTGGAAATCCTGCGAGGTGCCAATCCCTGAGTGATGTCCCAGGTTTGGAGTCACACTGGAGGGACACCAGGTGCCAATCCCTGAGTGATGTCCCAGGTTTGGAGTCACACTGGAGGGACACCAGGTGCCAATCCCTGAGTGATGTCCCAGGTTTGGAGTCACACTGGAGGGACACCAGGTGCCAATCCCTGAGTGATGTCCCAGGTTTGGAGTCACACTGGAGGGACACCAGGTGCCAATCCCTGAGTGATGTCCCAGGTTTGGAGTCACACTGGAGGGACACCAGGTGCCAATCCCTGAGTGATGTCCCAGGTTTGGAGTCACACTGGAGGGACACCAGGTGCCAATCCCTGAGTGATGTCCCAGGTTTGGAGTCACACTGGAGGGACACCAGGTGCCAATCCCTGAGTGGTGTCCCAGGTTTGGAGTCACACTGGAGGGACACCAGGTGCCAATCCCTGAGTGATGTCCCAGGTTTGGAGTCACACTGGAGGGACACCAGGTGCCAATCCCTGAGTGGTGTCCCAGGTTTGGAGTCACACTGGAGGGACACCAGGTGCCAATCCCTGAGTGATGTCCCAGGTTTGGAGTCACACTGGAGGGACACCAGGTGCCAATCCCTGAGTGGTGTCCCAGGTTTGGAGTCACACTGGAGGGACACCAGGTGCCAATCCCTGAGTGGTGTCCCAGGTTTGGAGTCACACTGGAGGGACACCAGGTGCCAATCCCTGAGTGATGTCCCAGGTTTGGAGTCACACTGGAGGGACACCAGGTGCCAATCCCTGAGTGGTGTCCCAGGTTTGGAGTCACACTGGAGGGACACCTCCCCTCTGGTGAGTCCCAGGCTCCTGCTGTCACTGGGTAGCTGCAGGGAGGGACGAGTAACCCGGGTGACACAGCACAGCCCCATGAGGAGTCAATATTGCCTCGGAGGTTTTGTCTCCCAAGCCCCCCAGGAGAACATTTATTTCCTTTCAGTTTGGAAACACTCCCAGCCTGCTGTTCCCTGCCTTTCCCAGCTGGGGCAGGAGCTGATGGGGAGATGCTGCTGCTTCCCCACCTCCTCCCACCCCTGTCCATGCTGGAAAAGCTGGAATGACACCTGGCTGTGATGCTGTCCCTTTGGAAAAGCTGGAATAACACCTGGCTGTGATGCTGTCCCTTTGGAAAAGCTGGAATGACACCTGGCTGTGATGCTGTTCCACTGGAAAAGCTGGAATGACACCTGGCTGTGATGCTGTCCCTTTGGAAAAGCTGGAATAACACCTGGCTGTGATGCTGTTCCTTTGGAAAAGCTGGAATGACACCTGGCTGTGATGCTGTCCCTTTGGAAAAGCTGGAATGACACCTGGCTGTGATGCTGTTCCTTTGGAAAAGCTGGAATGACACCTGGCTGTGATGCTGTCCCTTTGGAAAAGCTGGAATGACACCTGGCTGTGATGCTGTCCCTTTGGAAAAGCTGGAATGACACCTGGCTGTGATGCTGTTCCTTTGGAAAAGCTGGAATGACACCTGGCTGTGATGCTGTCCCTTTGGAAAAGCTGGAATGACACCTGGCTGTGATGCTGTCCCTTTGGAAAAGCTGGAATGACACCTGGCTGTGATGCTGTTCCTTTGGAAAAGCTGGAATGACACCTGGCTGTGATGCTGTTCCTTTGGAAAAGCTGGAATGACACCTGGCTGTGATGCTGTTCCTTTGGAAAAGCTGGAATGACACCTGGCTGTGATGCTGTTCCTTTGGAAAAGCTGGAATGACACCTGGCTGTGATGCTGTCCCTTTGGAAAAGCTGGAATGACACCTGGCTGTGATGCTGTCCCTTTGGAAAAGCTGGAATGACACCTGGCTGTGATGCTGTCCCTTTGGAAAAGCTGGAATGACACCTGGCTGTGATGCTGTCCCTTTGGAAAAGCTGGAATGACACCTGGCTGTGATGCTCAGCAGCTCCTTCCCCACTCCCCTGCCCTCAGGCTGTGCTGGCCACGCTGCCTGCGGGCAGGACAAGGATCAATATCCCGGGAGAGCAGCCCTGGCCCTCCTGCGTGACAGGGATTCACAAGAGCTCGGATCAAAAGGCCTCCTTTAATCCGGGAGACAGCGGTCGATGGGAAATGAACTGAGCTTTGGGCACGATGGCTCCGGGAGGAAGGGGCTGTGGGGGATGAACTCATCCCTGCCCTTCAGCACCATCCAAAGGAGCCTCCAGCCCTTTTGATATTTAGCTTCTATTTTTCCTTTTTTGGTTTTCCATCAGCCTGCAGACAGCTCCTGCTCCGAGGGAGAGGTGGGTGCAGCCACATCCACGCTGCACTCTGTGCTCCACCAGCACCGGGGGCGCGGGGAGATGGAAAAAAAAGTGATGTGGAACTGGGATGTGACTCCAGCCCCTTCCCAGAACTCTTCTTCTCCTCACTCACGCATTCACAAGGTAAATTCTCATCCGCAGGTTCCTCGTGGCGCTGGTGGTGCCCAGGACCAGCTCACACAGGTGACACTGGTGTGGGACACCCGCAGCTGAGGGACAGAATTCCCAAGGTCCATCCCATACTCTGGGTATCCCTCCCACCCCATGGGCAATATCCCAGTCTAGAAGCGAAGCCAGGCACGTGTGGGAAGGATTTAAATGTGATTCCAATCCCATCTCTGCACATAAAACAGGTGAAGGCCGTGTTCCCCCAAGGCAGCTCTGAGCATCAGAGCCAGGGCAAATCAAAAGAATAAAGTACCTGATTACAGACAGCAGAAAATCCTTTGCAAAATTGTTCCAATTGCCTTTGAAACTGCTGCCAGAGATGCTATTTCCTTTTGTGCTATTACTGTTTAGAAGGGGGGGAGAGGGGAAAAAAAAAAAATCTGTATTCTCCCCCAAGCGGGTTGCTGCTGTACTTTTTGTAAATGCCTGCCATCTCATCAGCACCACATTAAACCAACATTTCGAATTCAAACCAAACCATGCTCGTGGATAAATGGAGCAGTAATGGCAGGAATTAGCAAGCAGGGCACAGGATTGAGGCAGCGATGATTTACGAGGCTCAGGCAGGAACAATCAAAGGCATCAGATCACTTCTTTGCTGCCCTGTGTGCACCTATTTGCATTTTATCCCTGACAGCTGGATTTTAAAGGGAACTTCTAGCCCGACTGGCAGAGATGCTGCGATGCTGCTCTTTCTTCTTTTTTTTTTTATTTTATTTTAATTTTTTTTTTTTTTTTTTTTGCTTCTTAGCTGAAGGAAATCTTTAGGAAATGGGTGACGAGGCTGGGATTTCTCCCTGTAGCTGTTTTTTTTTTTTTTTTTTTTTTTTTTTTTTTTGTTTTGTTTTGTTTTGTTTTGTTTTGTTTTGTTTTTTTTTTTCCCCAGGAGCAGCAGTGCCAGTGATGGGTTTGGGACCCCTCCTCTCAAGGGGGAAAGGGCTGGAGATGCCCCCGGGCTCCCAAGGTGGAGCAGTGGGAAGGAGCTGCTGCAAAAGAGAATCCTACAGCCCAGGAGATTCCTTGGAGTTATCCTGGGGAAGTTTCTGGGGCAGCACATGGAGCTGGGGAGGGAGAGAAACAGGAATGTGCTGGATTTAAACTCCCCTAAAACCCTGCCGGGTGTAAATCAGGTGAAAAATCATCGGGGAGGTTTTATGGCCGGGAGCTGCTGCGTGTGAATCCTTATCCATGGACTTTTTTTGGAAGATTCTGAACAGGGCTGTGTGACCTCAGTGGCCTCCTGACGGTGGCTTCGATGACCAGAAGAGTTTCCTGGTACCCACTGCTGAGATGGGGCTGGCTGTGGGGTAGGGACAGGGGAGATGCTCCGGGAGGGATGTAGGGGGATAAATGGGGATATATGGGGATATATGGGGATATAGGGGGTAAAACCAGAGCCCCAGGGGCTGGAGGCTGCTCCCTGCCATGGTGGATGGGGCCTCTGCAGATCCTCACCTTTATTAACGAGGAAAAAGGAAACCCCAGCTTGCCCTGGTTAAAGAGAAATCCTGATTTAGGGTGGAAAGGCAGGGATTTCTCAGCTTTCCTTTCAGATCTGAGCACTTTGCAGTTCCATGGCCTGGTTTTGCCCAGCCTTTGCCTGAGCTGTGCCTTCTTTTTCAGCCAATAACTGGTTTTGAAATGCGCCCTGACTGAACTCAGCTCGTCACAAACCTCTCTGCTCCCTGGGTTCATCAATAAGGGGGAAAATCTATAGTGAGCACTTAAAGCTGCCTCTATGCTGGCTGCTCAATGGCCTTTGTGAGAAAAATAAACTAAAATAAAATAAAATGAAGACTAGCAAAGCTTTCCCTTGCCAGACTCCCCAGGAGCTCGGTCCTGGCGTGGTCCCACTGCTGCTGGAGGACCCTTTGAGATAATTCTGATTTTGCTGAGTGCTGGTGGAGCTGATTTTGTCTCTGCCCTTGAAATCTGCCTCCTCCCTTGTCTGCTCGATTCTTTTCATGTCCAGACTCTGCCTCTGCCCCTCGCCAGGCTCAGAAATGCTCCTGGGAGGACTCTCCAACCCTGTCCTGTATTCAACACAACTTTCTCCTTCTGCCGGGGGGGACATTTGGAACAATGGCACGTCCAGGAGCAGGATGTTTGTCACCTTGTGGGATGCAGGAGGGACTGGCTTTGTTTTGCAGCCCCTCCACTGCCTCAAATTTCCTTTTCATGCAGGGGCAGGAGCCAATGTTTGTTCTGGAGGCTCCCTCATGCTCCTGCATGCATTTCAGCCAGCTCTTCCCTTCACCTGCAAACAAGAGGGATGTCACTGCTGACCCCTTTCTTTCCCTCATTCCGCCACATTGGAATTTAAACTAACAGGCAGAGTTTTGACTCTTCTGCTGCTCCAGGGGCTGAGACAAAGCCACACCAAGCAGCTTTGCTGCAACCACGAGATGCAGAAAAACAAAAGAAAGAAACCAAATGACCCAGGTGGGAATTTCTGCGTTTGTCATTGTCCCTTTCCTGGGTACTGATGAGCAGGGATGGAGCTGAGAGGGGAGAGGGGCTCTTTGCTCTGCTCTCTGAACTAATGCTCCCATTTAGACCAGCACTACCATCCCCCCAAAACTGGGAGGACTTCAACATTCAAAATGTGGACAGAGTTAAAAATATCCTTTGTTCCCCTCCACGAAGTGAGGAAATCTGTTCTTTCACCTAACACACTCTTCACTGGGATCCACCCCTCTGTGCAGGGACGAGGAAATTCATCTCATTTGTGTTCTGCAGGAGATGGAAACAGCAGCAGACACAGGGAAGCTGCTGGGAAGTTCCCTCCTGGCTCTCACACGTGGGAGCAGGAGCCAGGAGAGACCTTGAGCCCCAAAATACAACTTGAGGTGGATGATGGAGGAATTTCCCTGGGAGTAATGAGGATGGAGGGGCTGGAATGGCAGCCTTTGTGTCTAATAAAGGGAAATTTATTCTGGAGGCTCCTGCAAAGTCAGACCATGACAATATCAATCTCAGCTGGTGGCTTTCTGAGCCAAATCTTTGAGTGAAAGGGAAAAAAAATGCAGCTCCTCATCCCATTGTGGAAACAAAAAGCAGGGAAAAAAAACAGGAAGATACGGGGGGCACTGCTGGATGGAACTGATGGATCCCGTGGGATCATGGAATGGTTTGGGGTGGAAGGGGGTTAAAACTCATCTCATCCCACCTCTCCCATGGGCAGGGACACCTTCCACCATCCCAGGTTGTTCCAAGCCCTGTCCAGCCTGGCATTCCTGGGCACTTCCAGGTGTCCAGGGGCAGCCACAGCTTCTCCAGGCACCTGTGCCAGGGCCTGCCCACCCTCCCAGGGATGGATTTCTCCCCCATATCCCAGCAAACCCTGCATTAGGATGAAGAACTGCAAGCATGGAGGGACACAGGGCATTGCCCAACCTGCCACATCCCTGACCCTGCAAGGTCTTTTTTGGGATTTTTAAATTTTGTTTCTCCCCTTTTCTGACACAAAGCATTGACAGCTAGTGAGGGGAGCAGCAGACAAATATATCCTGTGCTGTTTCTCTGGGTATTTTAATACCATTTACAATTTATTTTTATTGCTGCCCAAGTGCCAAACTCTCCTTTTCAGGTAAGTGCTGGGTTTGCTGTCCCTGCTCCCAGGTGAGGGAGTGGCTGTGCCAGGAGCACTTTGTGGCTCCCCCAGCACCAGCATCGATCCCACACCTCAATTTGGATGAAAGAAAACCAGACTTTGGCTCCAAGAGGCTTTTCCCAGAAAACAGAAGCATATCAAGAGCAGGCAGCTCCATCAGAACCGCAAATGTTTCATCAATTCTTGCTTAACTCGCAAACCTTCCTCAGATAGAAAGTTTGCAATTATTACCTGGATCAAGACAGCTTAATTAAGCAATTAGGATGTGAAGCTAAGAGCCCTTGCAGAGTGAGCTGCAGTGCTTTAATTTCAGGACTGCTCGTGCGTGCAGGAGAGTGATGGTTTGGGAAAAGGCAAATTTTTTTTCCTTTCCCTTCCCTCCAAACACCAGCACCATCAAATTAATGAGATGGGGCACGTCCACAGGCACTGGTGGGAATTTTGCCTGGATCAGGATGCAGTAAATCACTGAATAAAGCCCCGTCACCAGGCTTGCTGCAGCTGGAGCCAATGGCTCCTTGGAGAGCCCTCTGAAGGCAGGACGGCTCCTCCAAGTCCCTCCTGTGGCTTCCACACAAGTAAACAAAGCAGGGAGGTGGCTCCGGGGAGTGATGTGCTGGACAACCTCCAAAATGTCTGGAATCAGAGCTGCAGCCTCCCAGTGATTGTCAGCCAGCTCCAAAGAGGGTCAGGGTGGGCAGTCAGGAGGTGCAGGACACACTCCTGGACATTGCACGTCTCTGTGGGGACAGCAGAAAGAGCCCCTTCCTCACAGGGAATGCTGCTGGGGAGGGAATGGCACGGGAAAATCCCCCACCACCTCTTTGGTGAGCGTGGACCCTCCATCTGTGACCCGCAGCTCCACGGGGCACAGCTCTGGGAATAAACTGAATTTCAAAGGGGGAAAGAAAAAGGAACAGCTCTGCCAGGTCTGTGAGCTCCGTAGCATCCCTCTCCAGTGACCTGGGAACACCAGAGCTGCCCTGGTGTCCCACGTGCTGCCATCCTCCCCTGCCCTGGATGGGTTTGACAGCTCCTGGTGCTCCGCAGAGCCTGGGGCTGAGCTCGAGGAGTGCAACAGGGAAAGGACAGAGCTGAGTGATTTTTGGTTTGGGTCATAAAATCTTTATGGGAAGCGAGGTGAACCCCTGGAGGTTTGAAATTGTACAGTTGTGGTTGCAGGCTGCTGGGGGCTGGAAATGAAATTCCTGTTCTGCACCCCCAGAGGTGCCTTATGCAATACCCAGAGGTGCCAGACCAGTCAAATCCCACCAGGAGCACTGGGAGGGGACAGCAGGGCCTTGCTTGGGTCACTTGGGAGCAAACATGAAGGAAACAATGGGTTTGGAGACCACAGGAAAAATTACTGTGCAAACTCTGAGGATCTGGGATATTTCTCATTCCTGAGAAAAATGAGAAATTTCACAGGAATTCCTCAAAATTTCAGGATTTTCATTTAACGGCACGAACTCTCCAGCACGTCCATGAAACGTGGATGCTCCAGGTTGGAATTTGCCCAATCCTGGTGGTGCTTTCATTGCCTGGATGGGCTTTGAGGTTGTCTTTTGGGGTTTGATCCAGCGGCAATGGAAATCCTACCAAAGACAATTCCAAGCACAATAGATGAGGAGAAGGATGAGAAAGGAAGTGCATTTCCATCCCTGAGTGCTGATTTAAACTGCTCCCTTTGGGGCTGTCCCTTTAAAGAAACCTAAAATCATGATTAAAGACTGCAGGCACAAACCACAGCTTTTCCTTAATATCTTCGGGTAATTAAAATTTGTCAGTGGGGGAGGATTAGCACAGGTTTTACGTGGGATTTCAATTTAAACTTCTTCTGATCCCTCGAAGTTTCTGCCTATCATTTTTTTCAGCAAATCTGACAAACTTTAATCGAGCTGCAAATGAGACTCAGGGAGGTCTGGCTCACCTGAGGCACTGCTGGTGTGTTGGATTTGGGGACCTGATGGAACAACCTGGGCTGGCTGGGCTGAGGATCCAGCCAGAAACACAGAAATGTGGGAAAACTGATCCTGACTGGAATGAAGGCAGTGAAGACAAGGCTGAATTAGCTGAAGTTTCAAACCAGAAGTGTCCAGACAAGGCTCCATCACTCGCCCATCTTCAAATCAGTGCCTGCTCCAGACCTGAAGCAGGGTTGTGGAAGGGAAGAAAACAGCCGGAGCGTCAGAAAGCTGATGGATTTGGACAGGAGGAAGGTTTTAAGAAGAAAAAAAATACAACTTTATAAAGAGGTTTTAAGTAATAAAGTCGGGATTTGAGCTCCATCTCACTTGGGAACAGCCACAGACCTTGTGCAGGGAAATTTGAGATAAAACACCCAGCTACCCATTGGAGACACAGCAGCACAAACATTTATTTACCACTGAACATTCCAGCTGGAAATAAAACATCAGCTGTAATTTGTCCTGCAGAAAACACAGCAGTGTTTCTGTTGTGGGTTTTTTTTTTTTGCTGTTTTTTTTTTTTTCTTCTTTCATTCCCTGCTCCCCGCTCTTTCCACCCAGCCACAAAAGTGGGTGGAAGTCAAAATTGCTGAGCCAAAATGTAATGGATGTAGAGAAGGAGAGGAAATTCCAATTTGCTGCAGAGCCCGTGGGTGGGGGCTGTGATTGCCCACAAGGAAATTGCCAGGGATGCAGATATTTTGCAGAGCTCCTTATTTACTTTCTCCTTTACTTTGCAAGTAAATAAGAGATTCAATAAGAGTTGGCAATTTTCTCACCCACAGCCTCTGAGCAGCGCTCTATTTTTGATGATGAGTAGTAATTCCAACGTTTCACCTCAAAAAAAAAAAAGCCCCGACGTGCAAACAAACCCTCCCAACCTTCCACACTTCATATTTTCTTAATGGAACGGGTTTGCTTTAGTAAGGAATTAACCTTCATTTATGGAAAAAAACCACATTTGATTACTTGGAAAAAAAGAATATCCCTGCTGAGCCACAATGATGGGTGGGTTTTTTTTGTTGCTGAAAGGCCACAGGTTTTTTGGGGATCTTTTTGATTTAGAATATAAAATTCAGATGGCATCAACGGGTTGGGAAGCTGTGGAATATCCATCCCATTGGTATCTGCCTTGCTGAGTGGGAATATCAGATGTAACTTCCTGCAGAGGTGACCCAGGGTGACAATTTGGAGTGAGGGAAGGTGGGGAGATGGGGGAGAAGGGAACCCAGTCCTGGGGATTGTCTCCTGGAGAGGGTTGGGAATCTCATTTCCATGGGATCAAAAACCATTTGGAAAACGGAGAAATGAAAAATGGGAAATTTCCAGCAGGTTTGGAAGCAGGACACCACCACGGTGTATCAGCAGTGGATGTGGATGGTGCTGGGCATCCCATTGCTGACAGGAGGATTTATCCTCACAATCAGCAGCACGTTTTGAAAAGACCTTCAGGGGAAGTCATGGAAATTCCAGTGGCTCCATGGGAGAGAGGTGGGAGGGAAGGGCTGGGACTGGTGTTCCCAGCAAAACCTTGCTTTAAACAGCACCTGCTAAACCCAGCCTGGATTTGGATTTCTCTGGGTTTGGAGGCAGCTGCTGAGGATTCCAGAGCCCATCCATGACCGTGGAGAATTCACAGAATTCCACACTGCTTTGGCTTGGAAGGGAATTTAAGGATCATCCAGTCCAGGGACGCCTTCCACTATCCCAGTCTGCTCCAACCTGGCCTTGAACATTCCAGGGATGAGTTTTCCAGGAGTTTCCTGCACTCTATCACAACCCAGGTGCTGCTATCAGCAATATTTGGGCACCCCTTCTCACTTGGCCCAGAGAGAAAATAACTCTCCTTGGATCCAGTGGTGTTGGCAGATGAGCAAGTGAAGGTTGGAGCCAGCGTGGGCCGTGCAGAGGCGAACCCCATGCCAAAGCTCATGGAAAACTCATGGAAAACTCCTGGGAAGATGCCTCTCATCCCCTGAATTAGCTCCCTGCAGCTTCAGTAAAAGGCCCTGAATAATGCAGAGGGGGAAATGAGCACAGGACAATCCGGCTGTCACCCAGCTTATCCAAATATTGCTATTTTTGGGCTCTGTTTGAGTTTCTCTGCTCCTCAGAGGCACATCCCATGATCCCGGTGCTTTTGATCTGGGACGTGCTGAATAATTCCCTTTAAACAACAATAAAAGAGGATTTTTTTCCACGCTGCCACCATAGCAACCACTGATGTCATAAACGTGGGGACATGACTTCATGGCAGCACCTGAGCTCAGGAGGAACCTCTGCTCCAGAGCAAATATCCTGCAGGAGAGAGGGAAATATGGAAAACTGAGGGAACAGCAGAGCTCTGCTTTCCATAAATTCCTTTTCCCTCTGCTGAGGGTGAAAATCCCTTTCCAAGGCATCCAATGGGTTGTTAGGAGGAGAAAGAATTTGGAGAAGTGTTTTGGCAGGTTCTGACCCATTCCCATATGTCCCTTGGGAAGCTGCAGAGCTGCACAAATGAGGAGATTGTAAATAATTCCAAAGGGATAAAAGATTTTTTTTTTTTAGATTTTCTTGACAGCACTGGGTGGGAATGCAGGGGTTGGAGCCCAAATCCTGCTCCCCAGGAGAGGGGAAAAGCTGTCCTGTTCCATCAGGAGCCTGTGAGAGCAAAGGAGAAGACATTTGGGGGGAATAAAAACCATCTGAGGGAATCCAAGCCACCACTGATGGCTGCAGCAGGGAAAATCTCTGCGGGAAGAGCTCCGTGCTCATCCCAGGGATTGCTCTGGCACGGCTGAGCCCAGCTCTTAGGAAATATCCTGGACAAAAATAAAATGTACTGAGGCATTTCCAATTGAGCCTGGAGGCGATCTCTGTCTGCAGCCCGTGGTTCACTTCACCATCTGGCAGGAGGAGCTGAAATCCATTTCCATCAGAGCCTTTGCCAGGAGGAGGAATAAAGTCAAGGTGGGAGCTGGTTTTTTCCTTCAGGCTCCTCCTGCCTTGAGCCCGTGTTGTCACTGCCGAAATCTGCAGCAAAAAAGCAAACCCAGAGGGGTCTTTGTCTCCCCAAAGGCTGGGAAATTGGCCAAGATTTGGAAAATCCAGTTATTCCCAGCTTGGCTGCTCAAAGAGCCCTTTCTTCTGGTGTGTAATTCTGAAAAATGTCTCGTTGGGGTTCACTCTCATCAATAACGGGGATCTGAGGGCAAGGAGCACATCCCAGCATCCCAGGGCAGACCCAGCGCCTGGGAAAGGGAGAAACCAGGAGCACACTGGATATTCAGGGTGGTTTTTAGTCCCCCAAAAAAGGCAGATCAGACGAGCCCTGCTCTCTAAAGCTGCTCCATGTCCACGCACATATTTCACACAATATTTTGCAGAGCAGAGAGGGCTGTGTCTGCTGGGAGCCCGATTTCCCTGCTCGTGCTGCTGCCTGCCAATAACAAATAGATCCATTTATAAAATCTCTGTCACTGTCACCAGGAAAGTTCCTGCAGGGCCACTGAGACGTGGGCCTTAGACCAAGCTTTATTGCTCCCTTCATCATCCCTCCCCTCCTCACGTTTTGGGTTGCCTGCACCGAATTTTCAAAACCTATTATTCACATCAGCCTGGGGTTGCAGGGAACAGGATTCCAATAGTTTGCAAATATCATATTTGGAAACCAAAGCCATTCCCCCTCTGCAGAAAAAAAAAAATAAAGGGATGTGTGCTAGAGGCTTCAGCAGGTTCCTGCTGAGAGGCTGAAAAGGGATTTTGCCTCTCTGTGGGTTTTCCACGTGGCAGTGCCAGGCAGAGGAACCAGTGGAGATCCTGGAGGTGAGCACTGGATACCCTGGTGATGCCAACTGGGATCGTGCAGGGGAGTGAGAGGTCAAAAAAAAAGCCAAAAAAACTCTTCACAGGGCCCAAAAATGCCTCTGAAAGAGCCCAGAGGCTGCCCTGCAGTTATAAACATCAAAGAACAAGTCTGTGGTTTGCCCTAAAGCCACAACTTCCCCAGGCTGGGACAGGGATGGCTCCTGATGGAGATGCCCTGGGGAGAAGGAAGGGAGAAGGACTGAGCATCCTTCCTCCCTGCCACAGGCAGATTTATGGGACAGAGAGCTCCAGGGCACAGCTCAGAGCATGGTTTGTCCAGGGAATGACTTGAACAGCCAAAATTTCCCCAATTTCTCACCCCCTGCTGCACACAGCAAGAGCTGTGCCCTCTCCAGCTCCTCTCCCCCGGCCACAGACCTGCTGGAAATTTCCTTTCTCAGCAGTTATTTCCATTCCCCGCCCCAGCCTTCTTCCTCTCTCCCTGGCCATAACAGCATTTCAGCCACCAAAGTGGGGCAAACGCCGATTTCATATTTCCTTGTTGTCCTTGAGATTAAATATTCTTAAATAATAACACCAGAAAGGCTTAGAGCAATGGAGGGAATCCTCCAGAGGTCCCATTAATTCAGCACAGCCAAGAGACATGGGATTACAGGGTGGGTCAGGCTCTGCCAACAGTAAGGTGCAGCATTTATTTGTCCCAAAACAACGAAATTTTTCCCATCTGGTTTCACGTAGAAGCTTAAAATCAGGAGGACTTTAATCTGCTTTTCCACTCACTGCCTTTAATCAAAGCCCGTTGTAATTAATGTGCACGCTAATAACTCTGGAAATGCAGGGCAGGTTTAATGGGAAGAGTCTGCACAAATGGAATTTCAACCAGAAAATGCAGTTTGGGGTGGTTTGGGGCTTTCTGAAGATCCTGCTGCTCCAGGGAAGGAGCTGAGCTCTCCCCACACCACGATGGATCAGTCAAACTCTTCCCGTGCAAAATTTCACCTGATTTGGTGAATGAGGAATGCCAGAAAAAGGCAGGAGGGGGAAAGGGACCTGGGTGGGTGTTTTACCCCTCCACAACCCCCTTGGGAGGATGGAAAGGAGAGGATGGAAAATCGCCCCTGGAATGGGCTGGGAAACAACGCATGGGATGGAGAGAGCCACAGCCCTGCCCTGCCACTAAATACTCCCTAAGAGGGGAAAAAAAACCCAAAAATCCAAAAAAACCCAAAAAGTCTGGATGGAAAGAAATGCAGAAACTTGTTGAATTAACCCAGAGATTTAATGTCCAGTTGTTGTGGAGTTCAGAGGCATAAAAGATTATTGAGCTCGGAGGTCCTTTGGCACAGGAACCAACAATTTCTGCTGCAACGGGGCTATCAAGAATTGGGATTGTGTTTTATGGGGCTGATATATGTCCCTATAAAGGAGAGACAAGGTCTCTTTCTTCCCTCTCTGAGTAGTCAGTGAGTCAGGCTACAAAGACACAATAAACTCTGCTGGAATGCTCAGGATTCCAAAGCAGCAATGCCAAAGTCTCCATATTATTACTATTAATTATTCCTATTATGACATTAATTTCTAAGCCATCAATCTCCACACTATTTGGGTACTGTGACTTAAATTTAGCTCAAAATTAGCATACATTAGCTAAATTAATGTAACATACCATATGTGGCAAAAACTAACGCAACATAATGTGGAATAAATTACAATAATTTAACATTGACTCTCAGGATTTGATGAGACTGTAAATCTTCTTTAAGAACAGAGATTAAAGCAAGAAACACTAAAAAGTAAATTCGTTTTACGCAGGAACAGCCTTTGCAAAGGCCGTGTTTTGAAACACAGTTCATTTAGGGAAAGGTTTCATCCAATTTGCCACTTAATGGCTTTGCTTTGCAATTACAACGTTCCCTTTCACCCAGAGCACCTGCAGCACTTTCCCAAGAATAAACCATTTACTGCCTGCCTTGCAAAGCCAAGGAGCATCAGCATCCCTGGCTTTTGGGAATGAGCTGGGGATAAATGGGATAAATTCCCATTCCAAAAGAGGATCACAAAGCTTCTTCCCACCTCGTGATTTTTGTTTGTTGGAGGAGGTGCCCAGCTTTAACAAGAGGTGTTTTTATTGCAGTAATCACACTGAGCTCCTGCTGGAACCCTCCTCCCTGCCTGTGGCTCTTCCCATCCCCATCCACTGGATCCCAGGGATTCCCACAGGGAAACTCTTCCCCTTTTCCTTGTCTCTCAGAAGGACACCAGGAACACAAGAAAACTCTTCCCTATTCCCTTGTCCCTCAGAGCAGCACAGGGAAGACTCTTTTCCCATTCCCTCGTCCCTCAAAGGGACACGAAGAACACAAGAAAACTCTTCCACATTTTCCTGTTTCTCAGAAGGACACGAGGAACACAAGGAAACTTTTCCCCTATTTCCTTGTCCCTCAGAGCAGCACAGGGAAAACTCTTTTCCCATTCCCTCGTCTCTCAAAGGGACATGAGGAACACAAGAAAACTCTTTCCCCATTCCCTCATCCCTCAAAGGGACATGAGGAGCACAAGAAAACTCTTCCCCCATTCCCCTGTCCCTCAGAAGACAAAACAAGAAAACGTTTCCATTATTTCCTTGTCCCTCAGAGTAGCAAAAGAAAGCTCTTCCCCCATATTCTTGTCCCTCAGAAGGACAAGAGGAACACAAGAAAACTTTTCCATTATTTCCTTGTCCCTCAGAGCAGCACAGGGAAAACTCTTTCCCCATTCCCTCGTCCCTCAAAGGGACATGAAGAACACAACAAAACTTTTCCATTATTTCCCTGCCCCTCAGAGCACCACAGGGAGCTTCGCTGCAATTCCTGCACTCTGGGAGGAATCCCAATCCCAATCCCAATCCCAATCCCAATACCAGTCCCAATCCCAATCCCAGTCCCAGTCCCAATCCCAATCCCAATCCCCGTTCCAGTCCCAATCCCAGTCCCAATCCCAGTCCCAATTCCAATCCCAGTCCCAGTCCCAATCCCAATCCCAATCCCAGTCCCAGTCCCAGTCCCAGTCCCAGTCCCAATCCCAATCCCAGTCCCAATCCCAATCCCAATCCCAGTCCCAATTCCAATCCCAGTCCCAATCCCAATCCCAATCCCAATCCCAATCCCAGTCCCAGTCCCAGTCCCAATCCCAATCCCAGTCCCAGTCCCAATCCCAATCCCAATCCCAGTCCCAATCCCAATCCCAATCCCAGTCCAAGTCCCAATCCCAATCCCAATCCCAATCCCAGTCCCATTCCCAGTCCCAATCCCAGTCCCAATTCCAATCCCAGTCCCAATCCCAATCCCAATCCCAATCCCAATCCCAGTCCCAATCCCAATCCCAATCCCAGTCCCAGTCCCAGTCCCAATCCCAGTCCCAATCCCAATCCCAATCCCATTCCCAGTCCCAGTCCCAGTCCCAGTCCCAGTCCCAATCCCAATTCCAATCCCAATCCCAATCCCATTCCCAATCCCAGTCCCAGTCCCAGTCCCAGTCCCAATCCCAATCCCAATCCCATTCCCAATCCCATTCCCAATCCCAGTCCCAGTCCCAGTCCCAATCCCAATCCCAGTCCCAATCCCAGTCCCATTCCCAATCCCAGTCCCAGTCGCTCTCCATGGGAAGCTCTCTCTGCCTGGAGAGCCTCCAGGGAGGAAGGCAGAGGAGGGGCAGTGAAGGCATTGTCCTTGGAAAATGCAGGAGCAGGTCTGTTAGCCGGAGGAAATCCATTACTCAGGATGATGGATGCCCTTCCCTGCTGCCTTCTGGAATTAAAGCCCGGATCTGTGTTGCAGCTTGCTGAGGACACTCATTTACATGACAAGTACACAGATTCCAGCTCCCGGGATTCCTGCTGGATTGCAGAGCTGCTCTGGCCTCTGGAGACTCCCCCCTTTCCTTTCCTCACCTTTAGGAATCCCACCAAAACACCCCAAATCCCCCATGGCGTGTGAGGGAGCGCAGCAATGCTTCCCCCAAGGGAATTGGGGTGAGTTTGGGCTCTCTCAGGGGATTTGCTCATCAGGGACAGCTCAGGGGTGACCCTGAGATCCTAAGGGATGCTTGTGGGAAGCAATTCCTGAGCCCCAAACACACCCCAGAGCCACCAGCAGCCCAGTTCCTGCAGGGTGGGGGCACATCCTCACCTAAATACATTTTGAGCCCAAAACTGAGGGGCAAAACAATTAGGAAAGCTGGCTCCAAGTGCACTGGAATAGGAGAAAATAGATGAGGAAAGTGAAATTCCTGGCCATGAGCTGCCTGCCCTGCATCCCTGCATCCCTTCATCCCTCCCTCCTGTGTCCTGCAGCTCAGTGGGGTCCTGCTGAGGAGCTCCCATTGCAGGAATAAATTCCTACAAATCAGCATCCATGGCATAGAAGTTGTCATTTTCCTACACACACCCCAAAAAAAAAAAACAAACCACACCAAAACAAAAACAAAACAAAAAAAAAACCACAAAAAAACCCCCAAAAAACAAACAAAAAAAAACCCCAAAAACAAAAACAAAAAAAAAAAAGGAGAAAAAGGTTTTAAGCCAGGCACAGGGATGATGAAAGCCTTGAGGTCCCGGGCACACCCTCAGCAGGAAGGTGCTGATTGAGGGAAATATTATTTTTCAATATTAAACCAATCTTGAAGTGACTCAGAATCCAGTGACAGCGGCTAATTGAATCAACCAGCTCCAAATCATTTCACCTTTGGAATAAGAAAATGCACTAGTGGGGAAAATCATAAATGAAGTGTTCCAGGGCGCCTGAAATCTGGTTTTGGGGTATTTTTAAATCCCATCCTCTGAGATGTTATGACACAATGGCAAAATGTAAAAACACAGGGATTTTCTGAGCGATAAAAAAATTGAAATTTTGCTCACTCCTCAGCAGGCGTGAGCTCAATGTTATGAAGGAGGTTTTAAAGCTGTGGAGAAGGTGATGAAAGAATATTAATGATATTCTTAGATGAGCAGCAAAAATACACTGATGCTGCTAATAAATTGTAGCTGCTTCCGTGGCCCTTGGGATTTGGGATGGATACAAGGTGATCTAAGAGATAATTTTGGTTGGGCTTTGCTGGAACGGGGTGGAGGAGAAAGGTTAAAATTGGGGACCGTGGCTGTGCTGGGAGGACGCGAGGAAACCTGGGGTGATTCATCACCTTGGAACAAAGCACACAAGACTGAAGGGACCATTAGAAACTGCAGCTAAAACCTCCAAATTATTCATCAGCCCCCAAGCCCGGCCTGCTTTTTATCTTGAAAATAAGATGTCAGATCCCAGGAGCCTTAATTCAGTCCCTGCTTCCCCAATTTGGTGGCCCATCCATAACGATTTGCTGTTAAATACCCCACATTCACAAATTCCTCCTTTTATTGGCTTCATTTGAAACCATCCTGGCCATCTTTTTCTGTGGCAGGAGATATGACAGAGCCTTTCCACTGACAGAGTTGACTATAAAAGGTGCTAATAAAGGAATCAATCTAATATTATAGCACATATTTAGAATTAATTCTACCTATTCCCCCCCCCCCCCCCCCCCCCCCCACCTTGAGCAAGAGAGGGCACCTAATAACAGCAGGAATTATCTGGAAAGGTGCAGCCCTTGATTTAAAAACTGATGTGTGGCAGGGTAATGGGATTAAAAATGAATTGCCATTCCTAATGGTTTCCCACAGCATCCATCTCTCTGTCAGGGCTTCCCAAACAATGCAGCCTGAAATGATTCTGGCTTGTTTTAAGACTCTTCCTAATGATCCTCGGAATGAATCTCTGTGATTTGGCAGCATCATTTTGGAGTTGAATATCAGCTTTTTTTTTTCTTCTTTTTTTCTTTTCTTTTTTTATTTTTTTTGGAGGGGGGTTTGTGTGTGTGTTGGTGGCACACACGGGGTTCTTCTTCACTTAGCAGTGGATAAAATAAAGTGAATTACTGGAGGTTTTGTTGCTCTGTTACCATGAGCGCCCCAGCTTGGTGGGGTCTTGGTGCAAAGTAGCACAAATTTGGGACATGGATCTTTTTTCCCCCTTGCTGAGGTGTGGGCTAAGTGCAGGTCTGGTTCCTCAGCAGGCTGTGCCATTCCCAAATGGATATTCCCTTTTTTTCAGCCTTCAGCACACCTTGACAATGCTGTCCCTATTTAAGTGCAGCCCTGACCCCACCCTTGTTCCTTTGGAGTACAAACCTCACAGGGGTGCTGGCTGAGACAGCACATTAAAACATTATTTTCACTTTTTTCCCCCCCCATTTTCTCGAGTCTTGAAATTTTCCATATCCCAAGAGGAAAACAAAAAGACAAGGAAGCTTTGCTATTCCCTGGAACATCTCTGGGATTCTTCGTGGTGCCACCAGCAGCCCTGGCACGGGGGCAGAGGTGCCTCAAAAGAGGTGTGGAAGGAGAGACACCAAAAATAAAAAAAAAATAAGCTTGGGGATTTGACTTTTTTTTTTTTTTTTTTTTTTTCCTTACAGGGCAGATCCTGCAGGCTCAGGCTGGGGGTGGCTCATTCCCAGCCTGTGGATGTGGGTGCCCATACAGGTGTCCCAGTGTCCCCATCCCTCTGTGTGTCCCCATCTCCCCACCCAGGTGACACAAATCAGACCCAGACCTGGTCCAACTCCAGCATTCCCAGTTCTGGGTGCATCCTGGGAGCTGGGATTCCTCTAATTTCAATCACCATCCCTCTGGGTACCAAAGACATTAAAGGAGCTGCTTTCAATTTTCATCTTCTGAGGGGTTTATTAATAAACACTGTGGGTAAATATCCTCCATCCAATTATGACAAACACCTTGAAGGTACTGTGTCCTTTTAAACAAACATTAGATGCCTTATTAAATCCAAATTAAATGCTCACTGAGGGCCACTCGTTGACAAAAAAGCTGTTTCCCAGAGTAATGAGCAGGTCACCTCACCCGGGTATTTCTGCCCGACCTTGGCTCCGGAGGGACAGCCCTGCAGAATGCACCAAAAAGCTCGGCTGATGAATGGCTCTGGTAAAATGCTCTTGACCTTAGGAGACACTCCAAAGTGATGAACACTTAATGATGAAAGGCTTCAGCAAGAGGTTTGTTTTAATTTCTGGCCAGAACGTGCAATTTTCAGGCTCTTGCTTGGTGGAGGAGGGAAAGGGATGGAGAGAGGAGGATAAATGTCAGTATTTGACAAAAACTGGTTTAACAGCATCCCTGAAAGGCACTGAAGGGGCTGTGGGGGATGTGCAGGGCTTCCCTCAGCCCCACTAAATTCAGGACAGATGGAACCACTGGGCTTTTCCTTGGGGTCTTTGGGGGTGCCACTCTTAACACCCCCCCACCCTTCCCGGGCTCACAGCATCCTCCAGGCTTTTTGTTCTCGCAGCCCTTCAGCTAAAGCCCCACATCACCTCATCCCTCTGAGTTCTGCCACCCCTGCTCCCTTCTCCCCAAATTCCAGCAGGAATTTTGTTCTTGCAGCCCTTCAGCTAAAGCCCCACATCACCTCATCCCTCTGAGTTCTGCCACCCCTGATCCCTTCTCCCCAAATTCCAGCAGGAGCAGAGGTGCCAGGGAGAGCCCAACACCTCCCGAACAGCGATGGCTCTGCCCCCAAAGCCTTTGCTTTTCTCCCTCCTGAAGGCAATAAAAGAAATGAGAGGAATGATGGTGCCATCTGCTCCTGGAGCTCGTCACCTGCTCTGACAGGGACGTTTGTTTTTGTGGCTCTGTCACACACCTCCCCTAGGCAGCCCAGCAGTTTCAGTGCCTTTTCCTTGGCGCTGTCAGAAAGGTGGGAAAAGAAGCTTCGAGGTGCATCCCTACACTTGGAAGGGCACAGAGAGGTTGTTTCTGAGCTGGAGATCAGAAAAGCCCTGGGTCAGATCAGCTTCAGGGGTTGGAGCCAGGCTGAAAACAGCCAAGGGTTCTATGGATCCCAAAAACCTGTCAGTGTGGTGACAGTAATGACATCACTGGGGTGGCCAGAAAAAGACGTGGAGATTTCACCATCCAAAATGAAAGGATGAACAAAAGTTAAAAAGAAAAAAAAAAAAAAAAGGAAAAAGAGGTAAAAGAAGGGAGGGAATGGCTTCAGTCAGCAGGATGTTGCTCTCTGAGGGTTTGCTGGGAAATCAGCAGGTTAAAAAAGGAAAAAAATAAATATTTGGCTGGAAAATTCACTCGGAATCACAGATGAAAGCCCCCGTGGAGCAAGGCTTGAGCAAGACTTGCCAGCAGAGCTGCAGGTCCCCGTGGGGCCAGGCTTGGTGACAATGGCAGTTTGTGTGTCCAGAGCATTTTATACCTGGGGCCAAAGTGCCCCTCGGAAAATGGCACCAGAAAATCCCCGTTCCCCCTGGGAATGTCAACCCTGCACTCCTGACCCTTGGGCAGCCTCAGGTACTGGGAACGGCACCTCAGGGACTGGTTGATACTGGTGTGACCCTCGGAGTGAGCCACCAGCAGCAGCCACCAGCTCTTCATCCATGTCTCCCAGGAGAGGACAGAGATTTTTACCCGGAGTGCAGGAAGATGTATTGGTTCAATCTAAAGGCACAGCAAACACTCACAGGGCCTGGGCTCCAGAGGGATTCTTCTGTGCTTTTTTTTTTTTTTTTTTTCCCCTACCAACTAATTACATTTAAACAAATTCTCACTCTTGAGCTTGTTGGGAAGTGTCAGCTCCTGTTTTTGTCATCTGGCCTCTCTCTGGCTGAGCTTGCCTGGCACTTCCATTAACCTTGCAGGGCATTTTGCTTATGAAACAGCTGAACAAATGAACAATGTGCCACTTGGTCTGGAGTTTCAGTCCAGCTGATCTTTTATTGGCCCGAGTTTTGAAGTGGCCCAGCCTCCATCCTGCAGGTTCCTGTCTGCCCTCACCACAGAGATAACCCCAGAGAAAGAGAAGATGCAGCACAGATAAAATATGAGAGTCTCCATCCCTGTGGATGTTGATAAAATCCATCTCCTACACTTGGAGTGAGAGGCAGGACTTCACCTTACCCTAAGGCATTGCTCTTTTGTGAAGGGCAAAGAGAAGCTTCCAAGTTTTTTGGGGACATTTCATACTTCCAAACTGGAGACTTCTGACTAAAAAGCTTCAGTGGAGACCTTGACCACCTCAAAAGAGAGAACAGGAGGATGAGAGAGAAGGAAATGGCTCCAGAGTCACAGGAGACAGGCTGGAAGGACCTTGAAAAATTACTGAGCTCATTTCCCCACCCTCCAGGCAAGATCAGGTCACCAAATCCTCTCCTGACAGAACTTTATCTGATCTCTCCCCCACAATTTCTTCTGCTGATATTTTAATCCCATTATTTCTTGCCACAAGAGCAGTGAACTTGTAAAATAAAATCTGCTGATGGCTCTTCCTCTCCCTGGAAGACACGAACATCCAGAATTATCTTGGCTTCTACAGAGCTCTCTCACTGTTTTCTTCTGCCCAGGAGATCTCTGGACCCCTCACCCTGCTCCCTGCTTTCTTCCACCCCTTCCTAATCCTGCTGCCTGCCTTGCATGCTCCTGGCTGATTTTATATCAGGAGAGAGGGACAGAAATGACAACCCCAAAACTGCACCCCAAAAGAGGGGCTGAAGCCTCTGAGCAGACCTGGAGGGAGCATCCACCTAAAATTTCATTTCAGCTGCCAAAAATACGCAGGAGCTGCATTTCTCCTGCAGTGCTTAAGGCACAAACCCTGCTGTTTGTAACCTCGCTGCCATTCCTGGTGGCAAAAAAAACCCCCTGGGAAATCTCAAAGGGAGAAGGAGCTGACTCCTGCTTCTGTTCCTGCAGGTGGGAAACATCATCCCTGACAGCTGGAGCTGGGCAGCATCACTGCTTTATCCCGGGAGGAGAGGGCATGGATAAAACTGCCAAGTGGGAATTGCTGACTGCAAGGCTGAGCTAAGCAGGGGAACAGCAGAGCCCTGAGCCACCCCTGGCCCTGGCAGGGATGCTCCCAAAGCCTTTTCCCCATGGATTCAGCCATCCAGGGGCAGTGCCAGGCGTTCCTGAGCTAGAAGTGATCTACTCTGGCAAGATCTGGAGGCAGACATCTGGCCAGAATCCAG
The DNA here is from genome assembly GCF_963662255.1 of Cinclus cinclus. Classification (NCBI taxonomy): domain Eukaryota; kingdom Metazoa; phylum Chordata; class Aves; order Passeriformes; family Cinclidae; genus Cinclus; species Cinclus cinclus. The sequence goes on from NC_085064.1 coordinate 3,063,623, forward strand.
GTTTTTATTCATATCCCAGGCTGGGGGATGGGAAAGTTGTTCCTCCCTCAGTACAGAAAGTGCTGAGAGGAGGAATATTTCAGCTCCAGCCTCCAGGATCCTGCTGCCCCAGGGGTTCCTTGGGGGATGTTGGCAGGTCAGGGTGTTGTGCACTGCCTGTGGTTGGACATCTCTGTAAAAACCTCTTTTTCCTCCTCAACACGGGGAGACGGGACAGAGAGGAAAGGGGACTTTGTTGTTTGCTTAATAATTTGTTTTTAATCCTTGCTGGAGGAGACACCAATCCCTGGGACAGCAAATGCTTCAGTGAAAGTCGAGGAAGGGCAAAATTCAGGCTGGTTTGGGGAGGTTGAGGTTGCTGCCATCTCTGCTCAGCCCACAGGGACATCACAGGTTGTCCTTTCCAGAGGTTTCATCCCCAAAAACTGCTCAGTCCAGAGCTGTGAACGTGTTGGGCATCTGAGCTTTGTCCACAGCAAGCATCACCCCCAATTTGCTGGGAATTTGTTTTAGGGCAGTCAAGAGCCTCTCTAAATAATCCTAAAAGCAAAACTACTAAAAAGGAGAAAATTGGAGGTTATCCTGCATTGCACTCTCCACTGCTGTTAATTACAGACCCCAAATTCTTTATATTTAAGGTTTTTCTTTAACTTTTTCTTTTTCGCAGGTGTTAGAGGGAAGGCTCTGCACTGTCACAGATGACATCATTAATTTGGATTTCAGAAAGCCTCCAGGAAGATCTCTGCTGTCAACTCTGCTCTTATTTTTTTTTTTTTTATTTTAGCTACTAGACAAGCCAAGGAGATTTAGGAAAGCCCTGAGGGCATGGCAGGAGGACAGGCCCTGCAAGATGAAGAGTTTGGCAGCCAGCTGGGGATGGGTGAGCTCACGTGCCTCTCATACAGAGAGAATTCAGCCCTGCCGTGTCTCCAAGGAGCATAAATCAGCCTGACACTGGGAACAGGAGCCATCCTCTGGGAAAAGTCACCCTCAGCCCATGAGCACTGGAGCAGCTTTGCTCCAGCACAGAGAATTCCATTTCCCACGTGGCTGCCCCATCCACTTCTACTTTGGAAGTGTCCAAAGAGCAGAAATTCAGGATCTTATGGGGCAGCAAACAACTGGCTTGATTTCTATCCACCCTTCCCTCTCTGCTCACCCCATATCCACCTTTCCCTCTCTGCTCACCCCATATCCACCCTTCCCTCTCTGCTCACCCCATATCCACCCTTCCCTCTCTGCTCACCCCATATCCACCTTTCCCTGAGCCCTCCCTGTCTCCTCCACCCACCCTTCAGCCCTGCAGGGCTCCAGGCATTCTCCAGGTTTGTCTCTTCCTTCTACACTGCCCCGAGGTGATTCAGCCCCCTGGTCTTTATTCAGAACCACTTTTGGAGGTGGCTGGGTTATTTATTTCCTCTTGTCCCCAAAGAATTGTCCCTCTGCTGTCTCCTCTGACAGGGTTAAGCCTTTTCCTCTGTGAAATAAAGGAGCCTCTTTTCCTGTCCTGGGAAAATAACGCTGATGGCACCAGGAAAAAGTGGCAGTAGATCAGATCAGGCCATAATATACAGAACATCAAATGGGCTGCAAGTTAGGGAAAAGCTGCCAGAATTCAAGAAGCACTTGGACAAGGCTCTCAGGCACAGGGGATGGTTTTTAGGGGGTCCTGTGCAGGGCCAGGAGTTGGATTTGATGATCCCTGTGGGTCCCTTCCAGCTCAGAATGGTCCATGATTCTAAACAAAGCCAGAAGTTGGCATCAAAACACTAACAAAACAGCAAATTACATCCACAACCGTGTGTTCAGACCTGCCACATCAGGCATTTCATTTTCAAATCAGGCAAGAGTGAGGAGGGGAAGCGACCTCGTGGGAAAAACGGGTGTGGTGGCTCTGTGGGATCTCAGGAAAATCTCACCCAAAAAAATCCCACAGAACTCCAAACTGAGCGCTGCAATGCTCCGGCACAGACCAGTTTGGTTCCACAAGAGCACAAAACATCCATCACCTGCTCCTCAGCACCAGCTTTTGTGGTGCTGGGGCTGTACCAGAGCACCAGTACAGCCCAGTAGCTTGCAGGGAAAATACTGCCCAGTTCGATGCCTTCTCCTTTGGAATAATCCCATAGCTGGATCCTGACACTGCTGTTAAATGCCCTGGAAAGCAGAACTACTAAAAACAAAATATAAAAGCCAGGAGAGAGACTGGGAGAAAAATGTGCAAGGAACAGTCTATTAATACCTGCCTGCACTGCCAGTGGCTTTAATCAGCACTAATAATCCCTCACTGTCAGCAGCATTTCCATTCACCCCCTAATTTTAAATAATTATTATAATAAAGATTCTATTACCAAATGCTGGAAACAGCGTCTTTGTCACTAAAACTGTACCTGGTAATTGAAAAACAAACCAGCAGAGGATATATCAAGCACACACCCCAAAGAAAGAGAGCATTAAGTACCAGGCTGCAGAGCCCTTTGCTTGTCATAACCCATTAGGGGTTTCATTACACATCCTGCTGGAGCTGGGGATGCAGGGAAAGCCAGATCCGGGAAAGGAAGACCTAAAGGGGCAGAATATTCCAGGGAAATAAGGTTTGTGTCAATATTGTGGTGATGGGATAAAATATTTGGTAGGAGGACTGGCCTTGGCTCACGTGGGGGGAAAATCTCGCCCCCACATCAGCACCAGCCACATCCGAGTGTGTTTTGTGCACTGATTGTTATTATTTATATTTCCTCTTTTCATTCATTCCATCTTGTGCGGGAAAATCCTGGAATCACAGGCTGCTTCGGACTGGAAAGGAGCTTAAAAAATAATTCAGTTCCATGCCCTGCCACGGGGACACCTCCCATTATCCCAGGTTGCTCCAGGTCCTCTCCAACCTGGCCTTGGACACTGGGCCTGCAAATTCTCTTCAAGCAATCCTATAAACACCAAAGAAATCCTTCAAAAAGCCATTTTCCTTTGAAGCCAGTGCATCTCCAAGGTTCCTGTGCTGGAATCTCCGTTGCAGGACCAGACTCTAATTAAGCCGTGCAGGAAGAGAGGCTGTTATCTGGCTGGTCAATTAATCAATTCCCCAATTAGGCAGCCCATTGATGAGCGTGGAGGGAGTTGGGCAGCTCAGGGAAGTGCAGGATGAGCTCCAGGCTGCTCCACCTGCACCGTTGGATTCTCAGGGCAGCAGCTCTGTGAGGATGTTGGTTTACCTGGGGAAGGGAATATTTTACAATCCTAAAACAGGCAGAGCTGAAGTGGAAGGAGTGGTTTGCCTCTCCCCACCCGGTTCCAAGAAGCCTGGATGGAAAATGAATCCAATTAAATACACACACACACACACACACACACAAAATACTCTGCCATAAATGTAATTAATTAAAAACTAGAACAATTTCAGAGGAAAGAGAGCAGTGGCTGAAATTTGCTGTCCACAGAAAACACTGGCACAGGGTGCCCAGAGCAGCTGTGGCTGGCCCTGGATCCCTGGAATTGTCCAAGGCCAGGCTGGATGGAGCTTGGAGCAACCTGGGACAGGGGAGATGTCCCTGGCCTGGCAGGGATGGCACTGGATGAGCTTCGAGGTCTCTTCCAACCCCAACCCTCCGTGATGCTGAGAAAAATCAAAATTTTGTCGTTAAAAATAACAACAGAGCCACATTTCCAACCAGTCCTACCAAAAGCACTTTCCCTCTCAGCACAGCACCATCACCCCTACATCAAGAAACTTCATTCCTTTCCTTTGGAGTGGGTCTGGAGACACAAATTTCCCTTCAAAAGAGAAAGAATTTGGGAAAAGAACCCAGAAATCCCAGCTCAGTTTCTTTGCAGCCTCCCCACCACCCCAGCCCTGTTTCATAAGAGCTGCTCTTTATGTGCCACCAGCTGCTTCTCTTCTGCCTTTTTACTGTCCTTGAAAGTGGAAGCTTCAAGCTTTGGGTTGAAATTTATTATTGATAATAAAATAAATAAGCAATCATTGCAAAAAGCCCTAAAACACTTTCATGCTTAATTTAAATGCACCGATATAACATTTGGAATAATCTCATGAATAGATGCAGGGACTAAGATCACGTAAAACAACATCAGCAAATTATCCAGTTGCCAACACAACTTCCTGATAATAAAAGGCAGCTCAGGAAAATTTGCCGTTGTTTAACCAAATTTATTTATCTCCACATAATCGCAGCACAGCCCTGGGGGAAGCAGTTGGGGGGAAATAATTGGGAATTGATTTATTTTGTATTTGTCGACTTGAAATTGGAAGAGAAAATAAAAAAAGGTGGAAATCTTTTGCAGGGGGAAAAAAAATAATAATTCCAGAATAATTAAATGTCTTTGAAGGAAGGCAGTTTACAGCTTCAAGGTGCCCACCTGGTTGGGGAGCCAATATTCCCATTCCACCAAATGGAAAAATCCATTTTTTTCTTCAATAAATCCATGGCTGCTGCTGAAATTCACCAATTTTTATGGCAATGTTATTTCCCCATGAAAATGCCAACTCGATGTGGAAATAACAGAGCGAGCCCTGCTAGTGAGGAGTTTGAAAAGGTTAAAGAAAATCTAAAAGATGTTTGGGAAACACAGGGAAAAGAAAATGCATCGTTCCAGAGGCAAAGATGGAACAGCTGGAATTTCCTCCCTTTGTCCTGGAGGAGATTCTTCACCCGTGGCAGGCTTGGCAGGAAAATAAAATATTTGGGGAGAGGAATGGGACAAGCTCAGCATTTATCAGGGATTTGTTGCGTTCCCACGGCTGCCTGGGAGGGAGGCAGAGAAAAAGCCCGGGTTAAGTGAGGTTTGGAGCTTTGGAATCCTTCAATATCCCAGGTTTTGGCAGGATGGAAGGTCCCAGAGAGTCACCGAGGCAAAGTCTCACCTGGGAGCTCCCAAATCCTGCATACGTCGTGGTATTGGAGCAAATTTCTCAGGGAGAGTCCACGATCACTTGAGGATTTATTTCTAGACCCAGATTAACTTTAGGCTGAGCAAGGAGCCCCAGCAAAGCAGAAGGCAAAGCAAGGTGCAAACAGGGAGACAAAACCAACGCAAGATGGAAATACGAGCTGGAAATTTGGGATTAGAGTTTTTCCCGAGCTTCTTCTCGTCTGTCCTTGCATCCAAGCTCGAGGTGATGCTGCCAAGAAAGACCAGGGCAGGACAACCTCTCACCCACCTGGGACATCCCAAACCCCGGGCCCTCCAGGATTCCCAAAATCCCCATGTGCACAACCAAGTAGGACTCTGGGAGAAGCATTTTACTTCCTACATCACAAGGAATCACCTTAAAACCCTACATTTCTTTTAAATTGCTCTTGAACCCCAAAATATTTTGCTAGAGCCTTGCCCTATTGGTCACGCAGAGATCTCAACCCAGAGGGAAGTTTCTTTACCTAAAATTCCCTGCTGACCTTCCCTCCATCCCACATCCCAGCAAAGCCAGCTGAGGACCAGAGGAATTCTCTCCAGCCCCCTCACCTCCCTGGAGCATCACTTCTGCAGCCCAGACCCGCTTTGTAAATGTTGTTTTTGTTGTTTTTACTCCTTTTGTTACCCATTTAACATCTCCACAAGTCAGAGCAGCCTATTCACTTTTTTATTTACTATTTTTTTATTCTTCATTTGACTTTTAAAAATTTATTTTATATTTATTTATTTATTCTTTACTATCCACTGCCTTCTGCAGTGGCTGGTAGCCACGGGCCACCTCAAGCAAACACAACACCAGAAGATCCCTTTGTGCTGCAAATTGTGCTGCTCATGCCTGCAGCAGGAACAAGGAGCCAAAATTCTCCCGAGGATTCTCCACTTTGCACGTGAAAATTGAAATTTCCTCGCCTTTCTCTTGCGTTACACCCAACTTTAGTTCGTCCTTCGGCAGAAATGGGAAGAAGCATCTCATCTCCAGGCTGAAATGGCAATTAAGGACTGAATTTGTTGATGGCTTCTCACATTGCTGGGGACTAATTATTCCACTAGATGGACCCAAGAGCATTCCCCGTGTCCTGTGCCCCCCGGGAAAGGTCTGAGCAAGGAGACATCAATTACTCAACACAGCCCTTGAAGACAGGGTTGCAGCATCCCAAGATGGAAATCTCATTACAGCTCCTTCCTTTGTCCCACATCGACACCAAATCCGCAGGGAAACAGTTTCCTTGGCTTCTTTGCTTTAATTAAGAGCGCGTGTAATGACAATCTATTTAAATAAAGTTACAGCGATCCAGCAGAGCTCTGCTCCATGTCCACAGCTGGGCGTTCCCACCTCTCCTTGGCACGTTGTTGACGGTGATAGTGCCAAAGAAAAGGGGAGAAAAGGGATGTATTTCCCAGCGAACTGTGCCATCTGTCAGCCTGGCCACTTGTCCTGGAGGATGGGTGTCCAGCAAGCCAGGCCAGCAGCTCCTCCTGCTCCTGGTGTTCGCTCCCCAGCCCATGAAGCAGTTACAGATGGCTTGGCTCTTCAATATTTTATCAGCCTCTGCCACCACCAAAAATCCCCAAAGCACCTTCATTTCTGCTTTCCTCAATCTACTGGAATGGAAAGTTTACCCAGAGTGATTTTTCAGCCAGGATGACTCAAGATAGAGTCTTCAACTGAACTCACCTCACTCTGCAGCAGCAGAGCCATCCTGAGCCCTTTCTACCTTCAAACAGAGATGGGATGAAAGGATTCTTCTCTCAGAGGGCTCAGCTGAGCTCAGCTCATCCCTGCCAGTGCCTGGCCACAGCCACGGAGCTGCTGAAGCTCTGCCAAAATATCCTCATGCCATAAATCCTTGTGCATCCCACAGCCCAGCAAGGACAGGAGTGGTCCAGGGAGAATCGGTGACCTCGCTGGCAGCCTCATTCCAAAGTGTCCTAGGGAGCCACTGGAAAAGCAGCAGCCTCGGGAAAAACAGCTCCTGCAGCTCCTGCCTGGTCCTCTGTCCTGAGCAAGAGGTAAAATATTTATAATTAACCACATTGAAATGAAAAGCAACTTTAATATTCAGGCTGGGTTTAGCCGAGGGAAGTTGGCGCTGCAGATGTGGAATCACAGCATCATTTGGGCTGGAAAAGACCTCTAAGATCCTTGAGCCCAACCACTAAACCACATCCCCAAGAGCCACATCCATGAGATTTTTGAACCCTTCCAAGGATTTTGATTCCAGCACTTCCATGGGAAGTCTGCTCCAAACCTGAGTGAACTGAAAACTCAGTTGTTGCTTCAGAGGAGACGCTCAAGCAAACACAGGAGCTGCACAGCATCACTGAACTCGCCTTGATTCATCTCAAAACCCTTCCCAGCCTGATTTTAATGAGTCTGAACCTTCCTTGCAGGTGCTGTCACCAGCTGGTGTGTCCCTCCTCTAACCACACTTGTGACTAAGGCACTCCCAAACAGGAATGTCACCGCTGAGGAGGTGGCAGTCACCTCTCCCGTGTCACAGCACCCCCAGTGACCCAAAGCAGACAGAAGGATGGATGAACTCCAAGGATGTCCAGTTTATTCCCTGCAACAGCCACCAAACCCAGGCTCTGGAGAGGGAATGCTGAGGATCCCTCCAGACAGGACTTCTTGTGTTTCCACAGCCCTGAAGCTGCTCCAGGGGAATTGTGGAGGGATGTGCTCACCCAAGGATTCCTGTCCCGTTCACAAACTGGACACCAAAATTTGGTCCCAGGCACAGCTGCAGCTTCCCGGCCAAACCCCCACCATGAGGAAGGTGCTCCTCACCCGGGGGGAACTCATGGATTTGGGCACATGGAAGCCAATTATCCCTTTCCTCATTTCTCAATTAATTTTCACTTGTTTCTCCCACTAATCCCTGAGCCTTTCATTTCAATTAGCACCCTCTCCACATGGGATGGGGAACAAGCCTGGGCAGCAGAGATTTAACCCTTCCCAAGGCAGAGAAGATGGAATGAAACCCTAGACAAGGAAATGTCCTCTCTCCTGGTTCTGGTTCTGGTTCTGGTTCTGGGGACACCTCCCTGCTCATGGCATTGCTGCCTTGGCTGCAGAGCAGCTTCACTTCCAGCTGCTATTCCCTGCTCAAGGAGCACTGATTTTCCTACAGATTTACTCCCCTGCTCAGCTGACAGGAGCAATTACCTGCTTTGCTTTGTCAGATTTGTGTTATGGCAAACAGAGGTTTTAATCCAGGAGCTGGGGAATTGCTGCACCCTCCAGATTTTCCTGAGATGAATTGAAAAGAAAGGATTTTTTTTTTTTTCATGTGTTTTGGTCGTAACAGTTTAAGGTTCTGCATCGTGGCTGCTGATAAATGGTAATTCAGTCACACCCCCCCCCCCCACCCCATACTCAATCTCCTGCAACAATTGTCCCGTATCTTGGGAAACAGGAAAAAGATTTTTCTGGGAAAACACAGTAATTCCTAGGGATGCTTGGATTCCTGCCTAAGGCACCCCAAATCACCTAACTTTAGATGTAATTTATATAAATGTACCCATACAGCACCTCTGTCTCTTCAGCTGGATGCTAAACTGACCGGAGCCACAAACACAACACAAAGCAGCAGAATTCCCTGGTTCATCCTGCCAGCTCCTGAACATTGCTGTTTATTTGTTTATTTGCTAAATCTCCCGTGCTGAAGTTTCCACTGGCTCCCAAGGGCATGAATTGGGATTCCCTGGGCAGGCTCAGCAGTCTCCATTAGCATTCCAGAGCATCTCCAGTCATCAGATTTTCCCTGGAATAATTATCTAGAATCTAGAACTGTTCAACGAGTGGGTGACATGGCCCAGGGAAAGGAAGAAAAAAATCCCCAGCTGGAGATGCAGCAGTGTGGCTGAATTTCTCCAAGCTGAATTCTAATCCTCCGTCAGACTTTCTAATGACAATCCCATGCTGGCTGGGTTTGCATTCCTGGAATATATTAATGTCAGCTGCTCTGTCCCATTCCAGGCATTAAAAGCCCTGCTGGATTTGAGCTGTAATCCTTGAAAAGTGTAATCCAAGCAGGACTGGTACATGTGTGCATAACTGGCCAAAAAACCAGATTAAAGCAGCAGCATCTGCCTCGGAGCAGCCTTTGGAATTCCTGTGCTGTTCAGTGCAAGGAAATGAAACCATGCACCGGTTTAATTTTCATTTCTAATGCAAATCCTCGTTTCTCATCTCCTCCCTGAGTTTTGGGGAGGATTACAGGGAAGGATTTGGGCTGTCTCCCCCTTCCCAGCACACAGTTACTCACTCACACTCCTGGGTTTGCTCTGCAGGGTGACACAGAGCACCCACATGAGTCTCCCTCCCCAGCCCTGCTCTCCTGGAAGGGTGCAATGAAATCCAGCAAAATTCAGGGATCGTTTGCTTGGCACTTCCACACTGCTCCCAGGTTTTGGGCTGGCAGCAGGAAGGACACATGAGAGGCTCCTGGAGCCTGAGGAGGCTGCAGGACCGAGCAGAACAGCTTTAAATTATCACGAGCCTCAGCCCTGGGCATGAAAATAGCATCATCCTGCCGTGCTGCAGGGGCTGCCAGCCAGGACAGCTTCCCAAAGCTCTGGTTCTCTCTCCTGCGTGTCCTGCCTGCATCCAAACCACCTTGGCTGCAGAGAAACAGGGATGAGAGAGGACAGACTCCTGGAAGCTGATGGAACAGGGTGAATTTGAACTGCTGGATCTGGGCAGTGCTGGCTGCTGCCTGGACCTTCCAGACCCTGCCAGCCCCTGATGGAGGCACTCACACACAGAGCGGGGAGCTCACCTTGGGAGGTGACAGGGATTGTGTCCCCTGCTCCAGGTTTTGCTTCTCCCAGCTCGGAGGTGCTGAGCTGGAGCCCTGGAGGAGGCTGCTGGTTGGTCTGAGCTGTCCCCAACCCCATCCCCTGTCACTGAGGGTGGTGCAAGGACCCATTTGCCCGTCCTCATCACAATCGCTCCTTGTCTTTCCCCCTGCTCCTCCCAGCACCCTCATTTGCAATTTTTGCCGTGTTTCTGCTCTGCCTCCCTGGCCCATAAATCACATCACCAAGAGAGGCAAGCTGGGCTGACAGGAGACATCAGCAATAAGTCAGACAAGAGGAGAGATACCATGGCAGCAGCAAACAGGAGAGGGCTGCAATAATAGCATCTATTTTATTTATCTTGCCATCTCAAAGTTCTCACTGTCTGTGTCTCAGAGCTCCGTGCCAGGGGACAGGAGGGACAGCTGAAGGTAATAAGAGCTGACCTGAGCTGTTGTGGAGAGCTTAAAAAAAGAGACAACCAGGAAAGAACCCAAAGTATTCTCACTAACACAGTTCTGCTGCTGCTGCCTTGTTTCTGTAAGATCTTCCAGGGTTGATAGTGATCCAACAGCACCGCTGGATCTGCCCTTCCTTTTGGGATTAACACCTGGGATGGGGTTGTTGGGTTCCCTGTTACACGTGGTGGTGTTTGCACAGTTCAAGAGGGTGTGAAATGCCACAACCACCATCAAGAGTGCCTGGCACTGGTTTTGGCAGGGATAACCAGCCATGGGGCTTTGCCATGGGGTAACCAGCAGATCCCTGTGGCTCCCAAAGCTTCCTGGAAGGATGTTCCACGTGTTGACCTGGACATGCTCATCCTACTCACCGCCCTTCCCCAGGCTGTGCTGCTGTTTTGGCAAAGTGGGACAGGACCTTCTAAATATAAACCTTTCCTAATGGCTGTGAGGAGGGGGAGGAAATCTCCTGGATCCATTTATCTTTACCAGGGGAGCACCGTGGGGATTTCATAATTAAACTGTGCACATCCAGTTGCTATGGAGCTTTTCCCACTGCCTGTATCCATCAGCCAGAGGAAAATGGGTCAGTGTAGCTCTCTGCAGTCACCAGGTCCCAAATCTGGTTCTTCCCTTGCAGAACAGGCTCTGAGCTGGCGGCGTTGGTGCCCTTGGTTTGCACCAGCAGCCAGGTGATGCTGAGCCAGGACTTCCCAGGGGCATTTTGGAGCTCTCATACTCACACCTGAACCATGGCCAAGCCCTTGGAAGTCTCCACCAGGTCACAGCAATGGCCTTGCAAGGATACATTGGAAAATCCGGCTTAATTTTTCATTCCTTCAGCAGAGTCAGTCTCAATTTGAAAAAAAAAAAACAAAACAAATAGGAGAAGAAAACCAGCCTTGCTGAAGAGCCCAGAGCAGGCTGACTGCTGTCTCTGTCTTTCTTTTTCTAGCCATAAAATTCCAGTTTTGGCCAGGGATGTCCTTCCTGCAGGTTGTCTATCTCTACTTACCTTAATTTTCTGTGAAAAGCAGTCAGAGCCCTGCCCCCCGTGAGTGATCCTTTGGGACACCTGGCATGACAGATAAAATACACCCAAACCACTTCCTTCAAACTGCTTTGGGAGATATATTTTGTGCATTTCTTGGTCACCTTTAACGAGGTTTAAGTAAAAGGTCAGAGCAGCTGCATCCTCCGTGGATCCCAAAGAGGAAAAGACAGCAGAGCAGATGTCCTCAAGGTGGGCTTGACCTTAGCAGATGGAGGAAATATAGGAAAAATTTAAAAAAAAACCCAAAACATTGCTGGTACAATTAGGCAGCTGCCTCTGAGCCTGGGATTGTGACAATTCCTTCACAGCCAGTGTGGGACATGGGCTAGAACAACATCACCCCCAAAAAGCAGCAGGGGTTGTGCATAAATTATGGATTTAATTATAATCTCCCAGCCCACCATTTGGAGCAGCCAGAGGGAGAGCTTACTATTATTATTATTATTATTTTATTATTATTATTATTACTATTATTATTATTATTATTATTATTATTATTATTATTATTATTACTACTCACTTTTAAGACCTTTCAGATCTTCTCACTTTTAATCAGACAGACTCCTGGAGACGATTTGTGCTTTGCTGCCTCAATAAGAAGAGTTCCTTGACAAAAGTTATTCTGCTTTAATTCATTGCCTCCTGCAAGGGACAGTCACCTCCTGGGCATGGCCACCAAGGGCAGCAGGATGGGACCAGCGTGGACAAGGGTTCTTCCCATTATCCCAGACTGGTTTGGGTTGGAAAAGACCTTAAAAATCATCTCCAAGGCATCATCTCATTCCCACCTCCCCGCCCTAGGCAGGGACACCTCCTGTGATTTTTTTTTTCTGCTGTCACCCATAAAAAAACCTCAGGGCACAGAGGGATTTCTTGGCTCACAAACACCCAAAGCTCCTGGCCAAGGTGGTAATTTATCAGCCTTGTTATGCCATCAAAACTAATTGCCTCAAAACGCAGCAAAAGGCTCTCTGGTGTGTTAACAGCGAGGGCTGGAGGAGAGAAAAACACCATAAAAATAACAATTAATGCGTTTATGGGAAACACTTCCACAGAACACTTGATGCCTGTGCACGTCCAGAGGTCAGGAAAACTCAGCTCCGCATGGGAAAACGTCCAGCAGCTGGAAAATCCTGGGAAGCTGGCACAGAGGGATGTGCAGGGGGAACCCCCAGTGCCACCACACCAAGCTGGGGATTTCAGGGAAAAAAAACCAAAGAATTCCCAATTCCCACTCCGGACTATGCAGGGTCTCTGAGCCAGATGCAAAGGCCTTTAATGAGGTTAATTAACACCCAGAGCTGGTGCTGTCCCGCAGCTGCCTGTACATCAGCCTGGCCATCAGTGCAGCAATTAGAGCAGCAGTTAATTGCTCTCTGTTTTTCTTGCTCTTGCTGTTGGTTTTCCCCTCTCTTCCAAAAAAGGGTTGCGCACCCCACACATCCTTGGATGGAACCCTGGGGTTCCAGGGATGGGAAGTGAACCCTGCTCGGAGTATTTGGAAGTTTATCAAAGCCTTGGTGTGCCTGAGACTCAGTCTGAACTGAAAGGAAAGAGGAAATTACTGAATTTTGATGTAAAAAAACTAATACCGCAGCAGAAAAACAATAAAAAAGTCCAATTCTTTGATATTTCTAAAATAAAGGATGGTCCCAGAGGTGAGCTCCTGCCCTGCCAAAGAGAGGAAAAGCATATTGTGCATTTCTGAGATTTTCCAGTGCTGTTCTGTGCTCCCGAGGTTGTACCTTGTACGTTTATTTATACACGGTTGACTTAATTAGATGTTCTGTTGTCTCCAGTGGCAGGCAGATGAATCAGCAATCTCTGTACACATGCAAGGTCTCTGCTCAGGACCAGCTCCTCCAAAACTCACATTCCCAGCCTTCCAAAAAAAAAAAAAAAAACCCTGGCAGGGGGACCCAGGCTGTGTTTGCCCTGACCTGAAGCTCCCAGCGCTGCGTTTTTCCAACATGGCTTTAATAGCACAACCATGGAGGTTAGAGACAAAGGCAACATTTTAATGGGTAAAGAAATCCCGAGGAATGATCCCATTCCCAGGAATGATGGGATCACTCAGGGCACAGAGTGCTCCTGCCTCTCCCTCTCTCCTGGGCACCCACCATAAATCACCTGGAGCTTGTGCTGCTCCAACTCGTCAGGCACAGGAGCCAAAGACAGCTGATGAAAAGGATTTCTGTGATTAACTGGGTTTTTTTGTTGTTTTTTTTTTTGTTTTTTTCCTGCCTCTGGTGGTTATCCCCAGTCCTGCACACCATCCCAAAAACCACGGGATTGCTCTCACCATCCAGTCTAAAACAGGTGTCCTCTGAGATGGCTGATGCAGAGCTGAAGTCATTTATCCAACCCCCTTTTAACAAACCCACACTAGAACCTGAAAATCTGGGGGTTTGGTGGGGGGGCATCACCGCCTTGCTCAGCCCAACCCAACCCAACCCAACCCAACCCAACCCAAAGGACCTGGGCAAGAGGCAGCCTGGGGACATTGGAGCTCTGAGATGTGTCGATCTGGCCCAAAACAGGATCTGAGGGTGGTTCCACACGCACTGGAGCAGCCACAGCTGTGTCAGTGCAGCTGCTCTGAAGGGGCCCTGATTTATACATTGATTTTTGCTGATTTTTTTCCACCAGCAGAACCGCTCCCTTGCTGTTTAATACTCCAAACCCACTCAGTCATGTTCAAAGCAAAGCAAGACTGAATTCCAAACTTTTACACATTTCCCCCCCCTCCCCCCCTCTCCTGGTGTCTGGCTTCATTTTTCATCAATGTTTTCATACAACACTGCCAACATCGTGAAGCAAACGCCTGGCGGTGTCAGCCAGATGTCTGCATTCCACCACTTCCATTTGCAACCAGCAATTCCTCCTGGCTCCTGGAAAAGCTCTGCTGGGAACGTGGAACGTGGAGGATGGAGCAGGTGCTGCTGCCCAGGGGAGGATGCAGGATGAGGCGATCCCTCCCGGCTTTCACTCGGGCAGGATTTCTTTTCTCTGGCAGATGGGGAGTGGGCTGCAGCATTCATTATTTGATTGCCACCTATTCCTGGCAGCCTCAGCATCTTCTGTTCCACCAGGAGCCATTTGGGGTGGGTTGGATGTGTGAGTGGGAAGTTTTATCAGGTGCTTTTTTCCCCTCAGCCCAGTGATTATGTAAGAGGAGGTGGAGTGTCCGAGCTGCTGTCCTGCAGGGTTGGAGCTCTTGGAGGGCAGGGAGGGCTCTGTCACCCCCCAGCAGGGGCTGGTGGCACTTAGTGACCTTCCCCAGGGTGGAGGTGACAAAACACACTGCTCCCATCTCCTCCCTCAAGCCCATCTCGGAGCTCCTCCAAAAGCAGGTGGGTTGAGAGCTTGGAGTCTCTCAGTGTTTTCCATGAGAAATGATGGATGAGTGAGGAAAACCTGGCTGCTCCTGCTGCCCACTGAATTCTGCTTAAAACAGCTTTCCTCAACAACTCCAGAGTTACACCCATTGCCAGGGGAAACAGGAAATATCCTAAAAGTGTGGATATCCTAAAGGTGTGGAGAGCAGTCCACACTTCAGCACAGGAGGGAATTCAGTGGGAATGGAGCTTTCCAGGCATGGTTGTCTGCCACATTCCCAAGCTGTGCTGTTGGGACTGAGCTGAATTTGCCCAGATCCCAGCCACAGCATCCCAGGAACAGGAGTCAGAGCAAACTTCCTGCTCCACCTGCTGCTGTTATTGTTTCCACAGCAGGGACAATTTGATTTCTTGGAGCTTTTATTTTTTTTATTTTCAAGTGGTTTCCCCAGTGCTGTGTGTGAAGGTGAACTGTCTCATTACTGCCCTGCTCTCTGATTTCACATTTCCAGTTGCTCTGCTGTGATGGTGACACGCCTTGATCCAAAAATAAAACCAAAAAAGAGGGGAAAGAGGAAGGGATGGAAGTGCAAGTGTGATGTTAACTCCCAAATCCCATTATCCTGGCTTTTCCTGGGAGATCAGCACCTGCAAAAGTGACTCTGATTGTCTGAGACCGTGTGATACTTGCATGCAGGTAGGAAATGTTAGTATTTCCAAAAAGCATCCGTGACCTCCCAGCTGTGCCTGTGAGGAGCTGCACACCCAGAGTGAGGGGAGATGGATTTCCCAGAATTGAGATGGATTTCCCAGAATGGAGATGGATTTCCCAGAAATGAAATGGATTTACCAGAGCAGAGACCTTTGCTGCTCAAAGTATCCACGCCACGACACCCTAAGCAGAGCCAACACAGGCTTGTAAAGGCTCCGGGAGTTTTATTCCAGCTCATAAAAGAAAAATGGGATTTTTTTTTATCCCTCCACATGGCACAGCAACACAGGGAAAACCCGCTGAAGTTGAAGTTTGAAGGGTGCTTGCAGAGAGGTTACGGGGCTTAAAGAGAGGTTACCTGCCTAAAATGTGAAATGTAGGGCAAAAGCTCCACAGAACTGCTGGAGTATTTTAGGATACAAAAAGCAAAGGGTTAACATGACCAGATGCTCTGTAAGAGACTCTGGATTCATCAGTGAACAACAGAGACATCAAATCATTAAACTTATTAGATACTGAAAGACAACAGAGATTAATTTCAGCACTTAATTAGAATCCCTCTCATCTCCCCCTTCATCCCTATTTCCCTTCCCTTCCTTCCCTAGTTTGTCCACATGTGTTTCCAGGGAGCATCCTTCAGGGAAGAGGGAGGTGTGAGATATGCCAATGTTTATTTTAACAGCTCCTTTTTTAGGGCTCTGCTGTGAACACGCTCCTCCTGTTGAACGGGCTTGTTGCTATGGGATGAAGTGCTCCAAGTTCCTTTGGGTTTGTACTTTTTCTCCCTTTTCATGTCCAGGAAGTTCTTGTTCCTCTTGTTCCTTGTTTTTTGGGGGTGTTCTCATGGAGTGTTCTTCTTTCCCTTTGTTAGGGAAGGAGGCAATTAATGACCCACCACAGTTTGATGGAGTTTTCATGCAGCTGAGCTGAGAGCCAGGTTGGACACGGCTTGGAGCAACCCGGGCTAAGGAAAAGTGGAAAGAGATGGATTTCTGGGTGGAAGGAGATGAGATTTAAGGTCCCTTCCAACCCAAACCAGGAATCCATGAACCCAAACCCAAACCAAACCAGGAATCCACGAACCCAAACCAAACCCAATCCAGGAATCCATGAACCCAAACCCAACCCAATCCAGGAATCCATGAACCCAAACCCAAACCAAACCAGGAATCCACGAACCCAAACCCAACCCAATCCAGGAATCCATGAACCCAAACCAAACCCAATCCAGGAATCCATGAACCCAAACCCAACCCAATCCAGGAATCCATGAACCCAAACCCAAACCAAACCAGGAATCCACGAACCCAAACCCAACCCAATCCAGGAATCCATGAACCCAAACCCAACCCAATCCAGGAATCCACAAATCCAAACCCAGCCCAATCCAGGAACCTACGAACCCAAACCAAACCCAATCCAGGAATCCATGAACCCAAACACAACCCAATCCAGGAATCCACGAACCCAAACCCAACCCAATCCAGGAATCCATGAACCCAAACCCAACCCAGTCCAGGAACCCACGAACCCAAACCCAGCCCAATCCAGGAATCCACGAACCCAAACCCAACCCAGTCCAGGAACCCATGAACCCAAACCCAAACCAATACAGGAATCCATGAACCCAAACCCAACCCAATCCAGGAACCCATGAACCTAAACCCAGCCCAATTCAGGAACCCACGAACCCAAACCCAGCCCAGTCCAGGAGTTTCTGCAGTGCTCAAGGACTCCCGTGAGGCTCCAGGTGGGTTCTTGACCTGGCAGAGCACCTACAACACCTCACAGAGCACCCCCAAAAATCCTGCCTGGCAATGCCAGCATTCACATTTCATTTATAATTCAAATAAACCACATCAGAGCATCGCTGTGCACCGCCAGCTCTGGTGGCCCCTTTCCAGCAGCAGCATTTCAGCTGCTCACACAGTCCATTAGACACCACCACCCCCAGGACAAATCTCCTGCTGCTGACCCTTGGCTGGTTGCTCTGCCGCAGGTGTTCTCCCATCTGCTCCAGCTGCACAAGGCTGGAACATTTTCCTGCTCTTTATCCCAGCTCTGTGCTTGCCTGGGGAGGGGGCTCCCAGCCCTGGTTCCCCTCTGGGAGCAGGCAGTGCTGAGCCTGTGGCTGCTGGAAGGAGCAGGGATGTGAACATCTGGCAGCATCTCTCGTTACGGTAGCGCAGTAACGAGGGCTGGTAATTAAACGGCTGACGGGTTGGTGGTTTTTTGTTTTTTTGTTTTTTTTTTTTCATGTGCAAAGATCCCCTCTGGTTTATTGAGCTTTCCAAAGCAAGCGGTGTGGCTGGGATCTGGGCACGGAGCCCTGCTGGTTTACAGAACTTCACCCTCCTCTGCACAGAGAGGGCTGTGCTGGGAATGCAGGGAAGATCTGCAAAAATACCCCAAACACACCCCAAACACACCCCAAACACACCAAATACACCCCAAACACACCAAATACACCCCAAACACACCAAACATTTGCGAACATACCACAAACACACCCCAAACACACCAAACACACCAAATACACCCCAAACACACCCCAAACACTACAAACATCTGCAAACATACCACAAACACACCCCAAACACACCCCAAAACACCCCAAACACCCCAAACACACCCCAAACATCTGTAAACACCCACACCTGGGTCATACCACAGATTGGGGGATGCTCGGCAGGAATTTGGGATCTCCTCCTGCACAACATCCTCTGTTTTCAGGATATGAAATCCTAAAACCCCCAGAGGAGAGCATCCTCAGTGTCCAGTGAGGAGAGAGGGGCACACACTTGGCCTGGCCTCATCATCATCATCATCATCATCATCATCATCATCATCATCATCATCACTGCCACCCTGAGCATCCCAGCCCCTGCAAATCCCAAATCCCCCTGGCCACTGCAGCACCTCTGATCTGTGTTGACTTTTCCAGGTGTTTCAGGGGAAAGACAGGACTGACAGGGAAGAAGAAATGTGGATGTCTGGGAGCGTTTCTCTGCTGCTGCCAGCCTTCAGGTGGGGTTTGCAAGAGGGAATTGGATTTGAGAGCACAAATATTTGGTTTTGAAGACAGCAGCCTTCACCTATCACCTTTTCTCCAGGAAAACTCCTCCTGGATTGCAGAACTCACCCAACCCTCACTTCTCAAAGCCAGAGCCACCAGTGTCCCTCTCACCACAGCAGATCTGTCCTTTCCCCCTCCAGTATTTGCTGCCAGGTGATCCCATGCTATTCCTTGCTCATCCAGTGCATTTCCCCTGGATTTTGCTCCCACAGCAGAGCACATCTGCCTGCCTGCTCCTCCCGGATCACTGGCAAATTCCTGCCCAGCTGCTCATTTCAAATCCCAGCACAGCAGCCACCTCCGCACTGCAGAACTGCCATAAAACTTTAATTGAGCTCCTCCTTCCCGAGGGGACCTGCCTGGGTCAGTGCCAGCCCCTCGGGGTGACCTTTGCAGCCACGGGGTGTCTGTTTTATCACAGAATGCCAGGGTCAGTTTGATGGGAAAGGGATTCTGCTCAGGCCATGGAGAGCAAGAGCTCAAATGTTCATTCAGAGTGACAGGGGCCCTGGTGCAGCATGACTGGTAAATGCTAAATTGTCACAGATGGCAGATTTGTGTTTCCTCTCCCCAAGGCCTCTGGTGCTGGGGGCTCGCTGTGAGTGTTTGAGAAGGTGCTGCTCTGCCTGCAGATGCCTTTTCTGGTAGCTCAGAAAGTGCCAAAATGAGATAAATGGGAAAATTCTCCTCGAGGTGAGGAGGTTCTCTAAAAGCCAGATCAAAAAGGCAGAAGGAGAGTGAGAAAAAGCTCGGCCCTTGTCTGAGTTGATTCTCTCCCAAAACTGGGAGGATGCTGAGGACCAGCAGGGAACAAACCTATGGGGATGGCCCTGAGCCCCTGTGGGGTTCCAGCTGCTCTGGGATGCTGCTCCCTGTCCCACACCTGTTCCTGAGGGTCACTTCTATCTTCTCTCCAAGGACTCCAAAGCCACCAAGCCATCAGTGAGCAGAGCTGCCTGCCCAGACAATTCCTTATGCAATCCCTGTTCTTTTCGGTCCTTTTTTTGGGTTTAATTTGACAGATTTGCTTCAAAAAACAGCGTGGGAATACAAATGACATGTTCAATCCAGATCAGCTCCTGGCTTTGCAACATCCCAGAGAAGATAAGTGTATTATCACAAATGCTGAGAACAAAAGCCCAGCTCAGGTTGTGGCTCCTGGGACTGTCACAGCTCTGCCACACCCCAAAACCACTTCTCCCGTGTCCTCCTGTGGTGGTTACACAACAGACTCCTGACAGCTGTGAATTTCTTCTTCCTGGCTCTGGTTTTCAGGAGGAAGAAGTCGTTCGGGGTGAATTAAATCCCTGAGGGCTGTCGCCTGTTCTGCTGCATCCCTCCTTTATCCTCATGGATGTGATGGGAAAATGGCCATCCCTTCCCAAATGTTTGAGAGGTTTGCAGCACATCCCTTCATCCCTCTCCAGGTCAGCAGAGCCTCTGCTGCTCCCCTGTTCTGCAGATTTTAGGAACAGCTCATCCCTGGGCTTGTCAAGTGGTTGCTCACCTCCTCAAATTTTTGGCCACTACAATAAATCCAGCCCTGGACCCATCTGTGCTTCATAGGAAACCCAATTTTCCCCCTGTGTTTGTATCTGCACTCCTCCAGTTCTCAGTTTGTGTGATCCACTGAATATAATCCATGCCCAGCTGGGTTTTATTTATTCCTGAAGGTCCTGAGGCTGCAATGTGCTGGAACAGAGGGTCCAGGACCTGTCAGCAGGCAGGAGCACATCCAAGGTAAATTAATATAAAGAGGGATGTGTACATTTGTTTTCACAGTGCTGTAAAAGTGGAGTTATTAGGAAATCAGCCTCTAATTGCCCTCTTAATGATTCTAACTCCTCTGCACTCATTCACAGTCATCCCCATTGTATCAGGTATGAAAAGAGCAGCCTCATTGACATGGTTTATGACTTTATTAAAACCTGGGGTTTCATATAAATAACGAGCAGCTCCTCAGTTATATTTCCCCAGTGAAGGAAATGTGTGTGTTGGTGTGGATCCAAGGCCATTTGTAAACACAAAGTATTAAAAGGCTCAACAATTCTCCAAAAGTT
The DNA here is from genome assembly GCF_963662255.1 of Cinclus cinclus. Taxonomy (NCBI): domain Eukaryota; kingdom Metazoa; phylum Chordata; class Aves; order Passeriformes; family Cinclidae; genus Cinclus; species Cinclus cinclus. The sequence goes on from NC_085064.1 coordinate 3,084,053, forward strand.
TTAATTGGAAACTCAACAAATTGCTTCGCAAGTTCTTAATGCTTCAATATGGAGCTCTCCGATAATGAGGAGCTAATTAAGGGGCCAGGATTCAGTTTTTTATGATAACTGTCTCCATATGGGCTCAGCACTTGGTGCTTGCAGGACTAATGAAGGTCAGGGAAGTAACAGCAAAGGAAGAAAGGGAAATTTTTAGCTCTCAGAGTTATCATGATGCTAAACAACAGTCAGGGTTTCTGCCTGGCTTCTAGGCCAGCTGCTGAGTGAGCTTCATTTAATTCCTGGGACAGGCTGGGGGCATTTCACTGCCCTGAGCTGCATTTCACATCCCAAAGATGGATTTTGTAGCCCAGAGCTGTGTATTTCAAGGCTCAAAGCTGCATTTCGCAATCCAAAACTGCCTTTTACATCCCAAAACTATATATTTCAAGGCCCAGAGCTGCATTACACAGCCCAGAGCTGGGCAGGGTCCGCTGGGATGGGCTCCAGGGAAGGGGGGTGGATCAGAGCCAAGAGCAGGGCAGGATCATGGCTTGGTGACGTGCAGGATTGAGAGCAAATCCCATCCCAGGGCAGGTGTGTCCCAGCTGGAGGGCACTGGTCCCTCTGACTCAGGATGAAGGCAAAATTAAATCATGGAATGGTTTGGGTTGGAAAGGACCTTATAGATCATCTCATCCCACCCCTGCCATGGGCAGGGGCACTTTCCACTATCCCAGGTTTCTCCAAGCCATGTCCAACCTGGCCTGGAACACTTCCCCTGTTCCAGGGCCTCCCCACCCTCACAGGAAAAAGTTCTCTCTAATATCTTGTATAAATCTCCCTTATTTCAGTTTAAGCCATTCGCCCTCATCTTGCCATTCATAAAAGATCCTTTTGCATCAAATCTGTCCCAGCTATGGAGCTGGGACTTGGCTGGTGGGGCTGGGAGCAGCTTGGCTTCTGCACCAAGCCCTCCCAAATCCCTGGAGCAGAGCTTCCCAAGGAAAATTTTAACAGCACATAAACACACACACACAGAACTATGGTCAGATGTTCCTCTGAAGCAGCTCACTGACTCCCAGAACTAAATTTGGGCCAACAAGCCTCATGCATCAAATAATTAAGTCATAGGCTATAGAAAGCAATCATCTGGGACGTGCTTGTCTTTGAGTGGCTCATCCACTTCCAATCTAATCCATACCATTAAGTGCACGGCCATATGGCATCCATTTATAGAATATTGCACTACAGGCAAATAGGACAAAGGTACACCCCTCAAAGCACTTCTCTCATCTCATTAACTCTGGGTACATGTTACACAGGAGCTGCTCCGGCTCTGGTGTGTTCAAGGACATTTTGTGCTCCGGAGCCTTTGTCTTAAATGAATTGCACTCAGAAAATTAGAATCTAAATGTAGCCGTGCCCTAAAGCAAACAGCATTATTTTGCCTTTCTGTAATTCGATTTATTTTTGCAGATCGATGTTTTGAAGCAGGTGTGTTCTTTTGTCCTCAGCTCCTGTCTAATGACCACCCTGACTGCGGGGAACTTGGCACAGGGTGGTGCTGGTGGGGCAGGGTGCCTGGGTGGGCTGTGCAGGGTTCAGTGGTGCCCTGCCATGCGCTGTGCTCTGCCCGAAACCCCTCCCCAAAACTGGACACTTTGGATGGGACAAACTCTGTCGACACCTGCAGAGGTCTTGCTGTAAGATGTGAGGTCCCATTTCCCTCTGGTGTGAGGCTTGGGGTCCAATCTCTCTCTGGTTTGAGGTTTGGGGTCCCATCTTTCTCTATGTGAAGTTTAGGGTCCCATTTCTCTCTCTGTGAAGTCTGGGGTCCAATCTCTCCATGTGTGATGTTCAGGGTCCCATCTCTCGCTGGTGTGAGGTTTGGGGTCCCATCTCTCCCTGGTGTGGGATGTGGAGTCTCATCTCTCTTTTAAGCCTTGGAGAGGATCCACCTCCTCATTAGAACATCTTCTAGGATGGAGGACACAAGACCTGGCTGCTGGGACAATAAACCACACCAAAAAGCAATCCAGCACGTGGCACAGCCAGGTTTCCCACCCACTTTTCCATCCTGAAGCCCTTGAGGAGCGGGGCAGGAGCAGTTCCAGTGCAAAACCCAGCCCTGGTGCCATCATCAGCCTCTGTCCCATCGATTGCAGCATCCCTGGATCCAGCTCTAACCCTTACAATAACAGTGTGCTGCCCTACAACGAGTTTGCTCTGAAGAAATACATTAATTAAACAGAAATGACTGCAGGTGCCTTTCCGCTTTTTTGGCTTAACAGATTTTTCCTCCACACTGAGGATCAATACTGCTGCCAATTACACAATGGGGTCTCCAGCCTCCCTTTTTGAGCTTCTTGGGGGGAAAGCCACTGCTAAATAACGAAGTTCTCCACAAACCTGGCAGTCCAGAGAGCTGGAATTACAGAGTGCAGCAGAGGAATGAGTCCTCAGAGAGCTGTCCCCATTCTGCATCCAGCCAAGGCTTCGGTGAGAGTAGCAGTGCTGACACAGGGCAGCCTCAGCCCCGTGGAACTGCCTGGAACATCTTCACGGGGAGGATTGCTCGGTGTTTGTGGTTTAATCCAGCTCTGAGAAACCACATTACACTGTTTTGTTGTTTTCCTTGTCTCCCCTCCTGTTGAAGAGCCCAGCAGGGAGCTGCTGCAAAGGCTGAGAGGTTGAAATCCATTTGTGCAGCTTGAGGCAAACACTGACTGCTGATATTCAATTTCCTGACCTTGGTGATCCCTGCTCCTTCCCAGGGCCCTAAACCATCCATCTGCTGAGCCCCAAGGCTGAGCCTCATTGGGCCATTTGGCTGAAAAATTGGCATTCCTGGTGGTGCTAAATATGGCCAGTCTGTGGGGGAAGAGGCAAAAAAGCCCTAATGCCACCCCAGCGAGCTCTTTTCAGCTTGCCCCAGCTGCCCTCAAAATCCAGCTCAGGGGGCTCCCTGGATGGGTGGAAAAGGTGTTGTCCCTTCACCCCGAGGTGGCTGGAGTGGAAATTGCTAAATATTGTTCTTCTGGGGGTGCAGGAGAGAGATGGAACCCCAAATCTCACACAGAGAGAGATAGGACCCCAAATCTTGCACAGAGAGAAATGGGACTTCACATCTCACACCAGACATAGATGGGACCCCAAATCTCACACAGAGATGAGACCCCAAATCTCACAGAAAAGAGAGATGAGACCCCAAATCTCACACCGAGACAGATGGGACCCCAAATGTCACAGAAAAGAGATGAGACCCCAAATGTCACAGAAAAGAGATGAGACCCCAAATGTCACAGCTGAGGGAAATGGGACCTCACATCTCGCACCAGTTATAGATGGGACCCCAAATCTCACAGCAAAGAGAGATGGGACCCCAAATCTCACAGCAAAGAGAGCTGAGAACCCACATCTCAGCCCAGAGGGAGATGAGGATCCAGTGAGGGCCCTGCTTTGGCAGAACCATGAGGGCTGATGGTGCTGGCGCCCAGCCCCCAGCAGTGACAGCCACTCTTTAGAACAAGTTAAATAAAAGATATTTTTACTTGCACAAGTCTGCAGCACAATCAGGGTAGGGAGCACTCCAAGAACCCAAGAAGGAACGGGATCCAGTTGCCCTCAGGGGTGTGAGGCAGTGTCTGCAGCTCCAGTAAAGGTGGCAGATGATGAGATTTCCTCCTGTTGAGGCACCAACACCAGGCACTGTCAGTCCCTGAGGGGGTGGCCGGACCCTGCCCACAGCAGGAGCAGTCACAGGATTTTATCTCCTTGATGTGGTGCCTGCTCCAGATGAAAATGGGAAGGGAATCCCCACAGAGGAGAGAGCCAACCCTTCACTCTCCCAGCCCCCAGCTCCAGCTACATCATGGAATATTCCCTGGAAGGAAACTCAGGATGGCTGCTCAGCATTTACCCCCCAGAATTCCTGTTCTCCCTCCCCTGCGCTCCCTCACACGGAGAAGACAACAAACAAAGCAGGGAAGTCTCCTAATAGTTTTATTGTTCCTTAGATAACTGTGGATAGTACAAAGTTTTCCTCTTAAAAAAAAAAAATTAATTACCTTCACACTTCCATAAACCAAGCTTCCCATGGGAATCTGCTGCCACAGAATCTCCACGGAAGCGTTTTCCAACCACCATAATGCTATGCAGATAGTATAACAGTAAGAGAATATTCCTGTAATTATCAACATGAACTTGGTTACCTGTGTATAAGGGTGAACACTGACCTTTTTTTTTTTTTTTTGCCTTTTTAGAAACGAAAAAAACATCATTTATTAAATCCAAACTACGTCATTGCATTTACAACATTCATTGCATAAACTGGACATACAAAGTTTTGCCACCTCTGGTAAATAACAGACATACATTATACAATATAGTTGCTGAATACATAAGTTCAAACAATATGGGTACAACAACTTGTTCATAATACATACTTAAACCATCGTGTTTAATAAGTTACTAAGACACAGATCCATGAGCTACTGGGGTCTCAGCACAGTTAATCTAAGTGACAAGAACACAGTTGAGAGAGACAGTAGCTGCAATGGAAGGCAAAGAAAACTAACCTGTGATAGGTCTTGTTGACACAGCCAGAGCTCCTCACGGGTCAGCTTTTCCTGCTTTTCCTTTCCACACATCCATCACAGCTGCCCGTGACGCCGGGGGAATGTCCATGCAACCCACACATGGAGGAGAGCGAGGCTCCCGAGGGTGAACTTCCAACAGTCATTGCCTTACTGCTTGAGGATGTTCTCTAGGTTTGCTATCGGAACAGAAACAAAACAAAACCCCAAACTGAAGTGGTTCTCTGAATGCAGTTCCAGCTGCAAGTACACGGTCACTCGTGAGTCTATAACACAGGGCCAGACTTCTAGAAATGTAGAGGTAATGCTGATCTGTCAGGTTTATGCTGAATAATCCTCCATGACGTTGGTCTTAATTTTGGCAGCTGTTTATATGTTAACTTATTTAAAGTATGTTTCCTTATTAGCGTTTTTTTTTTTTAAATTAATTTCTCCCTTTTTTTCCTTTTTCTTATTTATATATTTTTAAATTTTCACATCGATTTATTTGTTTGTTTCCCCTCTAAACCCAAGTTTCTAACCAAAGCCGGGCTACAACTCATCGGAGCGGATGACGTGGAAGAGGGTGACGTTGTACAGGATTTGGTGCCCGTTGTTCCAGGCGTAGAGAGCCCGATCCTTGGGGTTGTAGTCCAACATAGAGATGTGGGAATACTTGTTCTGGAAGGGAATGTCGATGTACTCGTAGGTGGAGGCGTTGGTCTGGTAGGCGTAGTGCACCTTGGTGCCGCCCGAGTAGCCGTTGGTGACGTAGAGGGTGCCGCAGATGATGAAGGCCTCGCCGGCGCTGCGTTTCGGGTAGCTGGTGTTCCACGTCTGCAGGCTCTGCAGGGTGTTGGGGTCCAGCTTGCTGATGACGATGTTGCCGGCGTTCTGGTTGGTGGCGTAGACGGCCCAGAGCCCGTTCTCATCCACCATGAGGTCGATGTCCGAGTGGCCGCCCCAGGCGTAGTGGTACATGTTGTTGTAGCCGGCGTAGTCCAGGCTGCGCGTCTTGAGGATGGTCTCCGTTTTCAAGTCGAACCTGATGATGATGTGGCTTTGGTATTTGTTGAAGTAAATGGAGCCGTTGTAGACCACCTGGCCCGTGCCCGACCACGGGTGGGGGAGGCGGTGGGAGGTGAAGTTGTCGGTGTTCATGAAATCCGCCATGGATTTGTACTCGCGGACGAAGCGGTTGTTGTGGTAGCTGTCCATGTACCAAACCTGCGCCAAACACAAACGCAGCGGGTCAGGCATCGCCTCAACAACTGGGCTGGGAGACAAATCCGCGGCCGTCGTCATAAAACGGTTTGGAATGGAGCTTAAAACTCATCCCTGCCAAGGACACCTTCCACCAGACCGGGCTGCACCAAATCCCGCCCGGTCTGGCCTTGAATCCAGCCTACATCTGTCACCTACATCCAGAAATAACCCCAATTTCGGACCCCCAAATCAGCCAAGAAATCCACCCAACGGCAAAGCTTTTCCTGGGGGAATAACCTGATATCTCGTGGGCTTAAGTGCTCCCCAGGGAATGCTGGTGCCTGGCACCACCCTCCCTTCCCGAGGGCAATTAGCAGCTTTTCCCTGGCTAAACCCAGCATTTCCTGTAGCTGCTGCTTTTGCTTCCCGAGGTAGCACTCAGTAAATTACAGCAGCTGCTGTGCACAACTCCATTAATTCGGAATGCAGGAGTGAGGGATGCAATCACTCATTGTCAGGCAAATTCAGGCAAAAAGTCCATATTGGTTTAAAAATCATACTCTGCTGCATCAAAAGCTTAAAGCGAGGCTGCTGAAATATAAGAGGCAAAGACATCTAAATCTTGCTCTGGGTAGATTGGGGAGAGATTTTAGATCATCATTTAAGTGCCAGTTCACTGGGGACACTGTCTAGACTCCTTAAAAAAAAAAAAAAGCTTTTGTTATATGAAACCAATTCCGAAGCAAATGACCAAGCTGTGCAGTTAATATCCACAAGAAATATCCAGCCAGCCACTGACATTCTGGATGCAGTTGCTGCCTGAAAATGAGAGAAATGCTTTCTGTAAGAGCCATTTAGGAAGGAGAAAAGGTAAATTTAGGAAGGAGAAAAGGTAAATTTAGGAAGGAGAAAAAGCAAATTTAGGAAGGAGAAAAAGTAAATTTAGCAAGAGGGAAGCCTTTAAGGCTGCAGATTTGGGTGATGTATTGCAGATTCCTTCTGCAAACCCCTTGCAAAATCTGACAGCTTTGTGTCTGGAGTGTGATCATCAGTCTTTGAGAAGGGCAGCCCAACATTTGGCTGCTGCCTTTGGGAAGTCAATTGGGGTTTCCCAAAACTTTGCAGGGAATTTCAGCCTTGCGGCGTTACCTCCCTGGAAAGCCTGCAGAGGTGGGGAGAGAACGTGTGGCAAATGGCTCTGACCCTCAGCCCCCAACCTTGGTGGTCTTGGGGGTGGCTGCAAAAGCACCAGAGAAAACCCAGAGCTGGAAATGAAACTTCAGCTTCAGCTGAATCAGTTGGGAAAATTATAGGGGAAAAAAATATCCAAAACATGAGTCTCTTTTTGCTGCTCCCCTTTCATTATCTGGTATTAAAAATTCAACATGCAAATGCGCTGTGCTCAGATTTTAAAGCCCAGCAGAGGCCTGTGTCACCATGCAGGGGCTGCAGGACCCAACAGCATTCCAAGCTCTGGAAAAGCAGAGATTGATGGATGAACAATGTCCCATCACAGCAGCTGCCTCTGAGCAGCCTCCACCTGTCCATACACAGCAATCCCAGCTCTCAGCATCCACCTGCTGCTCCCACAGGACTCACAAATTTCCCCCAGTTGTGTCCCATGGTTTCATGACATGAACAAATGATCACACGAACACCAAACACCTCCTGGGGCTTGGGGACAGGGGCTGGGGATGATAAACTGCTCATCCTCACTTTCCCACTCCGCTGAGCAGCCAGAGAAGTTCACTTAATTGTGTGTTCCTAATAAAATTCCCAGCAGGTTTTATATATTAAATACACAGAGAGGCTTGGGAAGCTCCAGCTCCAGTTTACAGCCTACTCGTACAACAAAAATACACTGCAGAAAAAGGCATGGCTAAAAGAAATATCAAAAAATAGCAGTTTGAGACAAAACTCTCTGAAGACATGGGAGGATCTTTAGCATCTGAAGCACCAGCTTCAGCTGAAAACTGTCTTAGTGCCAAGGGAAGCGGCAAACACAGCCTGAAGGGGACAATTCTGCCCCCTCTCTTGAGCAAAACGAGATGTGATGTGGGTAAAACCTTCCCATCTCACCTCTAAGCAGGATTTTATTTGAGCTGGAGGTGAAATTTTGCCTAATAACTGCAAAATATGGAGGTGTTGAGTTGGGGAACCAGTGCCAACCACTTGGCTGCTGGAGGGAAAGAGCCCAACAACTCAAGTCACCTTCAAATCAACCACCCAAGGGTGACTTCTCCAGAGCATACCTTGTCCTCTCTTAGCTACAGAGCTGATACCAGGGTACAGATCCCAAAATAGGTGCCCTGATCCAGCCCTTGCTGGTGCCTTTATCCTTTGAAGGATGCAGCAAGCAGGAGGGAATTACAGGCAGCCAAGCTTTGTGCTTTTCGTTTTGTTTTGCTGTCTGCAAATCCTCGGCAAACACTCGAGATATTTTCCATTCCATCAGTCATGGGGAGCTGGGATTGATTTTCAGCCAGTTATTGGCCTCCTACCTCCTTGGGATCAAAATTGAATGGTCTGAATGGAAAAAAAAAAAAAGACCAAAACAAAGCAAAACAAATCTCTCTCTGGCTGCAGCCTGTTAATTCCTCACAACAATGAAGGTGGAGGATGGAGGGCAAATGCAGGCAGATGAAATTATCAGAGGTGCTGGCAGCAGGAGAGCAGCAGGGACCAGGACCATGGATCCCTCTGCTCAGCCCCAGCTCCCTTCTGGCTGCCCAAACACAGACTAGAAACCCAATACTGTATTTTTTTTATTTTATTTTCCACATAGACCTCGTGGTGACAATTCTGAACCTCATCACTGCACTGAGTTTCACCTGCCCAGGAAAGGACCAGTGCAGGGGCTGCTCATCTTCTCCCCATCCTGCCTCCCGGGGGGATGCTGAGCCAGCAGAGCCCTGTGGGATGAATGAGGACATTCCCCAGGTTCCCCAGGGCACAGTGGGAGCTGTGATGAGTATTCACTGTCCCCAGCCACGCTGGTGGGACACAGGGATGATGCTGTCACACTCTTACCTTGTTTTCTCCCTCAGGAGCCAGAGGATCCGTCATCCACGATCCAAAGCGGGACCCCGAGGTTTTAATTGTGATCGGGTCACTTATTCCCGTCAGCTTCCCACAGGCTGGAAAAGAGGGGAAGGCTGGTGAGCACCTCGAGTCCCACCCACTGCTGTGTGCCCACCCTCTGCCCGGCTGAGGGTTGGTTTAATTACAGGGAATCGGGTCAGGAACAAGCGTCCGATGCTTTTGTTTGGTTCACACCTCTTAATGACAATTGTCCTCATTGCTGTCCCCGAGAAAAGGAGCTCTGCTGAGCCAGCCGAGCTGAGAATGGCACAGAATTGAGAATGAGAGCAGCAGGCAGGTGGAGGAAGGAGCTGAAGAGCTGCTCTGATCCAGCGGCTGCAGCCAAGACAAAAAAGCAGCCGTGGCTACCCCAGCCCTGCTGGAAACTTGCGTTTCTTACAGGTTATGCAGAGGAGAAAAAAGAGCAAGGTGGAAAATGGCACAAAATAAGAATCTGCTCCCTACAAAGATCATTTCCCAGCCGCTTCCCCCCTGCTCCCTCCCGTGCTGCAGGCTCAGCGGACACTGATGGATCCTCCAGCTCCTCCAGCCAGCTCTGGGACAGGAAGCCAAATGCAGCAGGATGAAGGTGGGAGCATCCCGAGCATCCCTCAGGAGCTGCCCCGGGAATCCTGCCCAGCCCAGCCTCAGCAGCACAGGCATGGGCAGCGGCAGAGCCAGGTCTGGGGCACGCTCATTGCTCCAGATCTGCTCAATTCAGGGAGCCAGCTCAGCTCCTTGCTGGGTTTTCAAACCCTAAATTAGAGGGAAAGCAGCAGCACCTTTCCTCCAGCTCATTTCCCAGCCCTGCCTCTGTCCCCAGCACCTCTCTTGGGCTGTCCATGGATATGGAATGGTGCAGCCACATCCAAGTTCCTTTTCCCAACAATATCCCCGAGTTTCAGCAAAGCTGCCGCTCTGATTCCCTTCCTCACCGAGGTTTGAACGTGTGTGCAGTGAGGAGGATCAGGGGAGCAGATGAAGATGCCTCAGGAGGGATTGGGGCTGGTGGGGATGCCCTGTTGGGCAGGGAGAGCTCATTTAAAACCCAGACACATCCAGGGCAGAGTGGGACAAGCTCAGGGCAGAGGCGACGGGGAACAGCCAGCACCTGAAGTTCAGGAGGTGTTTGCTGAGTTCTCCTTTTTGATGTGGGGGCTTCTGGCAGGCTGGGAAGGGGAAGGTGGCAGTGCTGGGCTGGAGGAGCTGCTCCGGGTGCTGTGTTGGAGCTGCACAGCACAACCTGCTCACGGTGCCCAGGGCTGGGCTGCAGCTGGGAGCCCCTGCAGGTGCTGCTGGAACACGGGGAGAGCTCTGCCAGCTCAGGACAAGGTCATCCTACTCCAAATTACCGAGTAAAATTATGGGGTGGTTTGTTATTAGGGACCATTCAAGGTCGTTTAGTCCAGCCCCCTGCAATGAGCAGGGATGTCTTCAACCAGATCAGGTTGCTCAGAGCTCTGTCCAACCTGACCTTCATAGAATCATAGATTTTACACCCTGAGCATTTCCAGAACTCTGCAATCCCTCTCAGCTGCCTCTCTCCTTGTCCTCTTCTCACCTGAATTTTAATTCCTGATCGGACACATCCACCTGCCTCAGCTCTGAGCTGTGGCCAAAGGGACCCCCTTAGCCCAGGGCAGGAAATAGGGGAAGATATTCCTGATGTGCACCAGCAGGACGTGACCAAGGGCACCATCAGTGCCCCCACAGCCTCCAGACCCAGGCAGATAAAGAGAGATGCCACCAAAAAGCAGAGCTTTCCTTGGATACAAGGCACAGGGATTTGCCCTCCTGCCTGCTGCAATCCAAACCTCTCAGCTCAGACAGAGAGCAAAGCACTGGAAAAGAGATGCAATGGGTTAAAATAACAAATTTTAACGTCATGCAGGGGTCCAGCTTTCCCCTAATCCCAGATCTGCTCAGTGCTGCCTGCCATTATCACAGCCCTACACTGCTGTCACTTTATCTCTTCCTTCCATTTCCCTGGAGAGAAGCGTGGTATAAAAGCTCACTGATTGAAAAAAAACCAGTTTAAAAAAAATAGCACCAGCAGCTGATAAGGCTAAACCAGTGTTGTTTGCAACGTCTCCTACACGTTTAGCTAGAGGCACACACAGCCCAGCTCCTCAGCAATGCAGGAGGGTTGTTCTTACACAGGGCAGCGTGTTCTCTCTCCTGCTCTAAACCCATCCCAGGCACTCAGCTGCTGGGGGGAATTTAACACGCATTTTTAAAGATCCCCACTTAGCTTTGCTGGGTTTGCCATGCAGGCATGGACGGCTGCATCCCCTGGGATCCTCACCCACCTGAGGAGACCCACAGCACACTCGGAATATCAGCAGCCGAGCCTCTTGCAAACCCTCCCCTCCCGTTGGGATGGCAGGAGTACGGGATGCTGGGGGAATTCCAGGTCTCTCAGGGACAATTGTGCCACAGAAAAGCACATCCTGGTGCTCGTCCAGGACAGGGCAAACCTGTGAGGAGCAGATTTTAGGGCCTCACAGAGGAGCTGCTTTCACTCCTCTTTGCCCAGCTCTATTCAGTTTCTTTTTCCTGGGCACAAATCAGCCTCTTCCCAAGTGTCCCTCCATCCCTCTGTCCTGCACCCTGCCACAAAATGCATCCCGCACAGCCCCTTCCTTCAGCTGCATCAGGAATTTTCCAGCAGGGCTGGTGAAACCCCTCCCAGGATGCCAACAGCTCTGCTCCAGACCCCAGATCCTGCCCACAAATCCTGCTTGGCATCTTCCAGCAGCTCTTCCACCAAGAGACAGGCACCAGCTCCTTCTGGGCTCTGTGGCTGTGCTGCTACAGCCAGGATCTTCCCCTGCTCCAGCTTCCCAGGAAGCCAAGGATGGATCCCCCCATCCCAATCCAGGAATCAAGGATTGATTCCAACCCCTTCTCTGCAGGGATGGGGCTGTGGCAGCTGAGCTGTGCCTGGATCTTGCCTCTGTTGCCTGGTTGGGAACCTCCCATCCCAAACCCATCAGGGATGGGTCTCCATCCCCATTCCCAGACCAGGATTTTTCCCAAGGCACTCTTGTCCTGCCTGACTTAAATTCCCCCTTGGTCCAAGGAGTGACAACCCCTACACTTTCTCTTAGGAACATTAATGCAAAGGCTAAAATCCCTGGATAAATAGGGATCTTTAGGAGTGTAAACAGAAACACAGATTGAAGCTGCCATTGTTGATTTTTTTTTCCCCTCCACACACATGCCAGGGTCAGGAAGTGTTTTCACTATTGATCCATCAATAATGCTTAGGAAACCCAAAATGCAAAACAGGACCTGGGCTAAGGAAAAGGCTGCTTCACTGACAAGGCTCAGCTTCCTGGGAGAGGTGAACTAGATGGGAATGTGGCACATCCCTCCCCTCCCCTTGGCCTGTGCTTGTTGCAGCAGCTCCCTGGCCCTGTTTGGGGCACACACACACACTCCAGGGCAGCTGGAAATCCCAGCTAAAACCTTCACCTTGAGACGTCAGCGAGCCCAACTGAGCAGAAAACCTGCAGCAAGTGAAATCCTCAGCAATCAGGGCCTCATTGTGTGGCAGCAAAGCATTTGTAAGGCTGTTACCTGAATTTAACTCAATTAACAACCATTTCCAGTCGTTGGCACGACAGAGAGATAAACAGCATTGGAAATTCAATCCGTGCTGTTTCTTTTAAGTGACCATATAAATCACCATCCTGAGTGAGCAGCAAATCCTCTGGGATGAGCTTTTGGGAGATCCAGGGCTGCTGCAAAAGAGCTGCCCTGACCCCAGAGAGACAGCAAGGGCAAGAACAAGCCAAAAAGCCCAACTAAAGACTCAAAAAGATTTTAGAAAACACCCAAACATTTCTAGACAAGGTTACCTGCAAGAGCTCAGCATCCCTACCTGCCTTGCTCTTACCTGGGCCACTGGTCCCAGCTGGACCAGAGCGTGAGGGGATGGAATGAGCAGAAAGGGTTAATGGCCCAAGAGCAAATTCTAATTTTTTTTTGAGCCCTGAATGGTTTGGGAGCTACTCCTTAAAGCCTGCCCGTGGTCAGTGGGAGGATTGTCCCAGCTTCCCTGGTTAGAGAGGGGCTGTGGGGGCCAGGATGGCTTTGTTTAAAGAACTGTCCCCAAGTTTGAATCCCTGCTCCTGCTGCTGCTCCCTCTCCCTGTGACCCACAGCTCCTCCTCACCTTCAAGGGATGGGCTGAAGGCTCTGGGTGCAGCCAGGGGATCCCTCCTTGGGCACCTTCTCCTCCTGGATGAGAGGATTCATTCGCAGGGCAGAGCTGCCCGTGCTGGGGATGTGGGGCTGCCAGGAGGTCTCTGAGTGTCCTTGGTCCACCCCACCCTCCTGGGTCTGCTCTCCTTTCTTATCTTTCTTTCTTATCTGTCCATCCCTCCTTATCTTCCCGCTGCACTGGTGCCCACCTGATAAAGATCCAGGAATTAGGGATTAAATCATTCCAACCCTGCTCATTCCTGTCCCCATTAGGCTTTAGGGGGAAGTTCAAGAGGGCAAGGTCAGAATTTGGTCCATGCCCAGCCCTGCTGCCCTCCCTGTGACCATCATGGGGTGAGAGGAGGGACAGCAGAAAGGGGCAGAAGGTCCCAGCCTGTCCTGCTCTCAAACCAAACCTGGGACACCAGCACTCATTAATTAATGAGAAATCAAACTCTGATCTCTCTTGGCCAGGGGGGTTTTTACCTGTCCCAAGGGTACCTTGGTGCCTGACTTGTTCAAATACTCTGAGCATCCACATTTAAATGGGAATTTTACTCTCTGAGTGAGATGGAACCTACAAGGGGTGAACAAGGAGCCAGAGGATGGAAATGCAGAGGGAATGGAGGGGAGGTGGCTGCTCACAGTGTGGAGGCATCTACAAACAAGCAAAAACAACCCCAGCAGCACAGCCAAGAGAGGAACAAAGTGTTACCTTGCCAAGGATATAAAGTGCTCAGAAGAGATCTGATCTTCCATGAAGTTACCTGAGAGTGTAATTTCGTATGTGCTACCAAAATAGACTGCAGAGCAGTTAATGTGTTTGGATTATCTAAATGGCGTGGCAAGAAAGTCAATAATGGAAGGAGAAATGAAATCAAGTCAGAGCTGGCCCAACAAATGGTGCAGAGAGTCCTTGCAGCTGTGGAAGGCAGCGCCCTCCTCCTTCCCCCGTGTTTGGGGTCGCACGTTGGGTCTGGCGACAGCTGAGCCTCCCCACAACAGACCCAGGAGTTTCAGTCAATTCAAACCCTCTGGACGAGGTCAGAGATGAATCCCTGGTGGTTTAGCAGCAGCCTGATGGAAATGGCTCCCCGCTCCCTCGGGAATGGGAGAGGGAGGATTCACGTCCCGCACAGGGGCAGGACCGCGCCGCGCACCAGCTCCGTCATGCTCTGCTCAGGGGGGATTGGGCAAGATGCAAAAAAAAAAAGAAAAAAAAAAGAAAGGAAACCGAGGGAAACCGAGGCACAGCCCCACACCCCCCACCACGAGCAGAGCCCTTTGCTGACGGGCCAGGTCCAGGGATGCAGAAGCAAAAGGGGTACAAGTGCTGGCTTTGCATAAGCGTGAGCTGCCACTTATGCAAGCGCCGCCCACACGCCCGCTCCGGGGACAGGATCCTGAAGCGCTCCCACCACCGGCAGCGTTGCTCCTGCCAGTAATCCTGGGCAGGACCACAGCCAGGAGGAACGCTCCCGGTGGCAGAACTCTTGGCAGGATCACCCCTGGCTGTGTGGAGCTCATCCCTCGCGGCCGGGCACGGCACCAGATGTCCAGCGGGGCATCTCTGCCTCCGGCCGGGATGCGTGCGTTGGCACCGGTGGCGTTGGAGCCAGGGCCACCATGGTGGTTCTGAGCCTACCTAATTTTTGCATGCATGCACGAAGCCTTTCTTCAAGATTTGACACTCTGTTCTGAAGCTCTTCGTAGTCATAGGCGCCAATCTCCTCCTGGAGTTCGTTTAGAACTGACGTCAGATTCTGGACCTCCTCTTTAAACTGCAATACCAATTTGGCATCGGCTTTGTACTCTTCCAACACTGGTATCAAAGGCCTAAGTTCCTCCATTTTCGCTTTTATTGCCTGCAAGGTTAAAATAAGCTCGGTTCAGTGCTATGCGTGCAAAAATCTGCAACACTCTGCCTTGACCTGGGTGCTTCCTATGGGAGCGAAATGTTCACATATCCCACAATTATTAGCATTAAAATTAGCTCAATTATTATTTTTTGGTCCGAATGATGTCTTGGCAAGAACATATTAAACAGGCTGCAGAACACCAAAATATTTGGGAAAGGCCTTTATTTGTCATTTTTAGAATGCAACATCTTAGGGTTACATGCTTCAGATCACATACACAAAGAGTTGTTGTTTTTTTTTTTTCTTTTTTTTCTTTCCAAAAGAATAAAAGAAAATAAGATATATATGCATTGACAAGGGTTTCAAACTATTCATGAAATGCATCTACAATTGCATGCAAAGGAAGATCTCGGTTGTGTGGTTCAAGGTTCCTTAGTGAGATATGGTGCTAATTTGGAAAATAATCAAAAAAAAAATCAATGCATGGTGCAAAATGCTCTGTGGCCCTCTTTTCATGGTTACATGGGAGTGAACTGCTTCTTCAGTCACTGCAGCATTGAAAAAACTTGCTTTTTAGTTAGCCCTGTAAGCAAGAAAATGAAATACTGTTGAGGATCTAGCTCACTAACCTGCCTTATATAGATAGCCATTCATAGACAAATACTCTTACGGCACTAAAGAGAGAAAAAAAGCCAACACAAGAGCTCCAAAGCACTCACAGTTTAATGCTGGCATTAGCAGGAACAAAATGCTGTGGCTGTTCTTTCAAATGCTGCTTTGGCAGCAAATTAGACAAAAATTCCTCACTGGTTTCAAGCACGGAACAGAAAAATAAAATTCTTTATCAGATGGATTTTGCACAAATGAATTATTTTTCTTATTTTAAATTTTTTTTTCTTTTGGCTTTTTGCTCATTTAAAGGCTCAGAATGCAGCATTTTGTTGCAGATGCTTTGCTCCAGCAGTTAATGAGTAGACATTAATATGCATGCACCTACCCGTTAATGAAGCATGTTAGAACACCCAAAATCCCTGGTGCTGCTCAAATTACAGTGGCCAAGCTCCCAGCACCCGGGGCTGTGACATCTGCCTGTGTCCTGAAGCTTTTTGGGGCTGAGCAGGATCAGGAATTCCTCCTCAGCCTCCTTCCCATCCATCCCCTCCTATTTAAGCCACGGGAATTTCTTTTTTTTATTATTCTTTTTATCCCCCTCTTGTGCTTTGCATGTGGGGAATGCTTTAATTTTATTTCATTTTAACTTCCCTGGCAAGCAGTGGGGAGGGTTGAACTCATCAGAATGATGGGGAGGGGGAAACAATAGTAACTGAGATAAAGAAATAATTAAATAAAAGAAACTCAAGCTCAAGTCTTTCCATCCAGACTGCAGAGCTAAATTTAGGGTCCTGCAGTAACTGGAGATGGGGAGCGGAGGAGGTGGAGTTGGTGAAAAGTTTTAAGAACCATCTTCCCAGCTTTTTATGAGATAATCGTGGTATTTCAGTATTTAGCATTTTAAAAAATCTGCTTTAAAATACCAGCCAGCTGCCTGCAGACAAGGGTGGGGATCAGCTGGGTGGCTGATCAGAAAAGTCCCCAAATTCCACAGGAAATCTTTTCCATTTGATTATTATTATTTTTTTTTTTTATATAACTATTAACCCACAGCACTGTTAAAATTTAAGATTCCGGTATTGCTCAGAGAATCTTTTTGGCAATTTCATTCATCCTCAAGCAACTTCCTGAGGGTTTGGCCACTGCTCCCAGTGCCAGCTGCATTCCAGAGACTGCAGCTCCACTCTCCCTCTGCCCAGCACCAGCACACCACACAAAACCCATCAGAAGGTGCTGCCTCTGCTGCCAACACTCAAAATTGGACAAAATCCTGGAGATGTGCAGTTTGCCAGCCTGAGGACAGCTGTAATAATTGTGTTTTGGGGTTTTTTTTTGTTGTTTTTTTTTCAGGGGGGATGGTGTTTGATTGATGAACTCCCTTCTCCAGCCACTCCCAGGGGAGATGGGGTTTGGTGACTGTGGTTGGACTGCAGGAATGGGAAGGGAGAGCCCCAGTTCCTGGGTTTTCCCAAGAAATGGGTGCTGGGCACGGCTTGGAGGAGCTGCCTGGCCACAGAGGGGAACCCACCTCACCCCCTGACGGGATCACCCTGCACTGCCCTATTGAGGGCACCCAGACGGGTGTGGGAACACAGAGATCTCTGTTTTACCCTCTAACAAAATGCAGGGCTGAGGATGTGAGGCCACAGCCTGGACCTGGCTGTGCTTTGGACAGGAAGGACCCCACAGCTGTTTCCCTGAAGGGCACCGGGGCCACAGTGCTGCGCCCACCCCGACAAGTCCCTGGCCACAGCTCCTGTAGCACTTTGGAAATCAGACCTACCTTAAACTGCCTTGCCAGGTGCTGCTTGTGGCTTTCTTCCACTTGCTTAAATTTGGATTCCAGTCCCCTCATCTGGTTTTCCATCTTCTCCACGTACTGTAGGTCTCTCTGAGTCCTCCTGTCCAACACCTCTATCGACTGGGACATGTTTTGCACCTGCCAAACGAGAAGGGGCTCATTAAGAAGGTGCTGCCAGCCTTGAGGCAGCCCCCTTGCATCCCAAGGCTGACCTTTTCCACACACTCAGCACAGCTAAAGGGCAATTAGCCCATGCATTATTTACTGCTTCATCAACAGCAGCTCCCAGGTTACGACCCCTTGCTCTAAAACACGGCAAAACTGGTTTCATAAATGAATTTTTTTTTCCCCCTCTGCTGCACTGCAGAGAAGACTTCAGCAATCTGACACGGAAATGAGGGGTGTAGTGAGGTTAAAATGTGTTTCTCAGGCCGGTCTCTCTGCCAGGCACCTGCTGTGGCACGGGAAGAGCTCAGAGGCGACAGCAGCGCACCTGGCTGGGAGGAAAAGCTTCTGCCCAGGTGCACATTTCCATCTCCTCATGAGCGCAAACCCCACTCCCCGCCAGCAGAACTTCCTCGTCCACCCATACATCACCAACCACAACAAACCCAGTGGCAGGGGGAGCATCCTGGAGCCGGGGAGCCCCGGGGCACGGCCGGCACCCAGCAGAGCCCTCCTGCTCGGGAGGTTCAGCCGCCGGAGCCGGGCGGTGCCGCATCCCACGGATCCCGCTCCCGGCCCGGCTGGCCTCGCCAGGGGGATGATGCAAGGAGCTTGGCTGGGCTCACAGTGAGAAAAAACGAGCTGAAGGTGTGAGGAGGGGAGGGAAACGCCGGCGAGGCTGACCTGATTTTGAAGGTTGGCTGCCATCTGATTTATGAAGATATTCCCTCCTGTTTTCCAGGCTGGGAGAGGGGGAACGGCTCTGACGACAGCTCCTGCTTAGCACCGAGCCGTATTTAAGGGTTCTGCAGCGGGGCCGGACGTGTTTGTCCCACGGTGGGGACGTGACGGGGCTCGGCCCACGGGTGCTGCTCCTGCCACCACCACGTCACCCCCCAGCAGTGCCACCACCGCCGTGACGTCCGTGGGGAAAGTGAGTCAGGAGCACAGCCTGCTGCTGCTGCTGCGTCAGGACCTGGCTCCAGAGCCAGCCTGCTCCCAGCTCAGTGGGTACTGAGCACCGAGCCAAACCTGAGCAGGAGCCAGCCCTGGATGCCACATCCACTCCTGCCTGTGTCCTCAGCACAGCTGAGCTGGCACGGGGAAGGAGGGAGGGAAGGAAGGAAGGAAGGAAGGAAGGAAGGAAGGAAGGAAGGAAGGAAGGAAGGAAGGAAGGAAGGAAGGAAGGAAGGAAGGAAGGAAGGATGCCAGGAAGGATGCCAGGAGGGATGCCAGGAGGGATGCCAGGAAGGATGCCAGGAAGGAAGGATTTCAGGAAGGAAGGAAGAAAAGAAAGATGCCAGGAAGGATTTCAGGAAGGAAGGAAGTAAAGAAAGATGCCAGGAAGGATTTCAGGAAGGAAGGAAGAAAAGAAAGATGCCAGGAAGGATTTCAGGAAGGAAGGAAGGATTCCAGGAAGGATTTCAGGAAGGATTTCAGGAAGGATTTCAGGAAGGAAGGAAGGAAAGAAAGATGCCAGGAAGGATTCCAGGAAGGATTCCAGGAAGGGTTCCAGGAAGGGTTCCAGGAAGGAAGGAATGGTGTAAGTGCAACATTTCCTCTGGGCAAATCCCACTGTGAGGGGCTGGGACTTACCTGGAGTAAGAGTGAGGGCATGGCAGGACACCTGTGCCAGCAAATGCCAACTGTGGGAGCTCCAGCTTGGAAAAACCATCCCAAAACCTGCTGCTCATGCAGGAAGACAACAAAACTACTGCAGGGATCTATTAAAAATGTAAGGATGACCTGTATGGCAAAGGCCAGCAGGCTTTGGAGTGTTCGGTACAACTGCTCCAGGGGCCAGAGTGTTCCTCAGCAAAGGTGAAGCTATTTGCAGTCTCTGAGCTTCAGAGATGAACCAGCACCACCCTGACCCACCCCCCCAGGACCTGCTCTGGGAGGTGTGAGGAGCAGGGATGTGCAGAACAAGGTTTGGAGGAGAAAAGAGCAAACCTGAGCTCAGACTGGTCAGCTCCCATCAAGCTGTGCCTCCCGCAGGGAACGTGAGCTCTGAGTGGGTGTTAATTCATCTGGGCTGGACCTGGAGGAGTTTGAAAACCTCTCTGTGCCCTGAGGCAGGAGAAGGCAAGCCTTAGACAAGCATGGCTGGGCTGCCAAGCTACTTTTATTCCAGTTATCCAGCCCATCCTTCCAGTGGAGCAGCAGAATTGTTCCAAGGAGCAGAGAGGGGGATGACTTGTAGGGCTCATGAAAAATTAATCCCATTTATTCCACTAGTGCCTAACCCCGGCTGCAAATAATCAGAAAAGAGCATTTCTGTAATGACAGACCAATATCTGAGTCTACTGAGCAAAATTCTGGGGGACTCCTTAGGCTCTTTCTCAGGTGGTGGGGAGGGAGAGACACACTCTGCTCTCAGAGCATCTTGCTCAGGCTGCTGCCTTCAAACACCTCTGGAATATTTCTGCTCTTCCCTGAAGCAGAAGAAAATAACCTCCTCACGTGCTTCTGCACAGAGATGCCTAAAATTAGCTGCTGTGCTATTCTGGGGTGGATTTTACAAGCCCAGAGTGGGTATTTGTTGCCCGTGTTGTTTTCCGTCAGGCAAGATCCGGGCCAGATTTGTAGGGAATGAGTCTGAGATCCCTGACAGCCCCATGTGCTCCAGCAGCTGAGGATCTGCTTGTTTTCCCTCATTAGCATATTATGCCCTTGATCCAGCAAAGTACTTTGGCACATGATTAGGTTTCAATGAGCCTGTTGGAGCTCAGGCTGAAGCATGTACAGAAGTGCTCTAATGAACTCGGGCCCAAGGATAGTGCCTCTTAAATTCCCTCAGCTCCATCCATCAGCTGCAGCCCTCAAACATCTCCTGAAAATGCTTTCTGCCTCCTCTCTCAGCCTGAAACCTCATTTTCACTGAGATAATGTGAGACAGATACCTGTGGCTGTCTGGGGGAAAAAAGAGTTATTTTTAGCAGTTGAAATAGGAAATTAATACAAATGAAGCTTGCAGTGCTGCTCTTGTCATCCTGTTTGAGGAGTTGATTCACAATTAAACCAGAGTAACAGGGAGTCAGTATTGGCCTGGTGACCTCAGTGAGGTTTATAAGGTCAAATCCATGGTTTAAACCCTGCTCAAGCTTCCCTGTGGATCAGCCTTTCCTGCCAGCTCCAAAAGGGCTGTTTTGAGCCCAGCTTTGGGGTTTGAGTTTTCAGCCTTGGGGAGCTGCACAAACCGATGCAGCGACAGCAAGAGGAATCTTGAGGGAGATTTTCAAGCTCTAGGGGAAAAAATCAGCAGAGAAATGGGCTCAGCTGATAGTTGAGGATATGAAAAGTTCACCACATAAGGTTTGTAGGAGGCACTGATGGCTGAGATGTCACTGTCCCCTTTATACACCTGGGAGTGACCATCAGAGGAAGAAAAAAAAAAAAGTTAAATCTAGAAATCAGCGCTGGCTGAGAGGAAGGATTGGCAGGAAACCAGAAATGGTTTCACCATCAGAGGAGGAAGCTGTCCCTGATAACAGGGCCAGAACGAATAAACAAATAAATAAAATTCTGTCTGGAGATCAAACAGAATCTGATGATGAGCAGGACTGAGGTGATGTCTTGGTTTGGGTGCAGCCCAAGGTCTGGACTCAGCACCTGCCACACGTAAACTGGAAGGACTCAGTGAACCCCAGCCAAGGATGAGCTCAGACACCTCGAGTGTCAAAGCCTGGGCTGAACACTCTGTGCAGCCCTGCCTGCCCTGCCCTCCCCTCTTTCACCCGTCAGCATGCCCAGCACTCGTTGCCAGCCTCAGCAACTGCAGTTCCCACACAGATCCTCATCCCTCGAACTCGGCGTGGATGGATGGCGGCTCTGAACCTCAAAATCCCAAAGGATTCTGCGTGGAGACTTCCCCTGAAGATGCTGCAATTGCTTGGTGTGCACACAAATGCAGCGACCTTGCAACACCTCATCGTTTCCATAGGTGAACTCCACGTCTGCTCCTTGGAAAATCCAAACACAATTCCCTCCTCGACGCATTGTGCTGCTTCCTCTGCTGCCAGGGAGAAAGCAGGAGCTGCAATTTTTTCCCCCATCACAAAGGTAGGGTTAGAATGCCAGCTGAGGGAAGGAGTTTTCAGGATTGAAATCCTTCCTGGGAAGCTGGAAGCTCTGCTCTGCAGTTGTTTTCACCTCCAGGGATTATCAGTTCAGCCTCCATCAAGATCAGATGTCTGGCACTAAGAGCCTATTCCTTATTTTGGGGTTTTTCATATAGGTTAGCGTGGGAGTGAGATGCAGGCAGATTAGCAGGCAGGTAACATATCCCACAACACATGCCCAGAAATCCTGCTCCTCCCTCACTTTTTATCCATTGGCAGCCAGAGAGCTGCATTAAAAAAAGCCCCACTGAGCACTTCCACCCTCCTGATGTTATCCCAGGTCTCCCATTCCCAACTCCTGCTCATCAGCAGAGGGCATTGGGTCAAATTCTGATTTTTTTAGAGTGGATGAGGAGTTCTGGGAGCACCTCTGAGCTGTTCATAAATCCTGCTGCCTCTCAGGAGCAAATGCACCCAGGGCATTATTGCTGGTAGAAAGAAAAGCTTGAGTTGGGATTATTTTTAGCAGCTTCTGACAACCCAAAGAATTGTTTTAGGGCTGAATGTTTCCTGGCTGGCTTTATTGTCCTCAGCACATGGGGAAATCAGTTAAGTGGAGGTTTAATATTGTTAGAGGGAATTAATACAGCAGCTTCCCCCAAAGCAGCAGGATGAAAATTCTTTTGTCATGCACGGCACAGGCCAATATAGCATTAGGGGATGGGGTTTAATTATACATCCAGCACAGGAGCCAGCTCATATTTGCAAGAGAAGAGCACAATTTCACATGAAACAGCATTTCTTCACTGAAATCTATTATCTGGAAAATTTCTTGTTATTGGGGATGTTTCCCTAATGAGATTCTTTGATCTTTTTGGACAGCAGACTATTAAAAACTAATCAAGAGGATGTCAACGTTAGGAGGAAAACCACTGAGTGTCATCTCTGTGCTACCTGCTGGTGACAGCTTGCAGGATTTTACTTGACCTTTTTAATGCCACCTTGCCTAGGAAAGCTTGGCTTTGGGTTTTAATTCTCTCTCCTTTCCTGTTGCTGAGTCTGCTTTGAAACTGCTTGCGCCAACGGAATGAAAAAAGGGGTTTGTTTTTTTTTTTTTTTACATTATTTTATAGTGGTACAGTTCAATATTGGTGCTTTGATCTCAGCAGCTTTCCCTTGACCTTAGGGCAGGCTTTCCTCTCAGAAAACACTTAAGAGGTTTCTCCTCCTGCCTGCAGCTGCACACACAGGGACAACCACACCATGGAAAAACCATCCCAAGGGGTCTTCCCTGGAAGCCAAGGCTCAGCTCAGGTTTTTACCCCACCAAACCAAACCATTTTTGCCAGAAGGGGCCAAGCATTACCTTTTCTAGGAGTTGTCTCAGCTGCTTTGTCCTGGCATCACGCGAGCACATCGTCTGCTGAGGTGCCACCACTGTGCATATACAACGTCCCTCGCTGTCCTGGGCAGAGCTGTAGACCTGCCAGCTTTCCTCTGGGTTGGTAGGCAACACCTAATTAACACAGGGAAAGATGGGTTAATTAAACCCATCTACAGGGGGGAGGCCTGGCAGGGCTGTGGGAGGTGAAGGGGAACCAGTGCAGGAAGAAGGATGGACGTGGCAGAGCTGTGCTGGAGGCTCCTCCGAGGGCCCAGCTGGCAAAATCCACTTGGAATGCAAAAATATGGATTGGGGACGAATCAAAGAAAGGTCTGAAAAGGAGAGCAAGGGCTAAAAACACGAAAGCAACTCAAGTGGGAAAGCGTGGATGCATGGAAAGGCAGAATTGTGAGAATTCCCGGTGCCGGACAGCGCTGAGCACATCGGGGCAGGGTCTCCGTGCCCGGCTGTGGTGACAGAGCACTCGGTGCGTCCCCAACACCGGGACAGGGACGTGTCCGAGCCCCCGGGGAGGGTTGAGCACTGCTCTGTGCCCCGCAGAGCCCTCCCGACCCCGGCAGCAGGAGATGAGCTCAGCTGAGTGCCCTTTTCCGAGCCACGATTCCCCCTTTTCCCTGCCAGATCAGATCCCCCGGGGATGAGGAGCTTCCCAAACAACCCCTTCCCTCCATTCCAGGCAGGGAAAGCCCTGTGCAGAATTCCAGCCGGGATGGGATGCAGTCCTGAGGGCACCAGCTGTGCCTGAGCTTGCAGGACAGCACATTCCCCTCGTACCCCCGTGCTCTCCAAACCTCCCTGGTCATAATTTTCCTTTGATCTCACGGCATAATCCATTATTTAATGCCAACCCAACCTCGGAACACTTTGAAGGTGTCCCCAAGCAGAGGGGAAATGTTCTTTCCACCGCTTCACTCCAGAACAAATCACCTTGCAAATGCCCACGTTGAGAGACATGCCCAGGCAGACGCACAATTGGATTCTCTGGCTAAACGAACCGGGGGGGGGGGGAGGGGGAGAAAAAAATAATAAATGGATCTCATAAACCCTGACAACGTGGAAAATAAAATAAAATAAATCTCAGCTCCATTCGCTCAGCAGCACAAGCACTACACGGAATACTCTGGGAACAGCAGAGCTGCAGTAGCGGAGCTCCGGCAGAAGGGAGGAACGTGCAGCCTGCAGGAGAAAGGAACCCGATTTTCCCTGCTCAGGGAAGACAGACAGACAGACCGGAATGAATTTCCTAGCCATTCCCAAAGTGGGAAGCTCAGGCACAGCCCCAGCCCTCCAGCAGAGCAGGGACAGGGGATGTCCAGCCCTACACGGCGACTTCCCCGCTGCATCTCCATCCCAGCGAGGACGGAGCGGGGACGGATCGGGGACGGAGCGCAGCGGAGGAGCCTCCCGGGACTCGCGGCCGCTCTCCCCGCCGCTTTTGAGCGGCGAACAGGGAAATTTTGCATCCCTTTGGCTGCGGGGGGGGGACACCCGGGTCACCCCCAGCCATGAACGAGCGATGGCTGAATTGGAGGAGAGGAGAGAAGAGGGAGAGACGCTCCCTGCACCGTCACCCCCAGTCCCCCGACCGCCCCATCCCCGCTCCTGCAGCACCGCGGGGACACTTGGCCGCGATGTCCCCGAGGGGAGGCGATCCTGCCCCTTCCCAGGGCGCTGGAGGTCCCGAGGTGGGGACCCTGCTGGCCACGGGGACACCTGGGCAAGGAGAGGGGGGGACACCCGGGCGAGGAGGGACAGGGCGGCGGCGGGGAGCAGCCGCGGGGATGCTCCGGGAGCTGGGGATGCTCCGGGATGCGGGGATGCTCCGGGATGCTCCGGGAGCCGGGGATGCTCCGGGATGCGGGGATGCTCCGGGATGCTCCGGGAGCCGGGGATGCTCCGGGATGCGGGGATGCTCCGGGATGCTCCGGGAGCCGGGGATGCTCCGGGATGCGGGGATGCTCCGGGATGCTCCGGGATGCGGGGATGCTCCGGGAGCTTGGGATGCTCCGGGCAGCTCCGGGCAGCTCCGGGCAGCCCTCCCCGTGCCCCGCCGCCCCCTTCACTTACTCCCGTGCTGCGGTCCAAGGTGCCGCCCGTGGCCGCCGTGAGTTTGGTGGTGTTGAGCCCCACGAGGGAGGGCAGCGTCTGCGACATCCAGTTGGTGATCATGGCCATGGTGCTGAGGACGACTCCAATCTTGAGTAAAGGCACAGACATGTCTGCGGGGGGGGGCGGCAGGCACCCTTCATTCTGCACCGGCGCCGGGCTCCATGCCGCTGGGTTCGGGCTGCTCCAGCCGCCCGGCCGCCGCCACAGCTCGCCGCCGGCCCATCCTCCTCCTCCTCCTCCTCCTCCTCTTCCTCCTCCGCCCTGCCGCCCTGCCCTGCCGCTGTGCCCGCTGTGCCCGAGCCGAGCGGGGCTGCTCCCTGCGCCCGCCGCCGCCGGGCGCGCCCCAGCCGGAGCGAGCGGCTGCAGGAGGCGGGACCGGAGGGGCGGAGAGCGCCCAACCCAGCTGGGGACACTGCGGTGGGTGAGAGAGGGAGAGGGAGGGGACAACGGAGAGGAGGGAGGGAGGTTTGGGGATGGGGGGGAAACGCAGGAAAGGTTTGGGGAGAAGAGAGTGGGAGGAGAGGTTTGGGGAAAGGGGAGTGGACGGATGGAAGGAGGGAGAGAAAGAGGGAAAGATCGGTGGAGAAAAGATTTGGAGAGGAAAGATGTCCAAGTAAAAGACGTTGGGGGCAAAAGATCTTGGGAAAGAGGAGTGAAGGGGAGAGGAGAAGAAAAATTATGAGGAGGAAAGATTTGGGGATAGGGAAGTGGAAAGAAGGAAAGAGAAAAAAAAGGGAGAAAAGATTTGTGGATAAAAGGTTTGGGGAGAGGGGAAAAAGATTTGGGGAGAAAAGGTTTCCGGTGAAGAGGTTTGGGGAGAGGGGAAAGAATTAGGGAGGAAAGGTTTGGGGAGAGAGGAAAGAACTGGGGAGAGGAATGAGAAGAGACTGAGCAGAAGCAAACAGGCGTGGGGAAGGGAGAGAAAGGTTTGGGGGGAGGGAAGAAGATTTGAGGAGATAAATTGGGTGGGGGAGAGGAATGAGGAGAGTGGGAAAATTGGGGAGGAAGTGGAAAGGATTTGGGGGAGCTGGAAGGGATTTGGTGGAGGTGGAAGGGATTTGGGGGAGCTGGAAGGATTTTGGGGAGCTGGAAGGATTTTGGGGATATGGAAGGATTTTTGGGGATGTGGAAAGGATTGTGGGGATGTGGAAAGGATTTTTGGGGATGTAGAAGGATTTTGGGGATGTGGAAGGATTTTTGGGATGTGGGAAGGATTTTTGGGATGTGGAAGGATTTTGGGGATATTGAAGGATTTTTGGGATGTGGAAGGATTTTTGGGATGTAGAAGGATTTTGGGGATGTGGAAAGGATTTTGGGGATGTGGAAAGGATTTTGGGGATGTAGAAGGATTTTGGGGATGTAGAAGGATTTTGGGGATGTGGAAGGATTTTTTGGGATGTGGAAGGATTTTGGGGATGTTGAAGGATTTTTGGGATGTGGAAGGATTTTGGGGATGTTGAAGGATTTTTGGGATGTGGAAGGATTTTGGGGATGTGGAAAGGATTTTGGGGATGTTGAAGGATTTTGGGGATGTGGAAGGATTTTGGGGATATTGAAGGATTTTTGGGATGTGGAAGGATTTTGGGGATGTTGAAGGATTTTGGGGGGCGCGGCTCCCCTGCTGCGGCGCTGTGGCGCCCTCTGGCGGCTGCGGGCGGCGCTGAGGGCCGGGGTCACTCGGTGGTCGCGGGTGACAGAGCGGGGACACAGCGGGGACACAGAGGGGACACAGAGGGGACACAGAGGGGACAGAGCGGGGACACAGAGGGGACACAGAGGGGACACAGCACAGCCGTGCCAGGACCAAGGAACCGGAGCATTTCATCGCGGTGCAACCCGCAAGGGCCGCACCCCTCCCGCACACACCCGCGGGCTGGGGGACACCTGTGTGTCCCCAGGTCCAAGCGGGCTCCTCCGACAGCAGCTCCTCAGCACGAAGGACGAACCGAAGCTCACTGCCAGCCCCGTCCCTGCTCCCGCCTCGTCCCGGCTCAGGAATTCCCTGCCGAGGGGTGCAAAGGGCACACAGCCTGTCTGGAATGTCACCTGGGCTTGCTCACCACTCAGGTGTCCCGAAGCCATTTGCAGAACTGCCCTGGTGACTTCAGAACCAAAATCTCCGACCGGCAGAACTCCGCAGTTCCTGCGCATCTTGCCCTAAGAGAACCTTGGAGCTCCCTGTGCCAAGCAGCACAGAAATGAATCCCCCGTGCCTCTCCAGAGGACAGCAGTGCCATCCCCTGCTCTGTGGCACAGCCACAGCCTTGTCATGGGTGCGGCGGAGCCTCAGCTGCTCCATGGCCTGGCCCTGGGAGCCACCACATTCCCACTGGAGTCAGTCCAACCCCAAACCCGACCCCTCCGGAGCTGCTGTTCCAACGTTGTGGATTCTTGGGGTGGAGGTTTTGTTGCCCCAAAACCTTGACCCACCAGTGCCTCCTCACATCCAGCACCCAGGAGATGTGCAGAGCCCATCCCAGCAAGAAGCCCCAAAATGTAATCCCTGCTGAGCTGTCCTGTCCCATGTCAGCAGGTCCTTGTCCCTCACTGGGGGTGTGGGATCATCCCAGCACAGCCGGGCTGGGCCGAGGGAGCCGGAGCAGGACAGGGGAGTGGAGCTGTTCCTGCAGGGAGCCCTGGGAGCTCTCTGAAATAAGGCACACTTAGCAGTTCCACCAGGTGGAGAAACGGAGATGAGTTTGAGCGGGAGTGCTGCTGCCAGGTCGGATCCTGTCCCTGTGACAAAGCCCTGGCACAGCAGGGCACTGGCAGCTGCTTTGGGTCAGGCTGCAGCAGCTGAAATCCCATCCCCTCCCCTCCCTCCATCGGTGTCACCCTGCCCAGCTCCAATGCAGCTGCTGGAACCAGGGAGGAAACCCTGCTGCCCTCTGAATCCCACACCCTGTCCTGCTTTGGGATTACATAAACCGCCTCCACTGCATGGAATCAGCTTCCAAATTCCTTCCACAGCAAAGCTGCTGCTGGCTGTGGAGGGGGTGCCTGTGGGGTCAGCACCCAGCTGCTTCAGAAGAACCTCGGGTGGCTTCCACCTTTTAGGAGGAATCCCAACTCCCTGCTCTCCCAGGTGCTTCTGCTGTGCTCAGCTCTGTGGCAGCCCAGGCCTTGATCGCTTCTCTGCTTTCCCATCATATCAAACACCCAAGTGCTGCACTTAAATCATCCCAAGGTTCATTTGGGAACGGAGTTTGTCACTGGAGTTTATCCCTCATATTTGTCTGCTCCAGACACACACATAGGATTTAGTCCTATGGATACCTCGGTATTTAAATAAGAATCTCTCCTGTTCCTTGTTCTGCATTTGGTGGGATTAAAAAAAAAAAAAAAAAAAAAATCACTCCTGTGCCTTGCCCTGGATCCCACCTGGGCTAAAAGCTCATTTCCCAGCGGTGCACGCAGGTGATTTCATTCATATTCCTTTCCAATGCTTTGCCATGATTAAAGCTCCTCCAAACAGCCAAGCACAGAGAGGAGCAGCAGCCACAGGTCCCTGCTAAGGGGGGCCCATTACTGGGAATTTTTTCCCAGGGTTTGTGCAGGGGGAGGGAAGCAGAACTGCTCCGTTTCCCTGGAGAAAACACCTTCATGTCAGTTGAAAGAGGAGCTGTACCTGTAATAATGGGGGGGAAAGAGAAATCCTGGGGGATTTTCTTTCTTTCTTTCTTTTCTCCTGCTTTCAGTGTTTCTCAAAGAATTAAAAGCAGCACTTCTGGGGGATTTTTTTTTTCTCTTTTTTTGGTTGCTGCCAAGATTAAGGGAGTTGAGGAATGGACATCAAAATGTTCTTCCAGACCTTTTTAGAAAATTCTTAATTAGCATTAATAACCTGCCAGGAGCGGGAAGGGTCACAAGCCTTCCCCAAGGCATGACCATGGAAGCTGAACCCATTCCAGCTGCCCCAAAGCAGAGATCTGATGGAAGAAAGAGGCTCCCAGGAGCTGCTGTTTCCCCTTTTTTTTTAGGGAGGAATTGGTGCTTGCTGGTGTGGGATGAGGTGCATTGAGCAGGACAAAGACTTTTGTCACTTGGTGCCTGACACAGGTGATGTACAAGCACAGAAACTCTGCCTCACCCTGATTATCTCCCTGATTTTAAAAGCCCAGCGTGGCAAAAAAATTGAAAAAGAATGAAAAACAAATAAACTGATGACCAAAAATCCAATTAATTTCACGTGGGACCCCTGCCATTCCTCCTGCAGGAGCACAACACAGAAACCAGCATGAAACCAGTAAGGAAGAAATTCCAGTGGCCCTGGCATTCCCTGATGGGGCTTTCCAGAGCACAGCTGGGTACTGGTCCTCAAAAAACAACTTTTCCATCAGCACATCTGCAGGAATCCCTGAACTGGTGGAGCTCACCTTTCTCCTGTCACCTGGGGTTTTTTTCTGCACAAGAAAACCCTGCTGGTGTTGCTTTTTTTTGTGACTCTGTGTCCCCATCCCACAAGAGCAGGGGGTGCCCCCCCCTAAAAAAAAGAGGAGTTCCAGGATTATTGCCCCCTCCATTCCTCTGCAAAGAACTACCTGAGGAACAAAAGATTTTTTTTTTTTTTTTTAATCCAGGTGTTCTGAGCAGAGAAATAGAGATAAAAGCAGAGAACAGGGTCTTCCAAAAGAGCTGCAGGGTGGAAAATTCCGCTGCTGGGAATGGATAACTCAGAATTCTGTGCCTAAAGGAGCCCTGCGAGGGTCAAGGTGTGCGAACCGGGACAATTCCCGGGTGGCAGCCTGGGGACACGGCGGTCACTGTCTCCCTCTCCTGGCTGGCTCAGAGAAGAGGTGCCCAAGTTCCTCTGCTCCCAAGTTTATTTTTTATTTATTTATTTATTTATTTTTTTTACTGGGGATGATGTCCAGGGACCCCAAACAGGGAATTCCTGCTGGCTGCATGGTGGGAGCTGCTCTAAAGCACACCCGGCTGGGTTTTAAACAGCCCCAAACCTCGCTGGTGCCTCGGGGAGCGCTGGGGACACCTCAGGGGACACCTCAGGAGGATGATGCCAGCTGAGCTGGCTGTGCCATGAGCCCAGTGCCCTTCGCAGGGCTGGCAGCACAGGACTCGGGAATTCGGCCGGGCACTCTAAGGGATGCTCTGTGGGGTGTGGGACAGCCCAAATCCAACCTTTTCCAGCTCCTCCTCTCCATCCTGGAAATCTGTGGGATGGGCTGGACACTTTGGGCTCTTTCCTCTCTCGCTGTGGAATTTCAGGGATCCTCCCTAAGAGCTTGGATTGAGATTTCCCTCCCTGCTGCAGCTGATGGAGGGGCTCTGGACCATCCCTTTGGAGGCTTTGCTGCCCCCAGTGACTCTTTCCATCCCTCCTGGATCCCTGATTGACGCCAGGCTGCCCCAAGGGCTGCGGCTGCACAGGGCCAGGAGAGCTGTGGGGAGAAGAGAACCCCCCCCCACCCAAAAAAAAATCCCTAAAAACCAGGTTGAGGGGCTGTGCCCCCTGGCACCACACGGCTCCTGTGGCTGCTGAGTGATGGGCACACAGAGATGCCAGCCCAGCCCAGGGCTCTGAGCCCACTCTGTGCCCTCTGCTTTCTGCCCAGCACCTCAGAGTCACACAGGGAGAGACCTGGACTCTGCTCTGGGCAGAAGGAGGAGGTTTCTCATCCCTCTCTGAATAAACCTCCACCCTTTCCCCATGCATTCCTCATTCCCAGGTGTCCGACATCCCTGCAGCCTGTCCTGGGGGAACGAACCCTTTGTACCCATCCCCTCTGGGCACAGCACAACTTTCTGCTGCCCCTCAGCAGGTCACAGCAAGAAATGGCACAGGGATTCCCTCGGTTTTGGGTCACAATTCCAAATATCCTGAAGTTTTTACCTAGTTTTTGTCACTTTTTTTTTTTTTTGCTACCACCACTTCCACAAAGCTCACTCTAGGAGATGCTCGTTGTCACATCACGGAGCAAGTTTTCCCCTCATCATGGGAAGGTAGGGATTGATAGAAAATGAAACAGTAGGGAGGAAGGAAAGTGGTAATTTAAGACCTCAAAGAGTGGCCAGATGAAGGGGATCCCTGCCAGCTCCTGGTACAACTCCGTGTGAAAATTGTGGCTGACTCCAGGGAAAGCCACATTTTGGGATAAGGTGCTCTGGAAAATGAACTCCCAACTCTGGACACTGCATGAAAACCACTCTGAAACCTCCTTTCCTTTGGGAGAAAGATCTCTGGAAGGAAACCTCCCATTCACGGGGGCTTCACGTGTCTAAATCTGAGTTTAGCTAAAGCTGCTCTTGTCATTAAGCCCAGGATTTCCAAGCTGGTGCCAGGACCTGTCAGAGCCTCTGGGGAAGAGCAGAGCCCCTTCAAACCAGTCCAGGTTCTCCAGGTTCCTGGTTTTGGATGCTCTGGTGGGGAAGATGATTTTTTTTTTTTTTTGGCATGTTTCCCTGGGTCAGGCACACACTTCCAGTGCCAGAGTGAGTTCCCAGGGAAGAACTGCTCTGTGTGCTGCTTTCTAGCAAACACAGCTCTGCTCCTGGCCCAGGGCTGAAGCCTGATATTGTCCCCTTGTTATCCTTCCAGCATGGAGAGGGTGGGCTGGGAACGGGACTTGGGTCCTGAGCAGGGAAAAATGGGTCCACAGCAGGGAAAAAAGGGGCCTTGAGCAAGGAAAAGGGGTCTAGAGCAGGGAAAAAAAGGGTCCTGAGCAGGTAAAAAGGATTCTGAACAGGGAGAAAAGGGTCCAGAGCAGGGGAAAAAGGGTCCAGAGCAGGGCAAAAAAAAAGATTCTGAGCAGAGAAAAAGGGTCCTAGAGCAGAGAAAAAGGGGTTCTGAGCAGGGAAAAATGGTCCTTGAGCAGGGAAAAAGGGTCCCTGGGCACACAAAAAAAAAGAGTCTTGAGCAGGGAAAAAGGATTCTGGTCAGAGAAAAAAGGGTCCCTGAGCATGATAAAAGGGTCCTGAGCAGGGAAAAAGGATTCTGAAAAGGGAAAAAAGGGTCCTGAGCAGGGAGAAAGGATTCTGAAAAGGGAAAAAAGGGTCCTGAGCAGGGAGAAAGGGTCAGGACTCCAACTAAAGTCAGTCTGGGGGTGGGGAGCAGGGCTCAGCTGCAGGAGAGCAGTAACAACCAACAGCTACAATCTACAAAAGGAGGAAAATCCGGATTTTTCAGCTGCTCTTGCCCCACGTTTGGGATTTGCTGGTGCCAAGGCACACCTCTGAGTCTCTGTTTCTCCAAACCCACCTTGCCCTGCCTGACTGAGCCATCCTCTCAGGTATCCCAAAAAGCCACAAATCCCAGATGGCCACTCCTGGGGTGTCCCAGCTTTGTTCCCTTTTTGTTCCCAAAGGCAACGCTTCCCCCTCCCAGCTCCAGAAGGAGCTTTCCCCACTGCCAGCGCCTCCTCTGTTTAATTCCCTCTAATAGTAATTAGTTTTGTATTACGTATGGTGCTAATACTGATTACAAGGACTGATAACTCGAGCAATAAATACAACCCAGGGCTAGAAATTACCTCTCTTTTTTATTGGTTGGAGCTGAAGTTAGCGAGACGAGACACAAATTGGTTTATGAGACAGCTGCCTCCTGTTCCAGGCTGCAGATTTGCAGCTTAATCCTGCCCCTTTCCACGTGTCTCCCTGGCAGGGGGAGGAAGAGCCTGGGCACCAAACTGGGCACTGGGAATTTCTCCATGGGCAGAAGAGAGCTGGGCTGAGCATTACTGAGCCCTGGCAGGGCTCTGCCTTCCCCTGCAAGCAGTCCTGACAGGGATTTGGGGTTCTTTTAGGAAAATCAATGAGGAAATTAATATAATTAATATTTTTAGGATTTTTTTTTTAATCCTCTTGCAGAAGCCCTAAATGTTTCAGACCCACCTGCTCCAGGAAGGTGTTGCTTCCTGTGTGGTTCCCAAAATTTCTGGGGAGGTGGATGTGGGAGCGCCAGAGCTCCTGAGGAAACTTTGAGGAGGTTTTCACTGAAATACCCCAGCAAAAGGCCAAAAGGACAGGTCAGACAGACAGACAGACAGACAGCAGCCCCCCTCTGCTGACAGTCCTGGCTGTCCCACCGCAGCCCCAGGCTCTGCCCTCCCGGCAGCACAAAACAGGCAGATCCTCCTGGAGCAGAAGTTGGCTCTGGCCCTCCATGGGCAGCAGGAGAGCTCTCCTGGGTGTCCCCAAGAGCAGGACAAGGACAGGGAACCCCGCACTTTGCCCAGGAAGGTCCTACCCAGGGCTGCGTGCCCAGCCAGAGCCAAGGGCTGCGCCCCAGGGTGCCCGGAGCACCCCATCCCAGCACCCCAAATCCTGCCCCTGCACCCAAACGGGGCATTGCAGGGTTTGGTTCTGACCGGGGCAAGGCACAAACTCAGGGAGGAGAAATCCCGGAGCCCCGTGCAGGTCCTGCTGTGGGTCCTGCCACCCCTCAGCCCTGCCCCTGGGGGGGTCGAGGGACAGCACAAAGAACTGGGGGGGTTTAGGGGCAGCTCCCCCTTTGTCTCCACCCCCACCTTAGCCAGGTGTCCCCAGCCCGTGCGTGTGCCCCCAGCATCCTTCCTCCCACCTGGGGGGGGGGGGACACCCGAGGATGCTGCAGCACCCACACCTGGCAGACAATTCCCTTTGCTCCCCGAGAGCTTCCCCAGCCCCCCCCCCAGCGCAGGGACAGGCCCGTGCTCGACCCTCCAGCCCCATTTCAGAGCCAGTTCCGTCCCCATTCCATCCTTCCCTGGGAGCTGGCCTGGCTGTCAGCGCAGGCAGGGACGGGAGGGGACAGCGGCACCTTCTGCACCATGCCCGAATCAGCATCCTCTGTGCCCCGACCCTCCCCGGCCGCGGTGGGGGGGTCTGTAGGGCACGGGAGAGGCTCCCCCGCAGCGAGGAGATGCGAGGCTGGCACGGAATTCGGCACGGAAGGCACAGAGCTGGGCGGTGCCTGGGCCGAAAGGCGGATTTGGGGATCGCATCTGGCAGCAGTGCCACGGGAACGAGGAGCTGGAACTCCGGGAGGGCTCTGCAGTGCCAGGAGAGCCGGCGGGCACCGGGGCAGGACACGGCCACCTGCCCAGGTGGGCACTGCAGAGCTGAACCCAGCCCCAGCAGGGCAGCCCGGCTAAGCCAGGCTTTAGCGGCGGCTCCGAGCTCCCGTCACGGTCAGGGCAGGGCGCTGTGCCCAGCGCTGCCATTGCCCAGCCCCAGCCCAGAGCTGGGCTCCCTGTGCCCACCCCATCCAAAGTTGCTGCCAAAGTTGAGGTGCTGCGGTCCCAGAGGAAGCAAGGAGAGCAGAAAGCAGCCAGGCAGGGCAGCGGCTTTGTGCTTGCTTTGTTTTTCCCTTGTTTTTTTTTTTTTTTTTTTTTTTTTTTTTCCCTTGGAAAACCCTCCCAGAGCAGAGAGATGCTGACAAGGCCGACCAAGGGGTGAGAGCACCCTGGTGCTGCGTGAAGCTACAGGGGCGCTGGGGCAGCATCCCCACGGCTCCCCTGGCACCGTGGCCACCACTAGCCCTGTCCTGGTGGCCAGGACCTGCCGGGCTGGTGGTCCTGGCTCTTTGTCCAGCGCGGCGCATGCGCACGGCCTCATCATCCTCACGCACAATGGGCTTCTGCTGCTTCCTCCCCAGCCCATCCTCATCCACACAGCGTTTCTCAGCTTCCCTCCCCTCCCCTGTTCCTCATTCCGGGCTGCTCAGCGGTTTTTTTTTTTTTTTTTTTTTTTCCCCTCTGTGCAATTTAGGCAGCTCTGTGATCTCCTTGCTGGGGCCAGCAGAAATCCTCGCAGGGTGCAGAGCCGAAAGGTTTCAGAGGCTCAAACTTCAGCACTAGGGCAGTGACAGCGAGAGCTTTGTCACGGGGAGAAAAGGGGAAAATGATCTCCATAAAGCATCCAGGATGAGAGCCCAGCTGCTAATTGCTCCTACACTAAGAAGCCTCCATTCCCCTCCTATTTATAGCTGCTTTTTCTTTCTTTCTTTCTTTCTTTCTTTCTTTTTTTTTTGTGCTTCCAGGCAGCACCACAATTAACCTCACAATCTAGAGCATCCTCTAGCAATTACTTTTTTCTTCATTTCCTCAGCGACTTGTGGGGGAAAAAAAAAAAATCCCAAAAGGCAATCCACCCTGTCTGCCTCTCCCCGGCCAGCCTCAAGAAGTCAAATGGAGTTTTAATTCCACTTGCAAGAGATGGTTTTTGGGTGCCTCCTTTCCTCCCCCCCACGACTCACTCAACCCAAGGGCTGGGACAGGAAAGCAAAGCATGAAAATCCAGGCAAAAAATTAAAAAAAATAAAAAAAAAATCAAATCAGGTGGAGTGGAGAGAGGGGGATAAATAATCTGCTCCCATCTCCCACCAGTCTGTCACAGATGGAAACACCAAGGGACATTTAAATGTCACCTAAAAGCAGCACAGCTACCCCCACACGAGGAGGGACAACACTCCCACCTGGTCCTTGTGGCCACCCGGGACAGCAGCTCCCAGCCCCGCACGGGGGGTCCCGCAGCCCCCCAGGTACAACCAGGGGAGATGTCCCCAACTTCTCCACCCACACCGGGGGGGTCTCCCCCCCACCCCAGGTGGGTGCCCAGGTGCGCTGGCTGGGCACAGGTGATGCCCGGGGGAAGGGGCGGCTCGGCAGGTGCAGCATCCCCGGCAGATTTCATCTCTGCTCTGGAGGTTTAGCAGAAAATGGCGTTGGGGAGAAAAGGGAAAGGAGGAGGGTGGGGGAAAGGAAGAGCTGGACCTACTTGGGTGAGTTCTGTGCCCATCAGGATGAGGAAGAAGAGGGTCAGCAGCTTGCTTGCCGGTTGCATCTCTCGCACCCCGTTCTAGGTAGCTCGCATACAGATCAGCTCCGGGCGAGCCTCCCCTGCGCCGTCCCCGAGCCTCGCTGCCTCCTCACTCCTTTATTCTTAGTAATATTTTAATTTATATTAGAGAAAAAAAAATAAACAGGCAACAAAAGGATATGGGGAAATAAAATCTACAAAAAACAAAATAAACAAACAAACAACAAAAAAAAAAAAAACAAAACCACCCCAGCCTGATTTTGCGGGTGGTTCTCAGCACCCTCGGGAAGCGATGCCAGAAATCTGCTCAGCAGAGCCTTCACTTTGCATATTTATTGGGATCCCAGTTTCTCTCCTCTGCTCTCGGTGCTGGCTGTCTTGTAATTTATTTAATTTTTTTTTTTTTTTAATGGCTCCCCTGCTCCAAAGACATTTGCGAAGAGAAATTCAGCGGAGCACGCAGTGATTATCTCTGCTATTGCCAAAAGTTTGCCTGGAAAAGGGGGGTGATGGGGAGAGGACAAGGGATTTAAAAAAAAAAAAAAAAAAAAAGAAAAAAGAAAGGAATTGGTAGGGCTGGCTACTAGCAGGGGATGGCTGTGGAACAGGATGTGACATCAAGTAAGGCGGGGGAAATTTAACTAAACACGGCAAAGGGAGAGGGGGGAAAGCAGGAGCGGGAGCGCTGGTGGTGCTGCGGGGACCCCGCGGGGAGCAGGGGGTTAAAACCATCCTTAACCCCATCCTTAATTCCCATCCTTAAACCCTTCCTTAATTCCCATCCTTAACCCCCTCCCTGAGCATCTCCCCGCTCTCCAGGGATCCCTCGGGGCCAGGGGGGTGCTCAGGGATCTGATCCCCCCAAAACCCCAAACCCCAAACCGGGAATGCTCCGAGCTCCATCCTCTGCCAGGCTCAGCTCCAGAGGAATTCCAGGCAGCAGGAGGATGTGAGAATCCTTTTATTCACAGAGCACCCTGTCCTGCAGGTGCCCCTGGGGCTGCAGGCAGTGCCCACCCCACAGTCAGGTTCTCCCCCTAATTTCTCTCTGAATGCTTTCCAAACCCCAGTTTCACCCAGGATTTCATAAATATTATGGAATATTTTAGTGTGTGGCGCTGCAAATGAAAAGCATCACCCCCCTGCTCCAGAGATCATCTCTTGGTCATTATTTAATAACACAACAGAAATTCCTTGGCCACAATTAGCAGAGGGGCCCACGAGAGGATTTCCCCCCTTGATTGCTCCAGGGTTTCTTCATCTAGAGCCCTTGGAAGTGGAGCAGGACACGGGGTCTGTGTAGGGATGAGCTGATACTTTCCAAATTTTGGGATCATAACATTCAGCAGGAACCAGGAAATTTGCAGCATTGTGACTGAGCCTCTGTGGGGAGAAAAAGCTGAGAACAAACTGGAAAAAGCTTTCTGTGTGTTTCTATCAGGAAATATTTAAGGGAAAGTTGTCCAGCAGCTGCAGACAGGGAATCATTCCATCCCATCCCATCCCATCCCATCCCATCCCATCCCATCCCATCCCATCCCATCCCATCCCATCCCATCCCATCCCATCCCATCCTGTCCCATCATCCCAGGACTTTTTAAAAAAGCATCAGGCTCCTCTTGGCTTTATTGAGAGCAGCACGAGGAGGCCAAAAGCATCAGTGGAGCTCCAGGGTTTGAACACCTCCTCCCCTGGCACCTCAGGAGGTGTTTGATAACCACAGACACCACCTTCCCCCTGGCAGGGATCACAGCAGGGCAAAAAAAAAAAAAAAAATCCCAATTCAGAGGGAGGAGGAGAAGTGATTTCCATGTGGCTCTGTGGGTATTTCACTGTTTAAAGTGCCTTCAAAACCTCCCTGAGCAGCTCCTCATCAACTCTGGGCCACGAGGCAGAGGCAGCACGGGGCTGGTGCAGATCAGGAGGCTCCAGGTGCAGCTTGGGCTTAAAAGAGATGGGAGAGAGGCAGAACCCAGCAATGAGAGCTCGTTTCACATTCAAATGTTCAACAAACCAGCTCAACTTCACCTGGAAAGTTGCTGTGCCCACAGAGGGTGATTTCAATCTGGTTGAGACCTCAAAGAAGAAACCTCACAGAAGAAGGAGAAGCAGAAGAAAAGGAGAAGGAAAGAAGGAGAAGGAAAAGGAAAGAAGGAGGAAGAGAAGAAGAAAGGAGAAGAAGAAGGAGGAGAAGAAGGAAAAGGAAAGAAGGAGGAGAAGGAAGAAGAGAAGAAGAAATAGAAAGAAGAAAGGAGAAGGAGAAAGGAGGAGAAAGGAGAAGGAGGAATCTCTTTTTTCCTCCCTTTCATTTGGTTTTATACACATACAGTTTTATTGGCATCAGCAATTGGTTTAATTGATTCTTCTTTTGAAGTATTTCTGAATTAATATCCACAGCCTCATTATTGGACTGGAGCTCCAGAGGGGGAGGCCCTGCATGGTCCTTCCTCCAGGGAGGAGTCCTGCCCCAGGGAGCTGCACTCCCAGGACAGAAATCAGAGAAACCAAGAGAAATAAAAGGGAAAAAAAAAAAAAAATCACCCAGTGGGAACACAACTCAGATCTTTTGATTTCCATGGTGTCTTCCTCAGACTTTGAAAAATACCTCCTCGAAATTTGGAAGGAGTTCAAGGTCTGGAGAACCTCTGCCCGTGGAGTGTGACTAAAGAGGCTCCATTTTTTTCCCCTGGAAAAGGGAGGGCTGGGAGAAGGCTGCCTGGGGGAAGCTTTCTGTACATGAAGGCTCTTTTATCTTCTTGGAAAAAAAAAAAAGGCAAATCAAGACTCCACAGTTTGGAGTAGAAATAGGGCCTGGGTTTGGTTTTGTTTTTTTTTTTCCCCTCAGGGGAGGATAATCAGGCTGTGAAATAACTCAGCTGAAGGCACGGTGCCCTCTGCACCAGTTAAACCAGAGCCAAGAGCCTTGCCCAGAGCCTCCTCCTCCAGAAATGAGAGGTTTTGGGGTTTTTTTTACCCATGAAATTCCTGCTGTGTGATGGAGGAGAAGAGACAAAACCACATCTGCTTTCTGTTCTTGATGGATAGGATGAGATGGAGGCCAGGACTCGGCTCTCCAGATCCTGCTGTCCTCTGGAGCAGCTGCTGGAGATGGACATCAGGGGGTGGCAGGGGACATCAGGGGACAGCAGGGGATGGCAGGGGACATCAGGGGGTGGCAGGGGACATCAGGGGACAGCAGGGGATGGCAGGGGACAGCAGGAGACGGCAGGGGACAGCAGGGGACATCAGGGGATGGCAGGGGACATCAGGGGACATCAGGGGACGGCAGGGGACATCAGGGGGTGGCAGGGGACGGCAGGGGACATCAGGGGATGGCAGGGGACATCAGGGGACAGCAGGGGACATCAGGGGGTGGCAGGGGACATCAGGGGACAGCAGGGGACATCAGGGGGTGGCAGGGGACGGCAGGGGACATCAGGGGATGGCAGGGGACATCAGGGGACATCAGGGGATGGCAGGGGATGGCAGGGGACATCAGGGGACAGCAGGGGATATCAGGGGACGGCAGGGAAGGGCAAAGCTGCCTCAGGATCCACCCATACCCTGACAATCAGCAATTTCAGCTGGTTTCAGGCAAATTCCATGGATTTGTCAGCTTCTCTTAGGACCTGATCTCTTGGTTTGGAGTCAGACAAAGCCACTTGCACGCATTTCTACCCAGCCCCTCAGCACTGGGAATTCAAACTGCCCCCAAAGGGCAAAGGGGATGGGGATGAAAAGCAAGGTTCATACACAGATCTGAAAACATGGGAAGGTTTTTTTTTCAAGCCAACATCTCTCATTCTTTGCAGCTTTTCACCTCCCTGCTCGGGAGTGGGCTGAGGAGCAGACACTGCCAGACTTCAATTCATCCACAAAAGCTTCAGGGAGAGTGAGGGAGAACAGGTCAGGATCCAGGAGTGTGCACAAGGA
Source organism: Cinclus cinclus (assembly GCF_963662255.1). Classification (NCBI taxonomy): domain Eukaryota; kingdom Metazoa; phylum Chordata; class Aves; order Passeriformes; family Cinclidae; genus Cinclus; species Cinclus cinclus. The sequence continues at coordinate 3,123,804 of NC_085064.1, forward strand.
ATGGTAAAAGGAACAACACAGGAAACAGGAGGTGCAGGAGACAAAGAGCAGGGAGGGAACGGGAGAAAACACAGCTGAAGGAGGGAGAAAAACCAAACCCTGACCAGGCTGAGTTTTGTTAGAAGTTGTCTCTGTTTGCTGAACTGAAACGGAGAGTGGCTGCTGAGGAGGATGGGTGGGTGAGACAGCTTTGGTGACACCCAGCTTTGGTGACACCCAGCCTTGGTGACACCCAGATTTGGTGACACCCAGATTTGGTGACACCCAGCCCTGGCACTGCAGCCAAGGATTTCAGGGAATCCCGAATTTCTGGGAATGCCAAATCCTTTCCCTTGGGCACATGAAGCCTCAGCCACCCCCTGCTCCCAGCAGCAGTGTCCTGGGCAGGGATGGATTTGTCACACTCCTTGTCATTTCCCTGGAATTCACCTTTTCCCAGTGCAAACAGATCCTCCCGTGTATCCCAGCGCCTTCCCAGGTGCATCCCGGATTTCCAGACGGTTCCACAGCCAGTTCCATGAGCTCTGCTGTGTTTCCTTTTGCTTCCTGCTACATTTGTGCTTTTCCATCTCATCAAATGCTTCAGTCCGAGCCTCACAGCTGGAAATCTTCTTTTTGCTGCTTCTGAAGAGCAGAACGCTGCTTTTGCTGGGCTTTTCATTATCCAAATAAGTCAGTGATCTGAGCAAAGGAGATAAAACCCCACACCTGAACTGTCTGAGGCAGCTCCTCTGCAAACATCCCCTCCCTGCTTGGTACTTTAAAGTTGTTTTTATCCCCTTGGAAAGCAAAATGAATTCCACATTAGCGGCTCTTAAAGGGTTTGCAGCTTCCCAGCAGCCCTGAAGGAGCACAAGGATCATCATCACCACAACAAACTCTGCTTCCCCAGCAGGACCACCAGCGAATTCCCGGTGTTCTGGGCACCTGGAGGGAATCCACACATTTTTGTATCAACAAATGGGGTCAAGGAGAGCCAGCAGAGCCACGCAGGGAATTTGGGCTGTGCAGCTCAGCTGCCCGGTCTGTTCTAGAACAGCATCTCCCTCGCTTGGGAGAGATTTCAGTGGGGATAAAAAGAGGTGGGAAAGGTGAGACTCGAGTGGTTTAGCAGAGTTTACCTCTTTATTTGTGGTGCACGGATAAGAGGCTGAGTGCTTGCCGAGCTCTCCGAGTTTCCATGGTATTTCTGGAGGGCAGCCTTTGGGTGGAAAGCAGGATTTGCTGAGATTTTCCAAGTACTGGAGAGGTGCAAAAAGCCACAGCTTGAAAAGAAATTTTTTTTAAAAAAAAATTTAAAATATGACCGGTAATTCCTGAATTTCCAGAAGTACTACTGGCTCAAAGGGAGGAAAGTGCAGAGAGCAGCTTCTGTTGATAAAAGCCCAAGTTTGCCCTGGTCTGGGTTCAGCTTTTCAGCCACCTGCTGAGAACTTTGGAGTAAATCTCAGCCTTTCCCAGGGCCCAGATTGCAGATTGGACCATATAGCCCGAAATGTTTTTATTTAATTTGAGCCCACATTATGCTGCCTGCATATGGTGACACACACATTTCATTTTATGGAGCAGATGCTGCTTTGCTGTTGAGGATGTAATATACTGAGTACATCAAGCATCGTTTGGGCTGGGGGAACTGCAGTGTTTTTTAACTCTGATTAGCCTTAATTTGAAACCTGATTTCCTAAGGAAATGAAGCCTGTGACATCCCACTCTGGATGCATGCCCATGGGTGTCCATTTGCTTGGCCATCATTCTCCTTTTTTTTTATTTTATTTTATTTTATTTTTTTCAGAGCTCCAGGGCCTGTTTCAATGGAATGGGGAAAAAAAAAAAATCCAGTTTTCTTCCCTCCCCAAATGACTTCACGTGGGAGATTAATTCACAATACAAATTCATGAGTCCAGGGAAACTGAGCTGATCCAGCACTTTCCCCTAAACCACTCCTGGAAAATGAAAGAGATAAGAGTAGGAAGCACCAAAAATCAGTCAGGCTTCATTCTGCTCTACCCAAGGACAAAAGCCCATCTCAGTTTTAATTAGGAGCTGATTAAAGTCCAGGAGGGATTTCAGCTTTGCTGACCTCCCTGCTGGCTCATCCTCTGCTTCCCACTTCAGTGATGATGCTGCTCCCAGGCAATCCCAAACGCTGGGATTTGTTGTTTAACCCCAGTTCTGCCCCCACCCAGCTGATTCCAGGGAATCAGCAGAGCTGTGCCAGGAGCCAGCAGGGCACAGCTGGGCTGGAACAAAAGCTGGGAGCAGAATTCCTGCAGCTGGTGCTGACGGGGCTCTGCACTCCCCCGATGCTTCACAGCCAAATATCTGGAGAGAGGAGGCAGCAGCCACCCCCCAGCTGGAGCTTGGTCCTTTTTCAAGGCACCAACCGTGGTGGCATCTTCACAGCTCTCCAGAGCTTGGGCCAAGCTCTTAAACTCTCAAGTTTAGGGAGGATTTTTGTGGGTCTGTGGCAGGACCCTGCAGAGCTCAGCTGTGCCCACCCCGGGCTGATGCCAACACCCTGAGCCCTGCCCAGCCCCAGATTCATGAACTCTGCCGGGATCCAGTGCCAAAATCGGCGATAAACATCACTTAGTGATGCATAATATATGAAAATGGCTCATGCTGAGCTTTTAGATGGAGAAGGGTTTTTTTTCTCCCCCCTCTTAATACTATTATAACATTCTCCTGCAGCCCTGGAAGCACCATCATAAATATTTAAAAGCAGGTTGAAAAGACCCAGCCTGTGAGGTTTGAATATTTATAGCCACCAAACCTTTGACCTTCAGATTTAGGGTGCAGCATACATAAACCAGCCATATTTAACTGTACACCACAGGTCGCCTGGGGATCAAATCTGAGCTGAAACGTTGGAAGCATTTAGCACTTTTAAAGTTTCTAGTGGTAAACAGAATGCCATAAAAAGGGATTTCAGGCAGGGAGAGGATGAGTGGGCAAGGCTGGGGCTCCCAAAGCACAAATTGCCCTCGAGCCTTGATTTTCCAGCATCTAAAGCAGAGTGAAAAACAACAATGGGATAAGTGAACAAAAGCTGGCTGAGGTAGTAAGAACAGAGAAAAATGAAATATCAGGAATGACAGGAATTGTTTGGTTTTGGGGTTTCCTCCAGCCAATTCTGCTGCTGTGGATTTGTCCCAGTACGGTGCTGGGTGCCCGTAAGGCTCAGCTTGGTGTGCTCAGCCAAACCTCAGTGCCTTCATTCAGGATTTTCCAGCAGCTCTGGTGCTGTTGAATGCTTCAATCAGAGCCAATCAGAGATTTTCAGAAGCCCCGTGCTTCCCAGCTGGCGTGGAGTTGTTATTTGTCCCATTTTTTTTGGGAAGAATTCTGACTCACGCTCGGTGTTGTCGAGTTAAAGGCTCGCGTTCCCTCTGCTCATCATCCCAACGCTTTCCTCCTCAAAACCTCAGTCTGAAGCAGGGCTGATCCCATCCTGGACAGGGATACAAAGGGGAACCTCCCCCCTCTGCACCCCAGGAAATTCCCCACACACTGGGCAGGTGATGCTGGGGCTGGGAGGACAGAGGAGCTCCTGAGAGCCAGGGCTGGACTCGCACAGATCCATGGTGAATGCACAGCATCCATGAATCTGTGGCTGTTTATTTGGTTAGGGTGAGGCAGGAGCCTCTCAGAAGCTCGAAAGCCCTTCAAATCTATTTGCAGTCAGGAGTTTGAAAGGCTCCTCTGATGCATTTGCATATTTAAAAATAAGAGGGAGGCGAGGAGATGAAAGGGAGGAGTTGGTGCAAGGCAAGGGCTGCCCCACAGACCCCACAAAGGTGGCACCTGCTGAAATCCCATCCAGACTACAGGAAAAGGCAAAATCTGTGGATTTTGAATCCATTTTAGCTCATTCTTGGCCTCCTCCTGCCCCCTTTTAAATTTTCTCTTTCCACATTTTGATCGTTTTTCCTCCCAGAGCACGCAGCAGGGATGGGACTGCAGGTGTGAGCGGTGGGATTTTGGCAGCTCCTGCTTTATCTGGAGCCTGTGTGTCAGAACCTGGGTGTGGGACAGCCAGGGCTGAGCAGGGAAAAAGATCCAGAGCTGGTCACAGCTTGCTGGGGCTGCTGACAAATGCTGGTGGCTCCATTTGGACTCTCACACTCGGAGCTCAGGGACACCTGACAGCGATGCCACCTCCAGCCCTCGCTTTGCAGCTGAATTTTTGGTGTGTTTTGTTTTCCCCTCTTTCCAAGTGCAATTTTCCCATCCATCCAGCAGCCGGGGATAATCAAGGGGGCAAATGTGTTTTTAGGGCTTTCCTGCTGCTGAATATTTCCACGATCTGCTGCTCCCGTGCGTGGATTAATTACAGTGCTAATTACTGTCTACCTGTCACAAATTATCTGTGGGAGCAGGACAGCGCTTTCCTGACATTCCCAGTTTCCCTCTCTGGAACTGCTCCTGCTGCTCCATTAGCTGGAAAATAAACAAACCCACAGCCAAGCTGGCTGCGTGCCCGCTGCTGGGAACCTGCTGGAAAAGGAGGAAGATCCAATATTGCAATTAATAGATCCACTGGGGGTGGTTGGAGAAGTGTTCCAGTGTCTGCAGCCCTTTGCAATGGGTTCAGTGCTGCCTTTCAGAGCCAGCCAAAAGCTGCTGGGGATAATCCCTGCTCTTCCCAAGCTTTTCCCTGTGGAGACCCACCAGGATGTGCCTTTCTCCTCCTGTTAACATCGTCCCAGGACTGCTGACAGCTCTGGGGGCTGCAGGGGGAAGCAGGGACGGCTGACTCCACTCTCCCCATCTCATTTCCTCATTGACTCAGAGAAGCTTTTTGCCAACCCAAGCCCGGGCTGAAAATCCCTTGGTGTGCACAAGCAGGCTGCACCTTTAAGTGCTCAAAGACTGGAGACTTTCACTTGGGTCTTTCAGTCCACCCCCAAAGGGTTTTGTTTTTGTTTTTTTCTGGTTTTTTTTTTTTTTTTTTTTTTTTTTTTGGAAATAACCTCAAAATCCCTCTCCAGTTTGGACGGTGCCAGGGTTCCTGGGGGTGGAGCTGGCACAGAGGTGAGGTGGCTGCTTGTCCTTGCTTCCCCAGGAAAGTCCTGCCTGCCAAAGCAGCCAGCGATGGATCCTGCAGCCTGGGGAGCCAGAAACACAAACTGGAATGATGGGTTTTGTGTGGAGATAATCAGGAGATGCCCAGATGGGAAGAGCTGTGTGGATCACTAAAGGATTTAGGGGGTGTAAGAAGGATTAATGTGGAAGTGGCTGCAGGATGCAAAGGAACCTCTTCTGGCTTTTGGGGGATTCAAATTGTTGGGGTCCAGCTCTCAAAGGAAAAAAAAAAACATCTGAATAAGTGGAACCAGAGCTGTTTATGTCCCCAGGGAATCTGTTCCTCTCCTGGTGCTTTTGGGAACCTCTTTAATAAACTGTGCTTCCTCAGAGCCATCCAAGGTGCACTGGGGAATCTTTGGCAAGGGAGAATTTGGGAATGTTCTCATCATTCCCTTGTGTGTTCGGCAATCCTGGTTCCTGTTCCTGCTGTTTGTAGAGCACTTCTTTCACTCCATCCCCACCCCTGAGCCTGCTGGGCCCCACGGCAGGGAGGGAGCTCTGGGAATCTCAGCATTCCCTGGATATCCCTCCTCCCCACCTACTGTCCCAGGATTTGTGGTTTTGGTGCTCCAGCTCCCTGAATTTCCCCTGCCTGCCTGGAAAGGGGCAGGGATGGAGTTAAGGCAGGAAGGGGAAGGTGATGTCTCTCATCAAAGCCAGCCTTTGTGGGTGTTTGCTGCCGTTTGTTGTGCAAACATCACTTTAAACCTTTTCCTTTTCCTTTTCCTTTTCCTTTTCCTTTTCCTTTTCCTTTTCCTTTTCCTTTTCCTTTTCCTTTTCCTTTTCCTTTTCCTTTTCCTTTTCCTTTTCCTTTTCCTTTCCCTTTTCTTCTCACTCCCCAATAACCCAAAAGGAGCAATAAAAACCCAGCCTGAGGGGGATAAATAATTCCCTTGATGGTTTATCCCTGGGAGCCATCTTCACGGGAGCATCACAGCTTTCCTGCAGTGCCTGGGGAGGGGGAGCAGCCCAGGGCCACCCCAAACCTGCCCTGGGTGTCAGTCCCCAGGGTGGTACCTGAGAAGCCCTGAAGGTCATTTCAGACCAATCCCAGCCAAGCCACCTGCCAAAACCTCTCCAGTCTGACACTGAGCCTGGTTCCCTTCCCTGTCCTCAGGGAAAATAAAGAGCTGAGGCCACGAAGGGAGCTAAACTGTTGTTTTCTCTGCCTCAAAGGCACTGCAGGAGCCGTGTTTTTTAAAAATTAAATGCTTGCATCCAGTTGTATTTGCACTGAGTAATGTCCTTATCCAATGCAATCACTTCAAATCACTGTTTTTCAAATCCTCTGGGGCATCTGCAGCGAGCAGAGGGCCCAGGTCAAATATGAACCTCGTGGCTTGTTTGGGAATGGCTGTGGCAGCATTACCATTGCATTAATGAACCGTGTAAATCATAGCCAGTTGTTAAATAACAGAGGGGGAGAAGGAGGAGAAGGCAGGAGGGACTTCCCACCCTTTCTCCAGGGAGCTTTGCAGCTATAAGGAAATGTGTGTCAGTGCTGGGACTCGCCAGCTTGGAGGGACATAAGTTTCCCATCCAAATATTGCTTCTGCAGAGGCTCTCGCTGCTCCCGAGAGATTCCCGTGGAAATTTGTAAAGCCGGGACTCAGCCTGCCTTTGGAGGCACTCACAGAAGGCAAGTGGGAATATTTTTAGTTATTAAAAAAAAAAAAAAAAAAAAAAAAGAAAAGAAGAGAGAGAGCCAGGCTGCTGTAAACGTTCCCTGCAGTGCTGGGATGAAGGGGACAGGCTCTGCTGTCTGTCACCGGCTCCCAAATGCACAGGGACGTGTCTTGGTGTGTCACTCACCCTTCAGACTGCACAGGATGAAATCCCAGCCCTGGCAGGGCTTCCTCAGCTCCACAGAACGTGCTGTTATTGCATTAATACCAAAGGGAAGCAGGCTGGGGAACTGGCCATATGGCTCGGCTGGAATTGTGGGATTTTCCTGCTGTCTCCCTTTCCTCTCCATCTGTCCCGAGAGGCAATGGCCTCTCCTTTCCACAGCCCTGCACTGAAGAATTCCTGGCTTTGCCATTCCATCCCTGGATCAGCTCCTTTCCCTTGCAGGCTGGTTGGTTCTGGGTCACTCCAGGGGTTCTTTAACAGCTGGGGAAGTGTCAGATCTCCCAACCAAGATACAACTCCAGCCCAGGAATTTCCTGTCCTGCCCCAGGACAAGCCCCCGCTGCAAATCCATTGCACCGATGGCAAACAGTTCCCGGATCAGCAATGATCTGGGGGGTTATTCTCTGGCTTTCATTCCTGCTCATGTAAAATATTTCTATTTCCTCTCCGTTTCGCCCCTGATTCCGACTGCTTGTCCTCTGTAGAAGCTTGGCACTGACCTGTCCAGCTGAAATCTCTATTTACTGCAGATGCCTTGAAATCCTAACCCAGCTTCATGCCCCGTTCCTGAAAATACAAACCAGGAGGTTCAAGGCAGAATCGTCACCCCAGTTATTATTTTCCTGAGTCATCTTTACTGAATTAACGCAATCATGGAATGGTTTGGGTAGGAAAGGAGCTTAAAGACACCTCCTTCCATCCCCTGCCATGGGCAGGGACACCTCCCACTGTCCCAGGCTGCTCCAAGCCCTGTCCAGGCTGTCCTTGGATATTTCCAGGGATGCAGGGGCAGCCACAGCTGCTCTGGGCACCCTGTGCCAGGGCCTGCCACCCTTCCAGGGAAGGGGAACGTCCTCATGATGTCCCCCCCTGCAGTTTCCCCATGGGCAGAGGTGTTTTGGGAGCTTTGTGTTTGGATGAAGTGAGTGAAATAAAAAATAAGCAGTTTATAACAACCCTCACCTACTACAGATAAACAAACGGGTCATTTCTAAACCTGGCTTGGACTTTTTTAAGGTTTTAAATGCTGTAACCTGATTTTTTGCATTTATGGGGTGCTCCTCAGCTCTGTTCCTTCCAACACTCACAGAGGGGACCCTCCACTGGACTCATCAGAGGGAGAGTTTGGTTCTGTACTAAAGAGAACTTGGAAAAGCTTTGGAGAAACAGTTTCAAAACCTGGGGGCTGGGCTGATTGTGACAAAAGGGGCTTGGAACTGAGGTGAATCATCCCCAGGCTCCACACACGAGCTGGATGGAAACGTCACCTGAGCTCTGAAGGATCCACAACAAGGAAAAAACAACAAAAAAAACCCCATTAATCTCACCCAGCAACACTGGGACAGTGTTTTCCCTTCTCTCCTCACTGCCAGCGTTGGATTGTTTAGATCATTTACAGAAGAGCTGTGTTTGCTTCCCCCGGCTGGGATCACTCATCCGGGGGGGAAAGCGTGACAAAATTTCATGGCTGAGAGATCTGCCTTGTGAAAGGAATGAGGCTTACATGGTGTCTGGGCTCAGCTGCTCCTCATCTCCTGACGAGACACATTTCCAGGGCTCATCATTGTCACAACCCAAATGTGCAGAGCCCTGTGCACCAGGCAGATGCTGGGAGGCATCCGAGTGGATTCTGGTTTTGTTTTGGTCCTGGAGGAGCCAAGGTGGGAGCTGCTAAATGAAGGTGGCTGGGGGATTTAGTGCCTTGATTCTGATTTTGGCTCAGCTGAATGTGGGAGATAGAAAGGGTATAGAACTCTCAGAAAGATGTGTGAAAGCAAATCTCAGGGTGGAGAAATGCAAGAATGCTGAAGATGCAAGGACAAGAAACAACAGGGCTGTGAGCTGTGTGGAGATAGGCCTCAGGAAAATATGTTCAGCAAAACAGTAGAAATATGTAAACTTATTAATGAAGATTTATCCATTGCTGTAAGCTTTTACAAGCAAGCATTGTTCAAAGCAAGCTCTATTAATTGACCCGAGCAAACGCTTGTCAGCTTTTAATATGATGCTGTTGACTAGAAAGTTGTTAAAAGGCTTTGTAGCAAAGAGAACTTGGTCTGTGCTTGCAGCTGGAGCTGTTCCATGTCCCTGACTTGGTTCTGTGAAATAAGACTGATGACTGTGATGGAATAAAGCTCCTAGACAGCTGCTCCAGCACCCCCATCCTGTTGTTTGTGCACATAAAGAGATGTAAATACAAAACAAAAGAAAAAAACATCCCAAGAAAAACCTGACACCAGTGCATTCCCTATTGCAGGGCAGAGCATCTCTGTGGGTGCAGCTCCTGCTTTTCCCTTTTGGGATGGCCAAAGAACAACAGAGCAGTGACAGACCCCAACACAAACAGCAGAGCTGCAGAAAACCTGGAATTCCCATTCCTTGAGTGGTTTCAACCCTTACAATGGAGCCAGAGAAGGAAGCACAGAGCCAAGCTGAAGGGTAGTGCAGGGGTTAATAAAAGCAGCAGCAATGAAATGTTTGAAATGTTTGATAAGGAACTGTTCCTTGCTCCCAGGCTTGCAGTTTCCCTTATTTTTCTCCCTCTTTGAAAGATCTTGGAGCTGTGAGGATTTGAAATACATCCATATAATGCAGCTTCAGACAGCAAACAGGATTAAAAGCCAGCTCCAGAAAAGGAAAGGAAGTCAGATTACTTGTCAAAATTAAATTTGCCTTTGGATGCCATTACTTTCTACGTTAAAAAGCTCTGGGGATTAGGAGATAAAAGAGCTAAATCCAATCTGGAGACAGGCTCAGAGGAAAATGTCAGCCAGCCAGTAATCCAGGCTCTTTGCTCTAATAGGATCTTCCTGGAGTCAAAGAAAGTGAGAATAATTATTTAATTCCATTTTTGGAGCCTGGCCTCTTTATCGACCTGGCTCAGCATCGCTGAATCAACTGGTGGCACAGAATTCCCAGCTCCAGGCACCTCCAGGAGCAGCTTCCCTCTCACCCTCTGTGCCAAGTGGGGTTTGTGTCACTCAGGGATGGGTTTAATGTGACTGCAAGGTGCCCTGCCAGGTTCCAAGTGGGTCATTTGGGTGTAATTCCCCATCAGAGCCCATGGCCAGCAGGAAAAGTCCTCTCTTGGGCATTTCTTCCTTGTTTAAGGGTGATCAATAAATAAAAAAAATAAAGCAAAGATGCTGGGCACAAAGGCGCCGTTCACAGATTTTTTTGTCACCATAAACCCCAACACCTTCCCTCTCCCAAACCCCCGGGGGAAGATCCTTTCCCAGCAGATCCCCCTTCATCTCTTGAAGATACCAAAATCACAGCCTGCCCCAAATATCCCAGCACCTGCACTCGTGTAACCATGGTTGCAGAGCGCTGGCAGCCACGCCTGGCCTGACTCAGAGGATGAGTTCATCCTCCAGCACAGCTCAGGAGCCACGAGACACCCTGTGCCATCTGATGGAGCCCTGCCAACCCTCTGCCTCCACCTGAGAAAGCTCCCGGGCTGCCAGCCTGCATGGAAATTAATGATGGACAAACACCAAAAAGTGTCAGGGCTGAAGGAACGTCCACGAGCAGGAGAGCAGGAATGGGATGTGCTGCCTTTAATGAGGGGATCCTGGCAGTTCAGAGACAAGGTAGATGTGAAAATGGGGTTTTTTGAATAGCAGAGGGGAGCAGGTGTCTCTGGAGAGCTCAAGCTTGTGCACTGGGGTTCGGCTGAATGCATGTGTCAAGCTGTAGGTCAAGAATTTTTTATCCAGAGAAACTGTTCTGCTCCAAAAAAAGAGTCAGGAAATTGCCATGGGAAGAAGCCGTGGGGCTCTGGCACCAAGTAGGGGGGCAAAAAAAAAAGAATCCAGGAAACCCCAATGAGTTTGGGGCTGAAAATGCACCTGCTCCTGCCAGCTTGGAGGCGATGCAGAAGGCAAATAAATCAAACAGGATTAAAAAAACCCTGCTTTTCAATCCTCCTGTTTCTTGCTAAGAGCTGCTTTTCTGCTTTTCTGCTTTCTGCTGCTCCAGTGCAGGAAGAAAAGCCAACAACCCTCATCTCCTTCAAATCCAGCTCCAGGAGACGCCCAGCATCTCCCTTCCAAAATTAAAACTTGTTCTATTCTTCAGATCTTAGATTACACAGCCGGGCAAGGGATGAGGACAGCGAGGCCACCAACCCTGGCAGCGATGGCCACCAAGGCTGGAGCCACCCAGGAGCAGGACCTGGGCACAGGAATCACTCCCTGCTTTTCCTTCTCCTTCTGCAACATCTCAGCCATCTGAGCCTGGGGGAAGGTGTGAATTTATCCAGAAAAGGGCAACGAGGGGAAAAAAAAAAAAAACTGCAGCAAAAGCAGCCAAGTGGAGGCACTGGAGGGGTTTCTGGAGCTGGCACAGTGGCCTTGGGGACAGAGGGTGACACGGGCTGTGCCAGCCCTGCCCTTCCTGCCTTGGCACAGGGGACAAGCCCTTCAGGCCTGATGCATTGCTTTTTAAAATTAAACAGGCTGGAGGAAAATATAACAATTTCCTTCAGTAATTCATCCCCACGGCTGCCCTATTTTGTCATTTTAATTAAAACCAGCTCCAGCCAGAGTTTAGATGTTTGCAGCCATGAGTGTTAAATCAAGCCCAGGCCTTGGGGTCTCCTCTTTTGCATTTTCTTGGGTTTTTACAGCAAAAACCCAACAGCTTCTAAGGCTGAACGTGTGAAAAAGGTGATCCAGAGACGTCAGGCTTTGCCAGGAGGAATTTTCCCAGTTTGCTGAGCTGCTGCTGGATTTGCTCATCGGGTGGGAGATGCAGCCAGGCCCAGGGATCTGATGGGGAATTTGGGATGAAGCAGCTCCTGGGAATTTGCTGCTGATGGAGACAGGACCACACTGTCCTCACCAGCTCCTCACAGGTTTCTTTAGGATGGAGAGTGAAACCCAAAAACTCAGCCTTGGGGACTCCTGAATTTTTCAACCACAGGTCTGGACTCCACTTTGCTTTGGAGAACTGCCAATCCTATTATTATTATTATTATTATTATTATTATTATTATTATTATTACTATTATTTTTATTATTATTATTATCATCATCATCATCATTACTACTACTACTACTACTACTACTAAAAATAATAATTGAAGTAAATCCAGTGTTACCCCTCATCTCACATACACAGAGCAAAAAAAACCATCCCAACCTTAAAAATACAGAGGGCAAAGGAATTTTATTCCATGCCCTGGCAGAAGGAAAGGAATCAGTCTCATCTCCAGCCAGCCATTCTTCCTTCCCACCTGGAATTTTCCTCAATACCTCTCCTGAACCTTCCTTTCTTCAAGGTTAAATAATGTGCCCAAGCTGCTTTGATCCATGGTAGGGTTTTTATTGTGATTTATGAGGTATTCAGTGTTTTTCTTAAACCCACAGCTTCAAGGCTGGGCTGTTACCTGGGAATCACACGTTTCACTTAAAAAAAAAAAAAAAGAGCTTTCATGTTGGCCTTTAGAGTGGAAAAAACATGAGCAGTGCCACAGTTAATGGCTCAGAAACAAAGAGAAGAAGGAAAGGGAAAAGAATCCAAGAAGGATTTGTGAAATTTGATTTCTTCCCCCTCAATTCCAAGTTTTTCCCTGTGCCTGATTCCGAGTGTTGGCGAGGAGAAGCACAGCACCAGGAACGGGGGGAGATAAAGGGAAGCAGCACGGCCAATTCCAGCTACCTGAGCAGCAGCAGATGGACAAAACCAGGAGGAAGTCTTGCAGGATGGCTCAAGACTGAGACTTGCACAAGGAAAAACTGTTCTTTCCAAAAGCACAAAATCCCCACGATCCCAGAGGTGCTGTCAGCAAACCCCTGGGATCGTGGCAACCTCACCTCCAGGGAAATGGGAACCTGCAGAGTCAGGGAAGCACCAAGTCAGGGCTCTTTGGTGCTCTCCTGGATGCCAGGATTGCCAGGAAAGCAGGAATGCTGCACTGAGGGATGGAGGGAGGGATGCAGCCCCAGGAATGGTGAAAGGGGTGGAAGGGATGGTGAAGGGAATCCAGGATGGAAGGGAATGGTGAGAATTCCCTGCTCCGACTTCCCCACGAGCAGAGGGAAGCTCGTGCCCATCAGCACAGCTTTATGGGACAGCCCCAGCAAGGTTGGAGAATCAATTAAATCATCCAAGTCCCCTGGAAAAAAACGAATCAATCTCATTTGCACGTCTCCCCCACGACTCTCAAAGTGCTGATGTTGGGAGAAAGTTCCTCGGAGTTCCCTTTTTCCTCATGGTCTGCTCTCACAGACTGTTGTGGTTTAACCCCCAGCAGCCGGTGCTGGGTTTGAGGGGGGAAAAGAGAAAAGATTTGTGGATGTTATTCTCCGTGGAGGAGCTAACCTGGACTGGGAGCCCTGGGCTGGCACCCTTTGGATTGAGGCACTTTGGGATGGGAAGCATTTGTGAGAATTCTTCCTAATCACTGACAGTCTTTTATCTTCTTCCAAACTGGACCTGGCTCATGGTCAGGAAATCTTTGGTCAGAAATTGATGAGGTCAAAATGAATCAGAGCCAGCTGGGAAAGGGCTCTGGAGCCCAGTGTGGGTTTTCCCATTAAAATATCAACTGGAATGGTCTGACCTGGAGCTGTGGAACCGGGCGGGAAGAGTTCAAGGTTCCCATGGAAAGGGATGGGACTTGGATGGGGTTTAAATCCTTTCCAACCCCAACTGTTCTGCGATTTCATGAAAGGGGGGTTTGAGATGAATGTTTCATCAGCACAACCACTTTTTAAAAGTGAGAATTAGGGGTGAAAGATCAAGGCTCTGGGCATACCACCCTCCTCCCAATTTAAATTTAACCCCCAGCAGCACAGGGGGATGTTTCCCCACCTCTTCCCTTGGAGGGAATATTTCCAAGCCATGAATTCAAAGACGATGATGCAGGATGAGCTTTCCTGGCTTGGAGGGGGAGGAGGAATCCTGCAAACCCCGAGCCACCCATCCTCACCCATGCTGGGGAAGAGTCTGCTCCTAATGGAACTTGAACTGAAGCCAGGGAAGTTGTAATGTAAAGGAGAAGGGGGAAAAAAAACCCCAAAACACAACAAGAAAACCCCAGGCCTCGTGTTTTTAGTCTGCATTAAACCTTACCTGGTGAATGGATATGAAATATTACAGATAATTTCTCAACTGGGGGTGATGAGAGGCAACAACACTGAGTGCAGCACCTGCTGGATTTCATGTTTAGGCTCAGGATTCTGGGAATCCCAGGAAAAAGGACTGGAAAACATAGCTGTGCACATGTTAAACAGGATAGGTGTCACAGCATCAGCAGGTCAACCCTCAGTGGGTTGGCACAGCCCGGGGGACCCCGGTGAGGAGGAGGAGGAGCAGGAGGATCCTTCACTGATTTATGAATAGGGACTTTATCCACGGAGCTTGACTGAACTATACCAGCCTGGATCTGGCAGCTCTGGGAGGGATTTGGAAGCAGCAAATCATTTACTACAGTGCCTCCAAAAAGTGACCTAAATAAACCCTGAGGAATCAGCTGCTCCTTGGTCACCGCTTCCCTCAGCTCTTTGCTCCTGACATGATTTTATCTGCACTTGTGGGAGCACTTGTACCATTTCAGAGCAGCTTTCTGATGGAGATATCCCATTTTATAATTTTCCTTTCCCCTTCTGAACACCAGGAGAAAGGGAGGTGCAATATTGCCAGGGATATGAGGAGGGGTAGTGCTGTTCACCCACCCTCATGCACACAAACAGCTGGAACTTGCTGGATTCCTCTGCTGGATCCCTTTTCCCATCACTCCAGGCAGCCCTGGCTGTGGGTTTCAAGGGATTAATTAGGATTTCAGGCTGATTTTTTCACCCTCTGAGAGCTGAGCCAAGCAGCAGATGCCTCCAGTCCCTCCAAACTGGGGGTGCCCTGCACTGGTGCAGCTGGGCAGAGAGGATCTCACTGTTAGACTGGCTCAGGTTGTTCCCGGAGCTTTGTCAGACATGGCTGAAATCACAAAGAGCTTTGCCAGGAGCTTTATTTGATTCCCAGTGGGCTTGGTAAGAGCTGGGTCACTCCTGTTGGGGTCTGATCTCACACTTGAGGGGTCCCTGTGGTTGCAGGAGGAGTTTCCTGCCCTGGAAGTTGAGCAGGTCATGGGGCCATGGAGCTCCAGGGTCTGCCTTGCCCTTGTTTAGGGGAGGATTTTCCCCCTAGCTGAAGTCCCACATCTTTTCTGACCCATTCCCTCACCTGATGAGGAGCAGTGCAATGGAAAACCCTCTGTGACAAACAGATTTTCCCCAAGAACCCCATAAAGGACTCAGAAAGGACCTTTATGGCTTCATAAAGCACTTTGCTAACGACGTGCTTTACCACTGCTAAATCTACTGGAATCGTTTCACTTTGGAACTCGGAACTTTCCACACTCGGCCTGCGGGGGGGTGGGGAAAGGGGAAAAAATAATAATAAAAAAAAGGAGTGCTGACATTTGCAAAATACATCTCAACCCATATTAGACGGTGTTAATTAAAATGACTTGCTGGGTAATGAG
The DNA here is from genome assembly GCF_963662255.1 of Cinclus cinclus. Lineage (NCBI taxonomy): Eukaryota > Metazoa > Chordata > Aves > Passeriformes > Cinclidae > Cinclus > Cinclus cinclus. The sequence continues at coordinate 3,139,231 of NC_085064.1, forward strand.
CTGCTAAAGAAAAAAAAAAAAAAAACGGAAGGGGAATCAATGAGAGCCTGAGCTCTGTGAAAGGCAGTGAACTCCGCAGGCAGGGACAGACAGGGATGGGGTCCCCTCTTGAGGCTGAACAGCCCCAGATCCCTCAGCCTTTCCTTGTCAGAGATGCCCCAGGCCCTAAATCATCTTCAGGCTCTGCTGGAACCATTCCACACAAAAGCTCCTTCCTCCCTGTGACCCCTGAGATGCAGCTCACACCTCTCCTGGGGTTACACCACTCCCTTTTTCTCATTTTCTTCCCTCCATCCATCACTGCTGGGAGCAAATCCCAGTGCCAGGGAATGCACAGAGCCCCTCACCTGCAGGACCTGGCTGTGATCAGCGAGAGGTCAAAGGATGCTCCAAGGACACCAAAAAGCAAAGCACAAAACAAGCAATGAAGAATGAAATTCACAGTTTCATCCCCCAAAATGAGCCTTTCAGGTGGGTAAATTGTAGAGCACATTAACAACGGGGGGAACATTTTATAGCACAACTGCAGGGAAAAGGAATTGCATAAACTGAGATGTAACCACCTCTCCAAAACAGGGAATTTTTGTGTTTTATTGTGAGACAGAGCTTGGCTGCACATCTCGGAGCATTTTGCTCCAAAATTTATGTAAACATCTGTCTTGGTTTAAGTGCTTCCTTAACACCAGGCTTTACTGAGCAGGAGCTTATTTCAGCAAATGAACTACAAGGTTTCTGCCTGCTAGAGCTCTTATTAAGTGTCAGAACAAAATGGGCAAAAACTCGCTGGTAAAAGGAGCCTGGCTGACAGCAGAGGAGAAAAGTGGCCTTTATTCATCTCCTGAACAGGTACATTCAGCCAAGCAGCCATAAAAGCTCTGTGCTTCCCCCAGCCCTGCCCTGGAGGACAATCTGCAGAGACAGAGGGGAACTTGAGTCTCACATCCATGCAGCTCATCATAAATAACAGAAATGCCTTCTTTCTCTTTTTTTTTAAATTTTATTTATTTATTTTATTTATTTTTCATGTGTTCTCTTGAGGCTTCAGCTGAGATGCCAACCTGGGGAAGGGGAGCTGCAGCTCCAGCTCAGCTGGGCTGAGCAGAGGCTCCCAAAAGTCATAAATTTGGCTGAATTCCCTCTCAGTTTGAGCTGGGCTTTGCAGCAATGCTGCAGAACCAGAAGTTTGTATTTCCAGCCTTGTTTACTAAATCCTTACACTAAACATTTCCCTTTCACCGTTTTAACTGTGTTTCTAAAACCCAAGCAGAAAATGCAGCTTTTTCCTCTTCTCCAGCCCTGTCCACCCTACGTGTGTTCAGACCCACCACGGAGCCAGCACACCTTTCAAATGTTGGAATAAATAAGTGATTATTGCCCAGTGATCCAGCAGCCTCCCCCATCTCCTCCCCTTGTTCTGTGCTCCCCAGCTGTGCACAAGGGGAGCCTGGGCAGAGCCAAAAGCAGCAGGGAGGTTGGACAGGGAGAGGGAAGAGCATCTTCTGTTCCCTGTGCACAGGGAGAGAGCTCTCCTCCCATCTTCCCTCATTCCCATTATCCTGCCATCAACACTGAGACACAGCTGTGGTGACAATAGAAAAGTCCTGGAGTGGGGCTTGATAAGAAAGGCTTGATAAGAAAGGCTTGATAAGAAAGGCTTGATAAGAAATTCTGCTGGTCGCACAAAGGGCAGAATTCCTGCTTGGCACCAGCAGCAAAGCTGGCACAGGGCACCCAGGATTTTGGCTCTGAGCCCTCAGGATGGGCACCAGGCACAGCTGGCATCAGGGCACCGAGCTTTTCCTGCCTGGTGGAGACTCAGATAATTGATAAGAGCTGTCAGGGAAGGTTGGGATGAAGGCCACAGGTACCCACAAGGCCAAAGTAGAAACTTCCATTTATTCCTGCAGAGCCCCTGTGAATCAGGAGGACGGTCACACACACTCTCTTCAGATTGAATTCCTTAAAGAATGGATTGTCAGGAGGGATGAGAGCAGCAGGAGGGCTCTGGAAGGCAGCTCTGGGGAGGCCAGGGCAGATCACAGATCCAGATCCAAGCCTGTGGAGAAGCAGGAGCGTGCCCAAGAGCACGTGTAGGGAGTTGTGAAAAACCCCAGCACCTCCCTGCTGACAGTGATGGATGATATCCCTGAATTTTCCCCACTCTGGGAAAGGCAGAGCAAAGAGAGACAAACAGGAGAGAGGCTCAGGAGCGATGAGGTTTTATAAAACAAAAGGGATGGAAGGTGTGGGGGTGACAAAGCTGAGCCTGTCCCTGGGGCTGGGGGGGCTCTGGCAGGGATGTGACACCCCCAGAAGGGCTCAGAGCATCCCCAGAGCAGTGAGTGCAGGGCTGGAAACGCCTCCCCCTCATTTCCCAGCAGAAATGTTGGCATTTCTCAAACAAAGACGAGGGGAAGCCATTGCCTTCTAAAGATGCTTCTGCTGGAGCCTGTGGGAGTTCAAGGGGTGAAATAGGGGAGTGGGCACACCTGGCTGCACCTGAGCTGCTTCCTTCCCTTCTCCCACCCCTCCTGGCTGTGCCTTTTTAAATTATTTGCATGGAAAGGGTGTTCTGGTAACAGGAAGAGAGATGGGAGCACAAATATAAATCCCTTTTCAGAAGGAACTCTTACAGAACCCAAAGCTTGGTGCACACCAGCACTGGCACAGCCAGGTTTGGCAGGATCCAGATCCACCACGGGGACTCCACAGTTGTCTCTCCCTCACTGGTTTTCAATTATTTTTGTCCAAAAATTTAACAAAACCCAATTATCTATCCCCCAAAGAGCTGGGCACCAGTTATGGGAGCAGCAGGGAGACTTTGGCACAATGGGGTAAAGAACATCCTTTATTAGAAATAAATCTGGCAGGACTCCCTTTACTAAAAAGCAAATGAAAAGTGGCTGTGTCATTAAAAAAAAAAAGAAAGAAAGAAAAAGAAAGGGAGTTAAGGAAATTTTCAACAGAGATAGAGATGCCAGAAGAATTTGTTGCCTTCAGAAAACCTTTATCAGCATCTTTGTCAGAAACCTGATTTCCCTCTTTCTTCATAAATTACAGAAGATGGGGGGAAAGCAGGAATAAATGACGAATGAAAGACCTTAATTAAATAGTAAAAAAAGAAAAGAAAAGAGGGACTTGGGGCACAGTGCTTCAATTCAGTCTCTGACAGGACTTCACAAGCCCGAGGACAATATTTTACTCCCATTTTGTATTGCAAATGAAGTGCTGCATTAGCAACCTTCACTAAAAGGAAGGGTGGGAGAGTGAAAAACTTTGGGGAAAAAAAAACAAAACACCTCTGAGGGGCCATTTGGGAGGAAAAAATCCACAAGAAACAGTTTTTTTGAGCTCCCAAAGCTGTGGGAGGCTCTGAGTGTCCCCCCCCCAGCCCTGCTCAGCTGGGTGGGATTTTCCTGGGAGCTGAAAATCAGGGAAATTCCATCAAGCCAAGGAGAAATTGTGCCTTTGGACCAAGACCAGAGGTTGTGAGGGGAAACGTCAGGGGGAAAAAAGGGATTTTTTTTATCTTCATTTTTTGGCATCTCAGAAGGTGAACCCTCCTTTTTGGGTGGGTTTAAGCAGGAATTGGGTTTGTGAGGGTTTGACGTGCCTCGTTGAGTTACAGAACAAATGTAGCTTTGGGGACCTTCTCCTGCTTGCAGGCAACATTTAAGGGCAAAAAAAACCTCACTGAAGTCTTCAAAAATATCTTCCCAAACACTTTCAGAGCCTTAATATGTTCTACCCAAAACACCTTGAACAACTGTGTGGGTCTGACTGGAGTAACTCCCCCTCGCCAAAAAATAAAAGAAATCAGCTGCTGATTTTGGATTATTGCCATTAAAACCTCAGCCCAAGGAAGGTGCAAAGGTGCCTCCCAAAGCAGCATTTTATCATTTTGGGTTCGCAAGCACAGCTAGAGTCCTAAAAAAAAAAAAAAAATAAATTCTCAGAGAGCTTTTCCTTCTTTCCTTTCTCTCCCAAGCCCTCCCAGCTCTAATAAACAAGACTAATAGATAGCTCCAGCTTAAAATTTGCTGTATTTTGGGTTGCCAGGAGAGCTGGAGCCCTTCAGAGCTGATTTGTAATTCAGCCCCAGC